>NC_133333.1:84543109-84893942 GCF_042186555.1 Aquarana catesbeiana
TGGTTTGCGACAATGGCACCAACCTCCTCTCTGCCCTCCGACAGGGACAACTGATCCATGTGCCCTGTTTGGCTCACGTCCTTAACTTGGTGGTGCAGCGGTTCTTGGGCAGGTACCCGGGCTTACAGGATATCCTGAGGCAGGCCAAGAAAGTCTGTGTGCATTTCCACAGGTCATATAATGCCAGTGCTCGGCTGGCAGACCTCCAAAAGGAATTTAACCTGCCCAAGAAACGCATAATCTGTGACATGCCCACCAGGTGGAACTCAACTTTGGCCATGCTGCAGCGGCTGCACATGCAGCAGAGGGCCATCAATGAGTACCTGTGCGACTATGGCACCAGGGCAGGGTCAGGGGAGCTTGTTTTTTTTTTCCCCACGCCAGTGGGCCATGATCAGGGATGCATGCACTGTCCTGTCACCATTTGAGGAGGCCACGAGGATGGTAAGCAGTGACAGTGCATGCATCAGTGACACTGTCCCCCTTGTCCACCTGTTGGAGCACACGCTGCATGGAATAATGGACAGGGCACTTGAGGCAGAACAGAGGCAAGAAGAGGAGGACTTCCTTAGCTCTCGAGGCCCCCTTTATCCAGACAGTGTTCCTGCGTGCCCGCCGATCACACAGGAAGAGGACAAGGAGGAGGAGGATTGTGTCAGTATGGAGGTGGAGCCTGGCACTCAGCATCAGCAGCAGTCTTTAAGGGATCAGTCCCAATAAACACATGGACTCCTTAGTGACCCATGTCACGTGGCGTGTCACGGCCCGTAATTCATTGCGGCATCGCAGTGCATTGCTGACTGATGATTGGCCAAGCATGCACTATGACCCGCATGCTTGGCCAATCACAGCACCGTCGGTAGAGAGAGCTGTAATTGGCCAAAGCCAGGGTGGCTTTGGCCAATTATGGCTCAGGGGGTTTAGAACACGCCCCACACTATATAAGGCCACCTGCACGGCGGCCCTGTGTAGTGTGTGTTCCGGCGTTGAAAGAGAGATAGATAGACAGAGAGACAGTGTCATTTCATTTGAGTTAGATAGATTAGGCAGGACAATCAGTGAGTTAGCTGCACTTACAGAGTATTGTGTATATATATGCATCCCAGGTGTTGTATATATATATATATATATATATATATATATATATATATATATACACTGTATTCAGTTTAGCTAGATCCGTTCCTGTTATCTTCTTACTGACAGGCAGGCTTGTCTTGTTACAGTATTTACAGCTACCTGAAGAAAATTGCTGGTGTTCTTTTGATCCTATTGATCCTATTAGTACCACAGTCAGGCAGCTAGACTATTTACAGTTAGTGCAGTGCGTCCTGCTCACAGTGTTCAGCTAAAACTACAAGTTAGTGTGGTGTGTCCTGCTCACAGTGTTCAGCTAAACCTACAAGTTATTTTTTTGTGAGCTCTGCACAGTGTTCATCTAAAGCTACAAGTTAGTGCAGTGCGTCCTGCTCACAGTGTTCAGCTAAAACTACAAGTTAGTGTAGTGAGACCTCTGCACAGTGTTCATCTAAAGCTACAAGTTAGTGCAGTACGTCCTTCTCACAGTGTTCAGCTAAAACTACAAGTTAGTGTAGTGAGACCTCTGCACAGTGTTCAGCTAAAACTACAAGTTAATGTGGTGCGTCCTCCTCACAGTGTTCAGCTAAACCTACAATAAGAGAGGGCAAGCAGGCTTTGTGTCTAGTGCTGGTCGTGGAGACGGTGCATCCTCAGCAGCACGTGGCTGTGGGACACGCTTGGCCTTTTTTTCGGCAGCTGGCCGTGTTGAACCACAACATGCTGAAGACTTGGTCGAGTGGATGACCAAGCCGTCCTCATCCTCCTCATCCTCTCTCACTCATGCTCAGGGTACTTTGTCTGGCAAAGCAGCGGCCTCTTCCCTCGGCTCAATGTCATCAGTGACTCCTTCCCTAACCCCACCATGTCCTCCTGAGGAGTCCCTTGAACTGTTTGACCACAGTGTTGGGTACATGCTCCAGGAGGATGCCCAGCGTACCTACGCTGCATGGCCTCCCTGATCCTGAAAAGCCTGCGTAAGGATCCTCGTATTTGTGGTATCCAATACTGGCTGGCAACCCTCCTTGATCCACGTTACAAGGGTAAGGTTGCGGACCTTATCTTGCCATCGCAGAGGGAGCAGAGGATGAAACATCTTCGGGAGGCCTTGCAGAAAGGTCTGTGCAACGCGTTCCCAGAGACTGGGAGGTTAAAAACTCCTGTTTCTGGACAACGTGTTGCTGAGGCTTCGGTCAGTCAAAGAAGGAGCGGTGGAGAAGGTGGCCGTCTGACCGATGCGTTTAGACAATTTTTTGGTCCGCAGCCCCAAGGTATGATGGGTTCCAGCAACCATCGCCAGCGTTTGTTTTACATGGTGCAGGAATACCTAGGGGCAAGATCTGACTTGGACACCTTTCCCACCGAAAATCCTCTGGGTTACTGGGTCTTGAGGATGGATCACTGGCCATAGCTTGCACAGTATGCAATTGAGCTACTGGCCTGTCCTGCATCCAGCGTTCTTTCGGAACGCACATTCAGTGCTGCTGGAGGCTTTGTAACCGATCACAGGGTGCGTCTGTCCACCGACTCGGTCGATCGACTGACCTTCATAAAAATGAATCAGTCTTGGATCACCACCAGCTACCAAGCACCTGATGCTGATGTAACCGAATAATTTTTTTTGAAATCTCAGATCCCTTCAAAGACTGCCTATGCTGATGCTGAGTGACTATCCCTGAGTAATTATCCTCTTCCTCCTCAATGATCACGCTGATAGCTTGTAAGAACATTTTTGGTTCTGGGCGCCACCACCAGTGCCTAAGGCCCAATTTTTCAGCCCCTGTTTAACAGGAGCGTGTAATTACAATTTTTGATGCAATACTTTGCAGCAGGGCTCGTTTCTGCATTACAACTAGAGTATCTGTGAGGGGTTGCAGTGTTGTGGCACCAGCACCAGTGCCTAAGGCCCAATTTTTCAGCCCCTTTTTAAGAGGGGTGTGTAATTACAATTTTTGATGCAATACTTTGCAGCAGGGCTCGTTTCTGCGTTACAACTAGAGTATCTGTGAGGGGTTGCAGTGTTGTGGCACCAGCACCAGTGCCTAAGGCCCAATTTTTCAGCCCCTGTTTAACAGGGGCGTGTAATTACAATTTTTGATGCAATACTTTGCAGCAGGGCTCGTTTCTGTGTTCCAACTAGAGTATCTGTGAGGGGTTGCAGTGTTGTGGCACCAGCATCAGTGCCTAAGGCCCAATTTTTCAGCCCCTGTTTAACAGGGGCGTGTAATTACAATTTTTGATGCAATACTTTGCAGCAGGGCTCGTTCCTGCGTTCCAACTAGAGTGTCTGTGAGGACTTAGAGTGTTGTGGCACCAGCACCACCCCCAAAGGCCCAATTTTTCTGCCCTTGTTCAACAGGGGCATGTAATTACAATTCTTGATCTAATATTTCACAGCAGGGCCCATTTCTGCGCACACCAAGAGTGAGTGAGGACTTACAGTGTTGTGGCACCAGCACCACCACCAGCACCAAAGGCCCAATTTTTCTTCCCCTGGTCAACAGGGGCATGTAATTACAATTCTTGATCTAATATTTCACAGCAGGGCCCTGTGAGGGCTTACAGTGTTGTGGCCACAACAACACCTAAGGCCCAAATTTCTGCTGAGTATATAGGTCAGGCCCCTACTTTCAAACATCTAACTTACAAACGACTCCTACTTGCAAACGGAAGGAGACAACAGGAAGTGAGATGAAATCTACCCCTGGGAAGGGAAATTCTCTCCTGGAAGAGCTAATATGGGAAAAACATTTCTCCTTTCCACTGATGCTTTCCAATCCTTGTTTCACAAAAAACCCCAAATTTTCAAAAAAACATTTGTCATTGGGACAAAAAGTGAGGTGAAATCTTCTGCAGAGGAGGACAGACAGCAAAACAAATGTCACAGGGGTGATAACCCTTCCCTATGTTTTCCAAAAAGCTTAAAAAAGATTTTTTGGCTGGAGCTAAACACGTTAAAAATGTACCCGTTCAAAATTACAAACAGATTCTACTTAACAACAAACCTACAGTCCCTGTCTTGTTTGCACTGCCTGTATACTGCTGTTCAGAGTATATAGGGCCTGGTGACCCCACACCTTTCCTTATTTTAATTTGGGTGTGGGGTTCCCCTTAATATCCATACAAGACCCAAAGGGCCTGGTAATGGACTGGGGGGTACCCATGCCGTTTGTCTCACTGATTTTCATCCATATTGCCAGGACCCGACATTACATTAAACCCGCAAGCAGTTTTAAATGAGATTTTTTCCTTTAAAAATGACATTTTGTGCAGGGACTGTTCTAAACACGGGAAACACGCGCCACTTTACAGGCATACTATAGACACCCCCCAGGTATGATATTTAAAGGAATATTTCACTTTTTTTTACTTTAAGCATCATTAAAATCACTGCTCCCGAAAAAACGTCCGTTTTTAAGTTTTTTTTGCATTGATACATGTCCCCTGGGGCAGGACCCGGGTCCCCAAACCCTTTTTAGGACAATACCATGCAAATTAGCCTTTAAAATGAGCACTTTTGATTTTGAACGTTCGAGTCCCATAGACGTCAATGGGGTTCTAACGTTCGTGGGAATTTTCGGTCCGTTCGCAGTTTCTGGTGCGAACCGAACCGGGGGTTGTTCAGCTCATCCCTAATTGGGACATTACCACGATATACAGAAGAAGATTCCCACACCAGTTTAACTTCTATACCTAGCCTATGTTTGGGACTTTCTTGTGTCTTATTCATAGCTATATATTGGGACATTACTACATCTCACTCAATACTGAATATTTTGTTTTATGTTTCATATGTTCCAATCAGGTGTAAATTTGTAATGGTTATCATTATTGATGTGTTTTTCACCATTTGTTATCATCATTAGCACTGCATTTCATTCCCATTTAGGATGGTATTGTCCGACCCGCTCAAGGACGGTTGGAGTGCCTCAAACCCTGGAGGAGCTTATTAATCTTTCTATTCAGATTGACTGTCGTCTGAGAGAATGACGCACCGAAAGGTCTACCAGTACCTTTCGCCCCACTTGGATGCTCCCACAAGTTCCCAGTCCTCCCAGTCGGCCCTCTGCTCCACCGACTGTTCCAGTCTTTGATGCTCCAGAACCCATGGAGCTTGGCCTGCTTCGTCCTTCCTTGACTCCCGAAGAGAAGTTACGCAGACGTGCTCACAATCTGTGTCTGTACTGTGGAGAGTCCGGGCACTATGCAAGCGTCTGCCCCAACAAGACGCGTAAGTGTCATTCTACTGCTCGTATGTGTGCAACTATCATGCCAAAACCTAGCACTCACCTTACCGTCTCTGTCAATTTGCAGCTTCCAGGAAGGACTATTCAGGTACCGGTCATCATTGACTCCGGAGCATGCAGCTGCTTCATTGACCTGGCCTTTGCAGCCCAGCACAATATACCACTTCGACCCAAAACCCAGAGCCTTGCTGTGCACTTTGCAGATGGTTCCATCCTCCGTTCTGGTCCTGTCATTCAAGAGACTGTTCCTCTGCTAGCTATCATGGATCCTCAGCACCAAGAACTCCTCTGCTTAGATGCCATCTCCTCACCTCTCTTCCCTATCATCCTTGGAATGCTGTGGCTACAAGCCCACAACCCCCGTATTAACTGGGCTTCAGGGAGAATTGAGTTTCTCTCTGAGTACTGTCAACAGAGTTGTCTGCAAGGAGTAACCAACGAGACTCCTCAACTTCTCTGCTTGCATCCAGATGCTGAGCTACACCAAGCTATTCCAGAACCCTACCGGGACTTTTCGGATGTTTTCAGCAAGAAAGGCGCAGCAATCCTTCCCCCGCACAGGCCCTACGACTGCCCTATAGAACTTTTACCCGGAACCGAGGTACCCTTCGGAAGGATCTTTCCATTAACGGAGCAGGAGTTAGACACATTAAAGACATATCTTGATGAAAACCTGGAAAAGAAGTTCATCCGCCCATCCACATCTCTGGCTGGTGCTGGCATATTCTTCGAGGAGAAGAAGGATCACTCTCTTCGACCATGCATTGATTATCGAGAGCTAAACAAGATAACAATCAAAAATCGCTATCCGCTACCTCTGGTGCCTGAGCTATTCCAGAGGCTGGGAACTGCAACAGTCTTCACGAAATTGGATCTTCGCAGAGCCTATAACTTAATCCGTATCCGAGAGGGGGACGAGTGGAAGACCGCTTTCCGTACTCGTTTTGGGCATTTTGAGTATCTCGTTATGCCCTTCGGTCTTTGTAATGCACCAGCAACATTCCAACATTTTGTTAACGACATCTTCCGCGAATATCTGGATCTTTACGTTATCGTATACCTTGATGACATCCTCATCTTCTCCTCTTCATTGGCTGACCATTGCAGGCACGTCCGGAATGTCCTTGCTCGGCTCAGGCAACACGGACTGTATGCTAAGCTCGATAAATGCGAGTTTGAACTCCAATGCATTCAATTCTTGGGTCTCATCATTTCAGTTGAGGGCATCAAGATGGACCCTCAAAAGGTGTCCGCCATCCTGAACTGGCCTGCACCCACAGACAGAAAGGGGATTCAACGCTTCATTGGATTTTCCAACTTTTATAGAAAATTCATCAAAGACTTCTCTAAAATTATCTCCCCCATTACAGAACTAACGAAGCAGGGAACCCGATTCTGCTGGACTCCCAGGGCACAATCGGCCTTTGAGAAATTAAAAGAACTATTTACATCAGCCTCCATTCTCAAACACCCTAACCCTGCCTTGCCATTTGTTTTGGAGGTCGATGCCTCAGAAATCGCAGTAGGAGCAGTACTCTCCCAACGTCAAGGCGCCAAGGCTCTCCTATTTCCAATAGCTTTCTTCTCTCGCAAACTCTCTGTGTCCGAAAGGAACTACGACGTAGAAGATCGGGAGCTTCTGGCCATCAAAACGGCTCTGGAGGAGTGGCGCTATATATTGGAGGGTGCTGTACATCCCATTCTAATTTACACCGACCACAAGAACTTGGAGTATCTGAGATCCGCCAAGAGACTAAGACCACGGCAAGCTAGATGGGCACTCTTCTTTTCCCGCTTTCAATTTCACATCACTTACAGACCTGGTTCTAAAAATGTCAAACCGGACGCACTTTCCCGCATGTTCCATGACTCCAAAGAGACTGTCGCTCCGGACACTATCCTGCCTGCGGGAAATTTTTTACTCCTTCAAGGGGATCTGATCTCTAGAATAAGGCAAGCTTCTACAGGAATACCCCAACCTGCTGAGACCAGCCTAAAAGACGGTTTGCTATGGCACAAGGGCAAGATTATGGTCCCTAAGGACCTTAGGGTGCTGGTACTGGAGCTTTGCCATGACCATAAGCTGGCGGGTCATTTCGGGGCCCTGAAGACGGCCGAACTGATACAGTGCACCTTCTGGTGGCCACAACTAGCCGATGATTGTAAGAGTTACGTTAATTCCTGTCACACTTGTGCCCGAAGTAAAAGTAACCGGACAAGGGCCTGGGGCTAATTGAAACCCTTACCCATTCCTGACAGACCCTGGAAAATGATCTTGATGGATTTCATCGTGGAACTCCATCCATCCGAAGACTTTTCTACCATCTTTGTCATAATAGACAGATTATCCAAGACGGCACATTTTCTTCCAATGAAGGGCACACCCTCAGCCGTGGAAACGGGAAGATATTTATCAAGGAGATCGTAAGATTGCATGGGGTTCCTTCAAATATTGTCTCTGATCGAGGTGTCCGATTCACTTCCAGGTTTTGGAAAGCTCTATGTGGTTCCCTTGAAATTGAACTGGCGTTCTCTTCGGCCTACCATCCCCAGACAAACGGCCAAATGGAGAGAACCAACCAGACCTTGGAGCAATACCTCTGTTGTTTCTCTGCCTTTTCCCAGAATGACTGGGTCTCTCTGTTGCCTGTTGCGGAGTTCTCTTACAACAATTCTCTACATTCTGCCATCAATCAAATGCCATTCTTCACCAACTATGGATTCCATACTTCCTTTTTACCCAGCTCTATACCCGAATGTACCATCCCTGCAGTTTCCGAAACAATGGAGTTCTTTTCTGCCAATAACAAACTTCTGCAAGAGACCATGGCCAAATCCCGGGCCTATTACAAGAAAATGTTTGACAAGAAGAGACGTGGGGAACTCATCTTGGAACCTGGCAATCAAGTGTGGTTGTCCACAGCTAACTTAAAGATGGCCTGCCCCTCTAGGAAACTGGGGCCTAAATTCATGGGGCTTATCTCGGTAAGGAGGAAGGTTATTGACATTGCATATGAACTCGACTTGCCTGATTCTTTTAAAGTGCACCCGGTTTTCCACATATCTCTGCTGAAACCGGTCGTCCCTAATCCCTACTGGCGGTAGTACCGGTCCACCTGAACCTGTCATGATTGATAATGAGGAGGAATTCGAAATCGAGCCAATTCTGGATTGCAGGAAAAGGCGCAGTCAAATCCAATACCTAATCAAATGGAAGGGGTATGGACCTGAGGACAATTCTTGGGAGCCCGAGAGTAATCTTCACGCTAAGGAATTGTTGCAAGCCTTCAAAAATTCCCATGCAACCAGATTGGCCCAGCTGGGCATCCTTAGGCTGCCCCTGAGGAGGGGGCACTGTCAGAGAGCTTACCTCGGTAGACAGAGTGCTGCTCGCTGTGCTGTGCGTCGGGGTGCGCACGTTCCTGTTGGTCCTGTTGTGCGTGGCTCGGCTGGCCTTGGGGTGCGTGCTGGTGTTTGGGTGCGCGCGCTCCTTTCGGCACTGGTCTGCATCACCCGGCCGGGCCTGGTGTGCACGCCGGTGTGTGGGTGCGCGCGGGCGCGGGCGTCTGCGGGGGCGCGTGCCTGCCGGTGCGCGCGCGCCGTTTGGGGCCAATCTGTCTATTTAAGCTGGCCTCACTCTCTGATCGGTGCTGCCTGATCAACAGCTCTGCCGTCCCTTGTACCTGTTTCCTGTGCCTGTAAACCAGATCTCCTGACTAACCCGGCTTGCTTCCTGGACTCCTCTGAACTCCGCCTGCACCTGACCTCTGGCCTGTCTGACTGTTCTTCTGCCTGCTCCGTTGTACCTCGTTGCCTGCCTGTTGCCAAACCCAGCCTGTCTCCTGACCTCCCTGTTCAGTCTTGTTGCCTGTGTTCCAGCCTGCACCTTGCTGTTTTGGATTGCTCATCCACCTGCATCTGGACTCAAAAACCAGGCTCCCATACCACTCTGTACTCCTGTGCTTCCTGTATACTCTACCAGGGGCCTCGAGTCGGACGCGTAAGAGAGCCTACCCTCTGCCCAAGCGGACTCACCGGTCTGGTAAGTGAGAAGTTTGATACCTTCATAAAAATGAATCAGTCTTGGATCACCACCAGCTACCAAGCACCTGATGCTGATGTAACCGAATAATGTTTTTTGAAATGTCAGATGCCTTCAAAGACTGCCTATGCTGATGCTGAGTGACTATCCTGTTATGCTGAGTAATTATCCTCTTCCTCCTCAATGATCATGCTGATAGCTTGTAAGAACATTTTTGGTTCTGGGGTCCGCCACCAGTGCCTAAGGCCCAATTTTTTAATTTTTTTTTTTTAAGTTTAAAGTAAAGTTTATTGAAATATCGAGAAAATACATCAAACAGTAGAAAAAAAAAGGAGCAAAACGCTCAACGTGTACATGGTGTAGCAGTAGTACAGCAATTACAAAGAATGATTACAGCAGATCGTCATATGCCCTTTTCTTAAAAAAATAAAGTAACCAGTCGCTAAGGACTCAGGAATTCTCATCACCAGAGCCCCGTCTGGGAACTAGCTGCTCTGGTGAACTGGGAATCCCCAAGCCCGCCTCACTACCCAATGTGAAAAAATGCTTAGAAAAAGGAGACAAACAAAAAGAAAAAGAAAAATAGAAAAGGGGATTTGTATCTGTATGATAGTTGAATACTACAGTAATATCAATCTTAAATGAGCAACAATTAGTCAAGAAAGCGACCTGGAGGGTTGAACTCTCAAGGCAGCTTGAACCATAGTCAGTTGACCAGGACTGGGACATACTATGCTTAAGGAAAAGGAAGAAATAATGTCTGGGAAGCTACCCCGAGAACAACCCTTAGGCTAATAACATAATTAGTATAGAATACCGAGAGCCTGAGGAGACAGTATTGAGAAGAAAAGATGCTTGAGGGTGGAAGGAAGGAAGGAAGAAAGAAAGAAGGGGAGAGGGACAGAAGAGGTGGGGGGGGACGAAGGGAGTAGCTCACCGTAAAGGATAAGAGGAAGGGAGTGCACAGGAGACCACCATGAGAGGGAGATTGGAGGCCGTCCAAGAAGGAACCGCACTCACGGACCATCGATCACACATACAGGGGAAGTCCAATGAGGGTAGCCCAAGGTTCCCAAATAATCTTGAATTTGTCTAGGGTATCCAGAATAGTATTGGATATCTTTTCTTGCAACATAATCCAAGAAATTTTTTGTTTAGCTAACCGAATGGACACTTTCGGTGACTTCCATGACCGGGTGATAGTCATTTTGGCACCCAAAAGAATAAACCTAATCAACTTCTGGGTATGCTTGGGTATTTTGGGGATGGGACCATTAAGTAAAGCAATAGTTGGATCTTGTTTCAGTGCACAACCACATATTCTGCGGATGAGGGAGAATATCTTGTTCCAAAACATTCTGATTTTAGGGCATTCCCATAGTATGTGTAAAAGATTGCCCGTATGATTGCAACCTCTAAAACAAAGAGGTGACGTTTGCGGATAGAATTTGGCCAGTCGTGAAGGTACCAGATACCAGCGTGTAAGAGTTTTCAGACCCGCTTCATTTAGAGAAGTGTTCACAATACCTTTGAAGGAGCGGGCAAAATTAGAATGCCAAGCGTCTAGTTCCCAGCTGAAGTCAAGGTCTCGCTCCCAGCTCATCATATAAGCCGCTTTCTCTGTGGGCTCCGCTAGAGATGAATAAATGAGAGAGATACCTCCTTCTGTGTCTAAGGCCGAAGCGCACCATTGTTCATAGGGCGTTACTGAAAGATGGTTCTCACCACTCTTCCATAACCGGTTCAAAAAATGTGATAGTTGAAAAAAACTAAATTTTTCGGTTGGGGGCATTTCAAGTTTAGAAGTACAGTATGTGAAAGTGAGGGGACCATTAGAGTTAAAGAATTGTCCAATTCTGTAGAGGCCTTTGTCTAGCCACCATTTGAAGGCTTGGATGTCTAAGCCAGGGGGGAAGTTGGGGTTCCTGAAAATATGTGCAAGTGGGTGCCAAGTAGATATGAGGGGTTTTAGCTTATGGAGGGAGTCACATAACTTCATTGAATGAGACAATGTGGGCGCTAGTATAGGGCGGTGTTTTTTGGGGATGTTCCAAAGTAGAAAATCTAAAGTAAAATTAGGGGCCGCCTCTCGTTCCATGTTCACCCAGTCTGGTTTGAGTCCCTTCATGTAAATTATGGAAAATTGGCTCAGCTGCGCTGCCTGATAGTACCACCATAGGTTAGGTACCCCCAGGCCTCCCTTCTTTCTGGGTCTAAATAGCACCTCTTTAGAAAACCTGTGACCCTTTTTGTCCCAAATAAAGCGAATGATGGCAGATTGTAAGCGTTGAATGTGCGATTTGGGGACCGGAATGGGTAGGGAACGAAAAAGATATAAAATCCTAGGTAGAAGCGTCATTTTGACCGCGTTCACTTTGCCTAACCAAGAGAGATTATAAAGTGACCATTGGGTCAGATCGTCAGTGAGCTTTTTGAACATAGGAAGAAAGTTATGTTTAAACATTAGGTCAATACTGGACGTGAGATTGATGCCGAGATAAGGGATGGAGGTTGAATTCCATGAAAATGGAAATTTATTTCTTAGGTTATTAACAATGTCTTGAGGGGTGGATACATTGAGAGCGACTGATTTGGAGACATTAACCTTAAGTCCGGAAGCGAGTTCAAAGTCGTGTAAAAGTTGAATTATGTTGGGGGTAGAAATTAAGGGGGATGTGATGAACAGGAGGACATCATCCGCAAACAAAGCGCATTTGTGAGTGGATTGTCCGCAATGGACTCCATAAATGTCCGGATGTTGTCTTATCGCGATGGCTAAAGATTCAATAGCCATCACAAAAAGAAGGGGGGAGAGGGGACAACCCTGCCTCGTTCCCTTCTGTATGGGAAATTTGTCTGAGAGGTGTCCCTGTATTCTAACCTGTGCTTTCGGTTGATGATATAGAGCTTCCAAAACATTAATAAAGTTTGGGCCAAAACCCCATTTACGTAGAATCGTGAAAAGGTAGGGCCAAGCCACCGTGTCAAACGCTTTTTGGAGATCAATGGAGAGGAGGAGGCCATCCTGAGGGGGGCCCCCATCCCACCCAGACTTCATTAAGGAAACTGCGTTTATTGCTCTCCGTATCTGATCCGGGCCCTGTCTCCCCGGTATGAACCTCACTTGGTCCTTATGTATGTAAGAACCTATAAAAGAAGCGAGTCTATTCGATAATATTTTCGTCATAATTTTTAAGTCATTATTAATTAATGAAATGGGTCTGTAGTTGCTCACTTCACTGGGGTCTTTACCCGGTTTGGGAATGACCGAGATGAAGGCCAAATTGGCATCAGGATCCAGAGGGGAGGATTTGCTTAAGGAGTTGAAGAGACGAACCAAATACGGAGAGAGAGTATCTGTAAAGGTTTTGTAGTAATAATTTGAAAAAACGTCCGGGCCTGGGGCAGAATCTTTTCTGAGATCTTTAATGACTGCTCAGATCTCGGATTCTTGAAATGGGGATTCTAGAATGGAGCGATGAGATTCAGAGATTTTGGGCAGTGGGATTTTCTCGAGAAATGCGTCTAATTTCTGTTGAGAAATTGGGCTATTGTCAGAATATAGGTTGGCATAAAATGATTGAAATGTTGTTAGGATTTTGTTGGGATTTTGGGTGAGTGAACCTGACTGAGATTTTATTTTGGGAAGAGCAAAAGACCTATGTTTCGGGGTGAGTTTGGCCGCTAACTGGGGGACAAATTTGTTCGCGCGCAAATAGAAACTGCCACTAAGCCAATGAAGATGCTTATCTGCATTGGAGGTCAAGGCTGAATTAAGGGACAGTCTGACAGTGTCAAGTTTAGAGAGAGTGGTGGGATTGGGATTCTGTTTATGAGATATACTGAGGTCCTTGAACTCTTTCTCTAGCTTCAGGATATCTGCTTGCCGTTCTCTCTTTAATTTGGCAGAGAATTGGATCAATTTCCCTCTAATTACCGCTTTGTGAGCGTTCCAGAGAGTACTAGGAGAGATATCCGCAGTGTCGTTAATCAAGAAGTACTCTTTAATATCCTTCTCCAATATAGTGCGGTGAACAGGGTTAGATCAGATTTTTTCATTTAGTCGCCAAAGACGAGAGCCGGGGGGGGACAACGAGTTAGATAATCTTAAGGTTACTAGGGAGTGATCAGACCACGGAACATCTTGGATAGAGGCATGATTAGCAGTGTGTATATCAGGGCTTGACATAAAAACATGGTCAATTCTAGCATAGGTCTCGTGGGGAGCTGAGTAGTGAGTATAGTCCCTTGTTGAGGGATTTAGTTCCCTCCATGTATCAATAAGGCCTACTGAGTGGAAAAGTCTGGCAATCTGGAGACTCTGTTTGGGGGTTTTTTTAAGGTGAGGGATCCCCTGGTCCGATTTATCTAGAGTTTCATCAAACGTGATGTTGGAGTCCCCACCCATAATCACCCTACCCTCAAAGTGGGGTGAGAGTGTGGCAAGTAAGGAGGAGAAAAACTTAGCTTGGCCCTTGTTAGGTGCATAATAGGAGATGATGGTGTAGAGGTTACCTTCAATTGAGCCTTTAACTAATATATATCTCCCATCATTATCCTTGATAGTCAAAGCGTGTGAAAATGTGGTCTGTTTAGAGATTAGGATGGCAACCCCGCGTTTTTTTCTCGCCAGCGTTTGCAAGGAAAAAAGTGGGGTATTTATTGTGTAGAAAAGAAGGAGAATAATTTGAGGGAAAATGGGTTTCTTGGAGAAGGATAATATCTAGTCCTCTAGAATTATAGCATTGAAAGGCTTTGCGCCTTTTGACAGGGGAGTTGAGTCCTTGGGTGTTATGAGAGGCAATCTTAAGAGCCCTCTGTAAAGGAGGAGAATCAGCCATAGTCACAGGAGGGGTAAAACTGGTGCATTTGGTGCGAACCTACCCGGTTCCTAATTGAAGCGATTCTGAGTCTGGGAGGGAGAGCTCGCAGCCGCGGCGGAAGATTCTGGATATTGATGGTCTCCTGTGCACATCCCTGAAATAAATGAAGGGGGAAAGAAAAAGAAGAAGAAAAGAGGGGAATGAGAAGAATATAAGGAAAGAAAGGGAGAATAATTAAAGAGAGCAAACTACTAAATTCAAAAATGTCCAGGCTTAAATGCCTAGTAAACAGAGGAACTGGACTAATAAGTTCAGTTCAAATCCAAGACCCAAGGAAAAAGGGGGTCTCAGAAAAACAAGAACAACCTCAGCCGAGGTTGTATGTCTGATGTGACCAGAGAGAAGGTCCCCCTTGATCACAACAGAAGGAGTGGCAATGCTAGCCCAGCCGAGCCGCCGGGCCCCCAACAATAGGGATGATATGGAACCCAAAAATGTGGAGATTAAATTATCCTATATAAATACCCAAATAAAGGGAAACATAAATAAAAACTTGAACATACCCTCTAAGAGGAACAAGAGCAAATCACTACATTGCATAAAAATACCTAAACAAGACATACAATGGTGATCATCCTGCAAGTAATCGGGGAGGGAGAGGGAAGGCAGGGAGAGGGAAATGGAAGGGAAGGGAAGGAGGGGATAGTGGGCTGGGGTATGAGTCTATGCCCTGGGGTCACCAGGACACAGTAGAACAACTAGGGCGGTCCATCATGAAGACATGGGGGTATTTTCAAAAAATAAAAAATTGTCAGACAACTCAGAGTTATCTCCTTTTATCATCGCAGAGAGGAGCTAAGTGGAGAGGGATCGGAGAAATATTGCTGTTCTCTCTGGTGGATATGGAGATTCAAATAGGGTGTACACAATGTACACAGTTACCCCTCAATTAAGGGGAGGATCCTGGAGGGGAAAAGATATCGAAACAACCCTGGTAGGGCCGAGCAGTGAAAAAGTCATCTGGGTGGAATGGAGTCACGGTGGCGCTTCGTTTGCTGTTTATTCCAAATAGGAGTGATGGGGCTGCATGGCAGAGGCCTCTTAGAGGAACTTGGCTTGGACGGGGGTTACTGGGTGGAAACTTCTTGGGAGATAAATCCTAGTCTCAGGAATAAATGTTCACCCTCTTGGAATGAAGAGAAGCCATATGATCTTTCTTTGTGTTGAAACAGAAGGCGGAAAGGGAAGGACCAACGGTACTTGATCTCTGTGAGAGGATTTCAAGAAGAGGTTTTAATGCTCTCCTCTTTAGAATTGTGGTCTTGAAAATGTCTGCAAAGACTTGAATCTTGTTTCCTTGGAAGGATAAATTATCCAGATTCCGAGATCTTTTCATAATTTCCTTCTTGGTCTCGTAATAGTGGGGTTTAACCACTATATCCCTCGGGAGACCGTCCTGTCTGGGTGGTTGCAGCGCTCTGTGGGCCCTGTCAATCTCTAGTTTGTGGTTAGAGATGTCTGGGATAAGTTATTTCATGAAAAGCTTCACTGTGTCATGAACATTGGTAACAGCCTCAGGGATGCCTCTTATGCGAAAGTTACATCTCCGGTTACGATTTTCTAAATCGTCGATCATCCCTAGCGCAATATCAAGTTGATCCTGCAGCAATTGAATGCAGTCAGTGTTCTGGTTGGTGCGCGCTACTGTATGATCTACTGCTTGTTCGATCACATCTATGCGTGCCCCCAAGCTCTGTAAATCAGCCTTTATAGACGTGGTAATTTGCGTGGCATTCTGGGCCAGGCCAGCAGCTAGCATATCTGAGAAACAGTTCAGGAGCTGGGCCATGTCTGTCTGGTGGGGAGAGTTAAGGAGGGCAGCCTGCTGTGTGGCTGGGGATGGGTTGGAAGCATGCATTGTGGGGATATGAAGCATGTCAGACAGGGTTCTGTTGAAGAGGGAATCTCTGCTGGCGGGGCATATAGTCTTAGATGATTTAGTACTCACGGAGGACTCCGATGTAGGGGAGGCAAGCTGATCATTTGCAGATATTGTCTGCAATGGAGTCTCCTTCTCCTGTGTCTCCGAGAGAGGGGGCCGCGGCCGCCATCTTGGAAGCAGTGGGGGGCGAGCAGGCCGAAGGTAAGTTGCCGACTAACCGCAGGTTTCTGAGTGCGGCTCTGCATATATAAATGTGCCCACGACCCTCCTCTACCAGGGGATGTCAAGCAGGAGGGGTTCCACTAACGGTATCTGCGTCTGGGGACCGCGGAAGGCTCGGCTGGGACGGAGCTCCCGTTCAGTGCGTCTTCCCGGAAGTCCCGTGCATGCGCACTCAAGGCCCAATTTTTAAGCCCCTGTTTAACAGGGGCATGTAATTACAATTTTTGATGCAATTCTTTGCAGCAGGGCTAGTTCCTGCACTCCAACTAGAGTATCTGTGAGGGGTTGCAGTGTTGTGGCACCAGCACCAGTGCCTAAGGCCCAATTTTTCAGCCCCTGTTTAACAGGGGCATGTAATTACAATTTTTGATGCAATACTTTGCAGCAGGGCTCGTTCCTGTGTTCCAACTAGAGTATCTGTGAGGGGTTGCAGTGTGGCGGCACCAGCACCACCACCACCAAATGCCCAATTTTTCAGCCCCTGTTCAACAGGGGCATGTAATTACAATTCTTGATACAATATTTCACAGCAGGGCCCGTTCCAGCGCCCACCAAGAGTAACTGTGAGGACTTACAGTGTTGTGGCACCAGCACCACCACCACCATCACCAAAGGCCCAATTTTTCTGGCCCTGTTCAACAGGGGCATGTAATTACAATTCTTGATCTAATATTTCACAGCAGGGCCCTGTGAGGGCTTACAGTGTTGAGGCCACAACAACACCTAAGGCCCAAATTCTTCTGAGTATATAGGGCAGGCCCCTACTTTCAAACATCCAACTTACAAATGACTCCTACTTGCAAACGGAAGGAGACAACAGGAAGTGAGATGACATCTACCCCATAGGAAGGGAAATTCTCTCCTGTAAGAGTTAATATGGGAAAAACTTTTCTCCTTTCCACTGATGCTTCAGCACCAATCCTTGTTTCACTAAAAACCCCAAATTTTTAAAAAACATTTGTCATTGGGACAAAAAGTGAGGTGAAATCTTCTGAAGAGGAGCACAGACAGCAAAACAAATGTCACAGGGGTGATAACCCTTCCCTATGTTTTCCAAAAAGCTTAAAAACAGATTTTTTGGCTGGAGCTAAACACTTTAAAATTGTACCAGTTCAAAATTACAAACAGATTCTACTTAACAACAAACCTACAGTCCCTGTCTTGTTTGCACCGCCTGTATACTACTGTTCAGAGTATATAGGGCCTGGGGGCCCCACGCCTTTCCTTTTTTTAATTTGGGTGCGGGGTTCCCCTTAATATCCATACAGGAACCAAAGGGCCTGGTAATGGACTGGAGGGTACCTATGCCGTTTGTCTCACTGATTTTCATCCATATTGCCAGGACCCGACATTACATTAAAGCCGCAAGCAGTTTTAAATTACTTTTTTCCTTTAAAAATGTCACTTTGTGCAGGGACTGTTCTAAGCATGGGAAACACGCGACACCTTACAGGCATACTATAGACACCCCCCAGGTACGATATTTAAAGGAATATTTCACTTTTCTTATACTTCAAGCATCATTAAAATCACTGCTCCCGAAAAAACGTCCGTTTTTAAAAGTTTTTTTTGCATCGATACATGTCCCCTGGGGCAGGACCCGGGTCCCCAAACCCTTTTTCGGACAATACCATGAAAATTAGCCTTTAAAATGAGCACTTTTGATTTTGAACGTTCAAGGCCCATAGACGTCAATGGGGTTCTAACGTTTGTGCAAATTTTCGGTCCGTTCGCAGGTTCTGGTGCGAATCGAACTGGGGGGTGTTCGGCTCATCCCTAGTGAGGAATAAGTGATCTTTTATATCTGCCAATAGGTCTTCGGGTGGAATGAAAGCGTATAGTCCAGGGGTCCAGAGGAAGCTTGATATCAGTGATCTGCTGGATCAGGTCTATCACCTTAGTCCAATATGGACGTATAAGGGGGCAGAACCACCAGATGTGTGCATGGGTAGCGACTTCTCCACAATTCCTCCAGCATAATGGAGAGTTGGTAGGGAACATTCAATGAAGTTTAGCTGGGATGTGGTGCGATCTGGTCAGGAGCTTATAGTTAGATTCCGCCATAGACGAAGCTAATAAGGAGACGTGTGCAAGTTGAAGTATTTTGTCTTTTTTCTTGTTTGTTATAGTGGATTCGAGGTCAGATTCCCATTTGGCCAAATAAGCAGAGTATTGAGGGCTCTGTAGTTCGTTTAGGGCTCTATAGTATTGTGAGATACAGTGCTCTGGGGGGTCCACGTAATTGAACAAGGATTCGATTCCATTGAGGTCTTGAATTGTTCGTAAGGGTTGTGGGAGGGTCAAGATGAAGTGTTGTAGTTGTTTATATCTCCATCTGTCCATGAACGTGGGTGGTTTGGGCCCCAGAATTTCCGAAAGTGGTTTAAGGGTGTTTGAGCGGAGAACATTGTGTAGTAGGAGAGGGCCTTAAGTGGGTTTAAAACCAGGGTCCAGAGTTCCAGGCATAAAATGATTATGATGTAGGAGTGGCATCAAAGGTGAGTCGTAAGACCAGGATAGTTTCTTATGAAGTCCATCCCAAACATCTAGGGAGGATGTGGTGAGGGGTGATGTATTGCAAGAGAGATTTCTAGAGGGGTGGGGAATCCACGGGATGGTAGAGAGATCTGAGCCACATAAGGAGTGTTCCAGCAGAACCCAGAGTTTGGAGGTGGTGGCATATTTCCAATCTGCAATACGGGATAATACTGCAGCATGGTAGTAGGCTTTGAAGTTGGGGAGAGCCAACCCACCCGAGCTCTTGGAGCGATAAAGAACTACCCTGGAAACTCCGAGGTGGCCGTCCCTCCAAATAAAGCAGGAGATCATGGTCTGGAGGATAGTAAAGAAACCAATAGGAACCCTAAGGGAATAATCTGAAAGATGAAAAGGATACGGGGTAAAATGTTCATCTTAATAATATTGATTTTGCCTAGCCAGGAATGTGAGAGGGAGGACCATTTCCTGAGGTCTGTTTTTATGTTGTTCAAGAGGGGGACATAGTTGTGTTTGAAGAGAGAGTGGAGGTTTGGGGTTAGGTATATTCCGAGATATTTCATATGTTTAGTTTCCCAACGGAAAGGAAAAAGAGGCTTCAGCTGATCAGCGAGTGGTTGGGGAACGGTTATATTTAATATCTCGGATTTTTATAGGTTAATTTTGAAGTTAGATATGGTTTGGAAATCTTATAATGCTGACATTAGGTTTGGGAGTGAAATGCGTGGTTTCTGGATAAAAAATAAAACTTCATCATGCAATGTGAAAGGTTCGCTTAAGGAGCCATTTACGCGGACTTGTGCGGAAGAGTTGGAGTATAGTGAGGAAATGCGGTGATACATCTTAGGGCAGAGGCCAAAATATCGAAGGGTCAACTTAAGATACTCCCAGTCCACCCTATCAAATGCTTTCTCCGCGTCTGTGGAAAGGAAGAGGGTGGGCTGGGAGCACCTATGAACATAGTGGATCAAGGATAGCGAGTGCAAGGAGTTATCCTTGGCTTCTCTGCCAGGAATAAAACCGGTTTGGTCAGCCGTAATCCAACGGGGCAGCAGGGGCAGCAACCTATTCACCATGACTTTAGCATAGAGTTTAGTATCTACATTTAAAAGGGATATAGGCCTGTAGCTAGCACATAGGGTAGGGTCCTTGCCAGGTTTAGGGATGACAGTGATGTGAGCAGATAGGGATTCTGGTCGCAGGCCTGAGGCATGAGAGATGGAATTGGCATATGCAGTGAGACGGGGGAGCAAGATATCGCTGAATGTTTTGTAGTATAAAATGGTAAAACCATCTGGGCCAGGGGCCTTACCTGTAGGGGAGGATTTTAATGCGATTTGAAATTCTTCAATGGAGTAATCAGCTTCCATGGTCGCAAGGGCCGAACGTGGGTGTTTGAGAAGATTAGCAGCTTTCAAATAGGAAAGTATATGTTTACGTTTTTCTAATTGTGGAAGTGTTGCTAAGCTGCCTTCAACATTGTATAGAGCAGCGTAGAATTCTCTGAATGCCTTGGTGATTTTAGGGGTAGCATGTACTATTTCGCCTGATTGGAGTTTGATTTTAGGTATGAAAGAAAGGGTCTTTTTGGCTCTGAGGGATCTAGCTAGTTGTTTACCTGGTTTGTTGCCCCATTCATAGACTTTTTGTGAAATGAAGTGAAAATTTCTTTTGGTGTCAAGGTCTAAGAGAGTTTTGAGCTCCTCTCTTTTAAGAGTAAGAGCTTCCGGATGCGCAGCTTGCAAAGATAATTTATGTTGTTCGTCAAGTTCAGCAATCTGATCTAGGACCTGTTTGAGTTGTTGCCCATGCTCTCATTTTTTCCTCACACCCAGCTCAATGAAGCATCCCCTCATAGAAGCTTTATGTGCTTCCCACAGAACAGAAGGGGGGGTGTCTGAGGAAGCATTTTCCTTGAAATATTGGGATAGGGAGGTAGATAACATGGATACCTCTGTTGCGATAGAGAGGAGGAAGTCATTGAGCTTCCAGTTATTGGTGCGATGTGGCAGAGTAGGCATGGTCAAACTTATAGAAACAGGCGCATGGTCGGAAATAGAAGCCGTGTCTATGGAAGCGGAGCATAGGAGAGGGAGGTGGAAATGATCAAGAAATATGTTGTCTATTCTGGAATATGAGCGATGTGTTTTGGAAAAGTGGGAGAAATCTCTGTCTTTATGGTGTAATATGCGCCAGGCATCTACAAGTTGTGAGTCCATAAGCCTTTTTTTAACATACGCAATTCGCTTGAATAGGATAGTGGAGCGGCCCTGTGAAGTGTCAATAATGGGATCCAGGGGAATGTTTATATCCCCTTCTAGAACAATCAAACCTTCAGCAAAATGTGATAGTTTTGTAAGAATTTGGGTGAGGAAGGTGGGTTGATTATGATTGGGGCTATATACATTCGCTAGGGTACATTGGGTGTTGCCCATGTAACTTTTGAGAAAAAGGAAGCGACCATGATCGTCCGCAAGCATAGTAGTAAGGCGAAAAAACGCACTGGTGCTGAATCCAATGGCTACTCCTTTGGCTTTATTGGTATCAGATAAACTGTAATACCATTGTGGGAATTGTTGCGAGAAAAGTTTAACGGGTCTTGAGTGCGTCAAATGCATTTCCTGGGGGAAAGCAATTGAACAATGTGCGTTTTTAATTCTCACAAAACTTGGTGCCTCTTAGCAGCCACATTGAGGCCCCTTACGTTATATGAGAGGACCTTTAGAGTAGCCATTAAGTCAGATATAAGTGGGTCTTCAGCTTATATAACCATGCATGTCAGCTGAGGGGAGAGAGAGGGGAAGGACGGGAAAGGGAGGGAGAGAAAAGACCAAGAGAGAGGAAAAGAGAAGAAAGAGCGTGTATTAAAAAGACATTTACAGTCCGACAAACCAGTAGGATGAGAGGAAATGCACACAGAAATCTGCGGTGGTCCCAGTGGGGAGGGGGAGAGCGAGCAGCCATCATGGACTCAAGAATGAGACCTATGATAAGAGCATGTAGGCTGCCGACACTCGCCCACCCCAGGAGGAGAGGGGCGGGGGACATATGCCAAAATAAGGGTATAAGCAAGGAACAGTATGCTCCGTCAGCATATGGCCTCTGAAGAGTGACATTAAGAAAGTAAAACTAAAACTCTAGCAATGCAAACACAGAAACAAAATGACAAACAAAAAAAACAAAAAAACATGGTAAATCATTCAAAGCAAAACAGGGATCAGCATTGTGCGACCACTTTATGGGAGGTAAAACAATAAACAAAATACAACTGAAGACGATCACAATTTTGTGTTGTGGTAGTGAGCCCAGAGAGGTTCAGAGTAGGGGTTCACCAATACAGTTTGGAGAGGGTTCCATGTCACTGTCCCTTGTTGCCTCTGGAAGACCTCTAATGCGTAGATTGTTTCTACGGTTACGGTTCTCGAGGCCTTCGAGTTTGTATAATGAGGCCCTGTGAGAAAATGCTAACTGGGTAATTGTGTCTTGTAGTTCTTTAATGGCTGCCGCATGGGAGTCTTGGCGCTACTCTGTCTCCTCTAGTCTACCCAGGAGATGAGACATGTCAACTCTCACTGCAGATATATCTTTTTTAATGGATTTCTCCATGCTGCGGAACATGCCTGCCATTTCTTTTTTGATTTCACTCACAAGTGAGGACATCTCAGAGCCTGCAAGGGATCCGGGATCGTCCAACAGCTCCGAGCAGCAGGAGGAGGCTGGAGAGCTTTCACGAACAGAGGCGGTGTGTGAGTCCAGCGAGGTAATTGATCTCAAGGCTCTGGCCTGTTCGCTCTGTGTGCTAGGACTGGTTTTATCTGCAGCGAGGTACCGTTTAATGGAGCCGATGGCTGACTGGTGAGAGGCCGAGGACTTCCCGGGATGCTTACCCAGAGTTGAGCGAGGTCCTGATGTTTTAGATGGCATTGCTAAGAGGTATTAGGCCGCTGACTGGACGGAGCTCTTCTCAAACACGTCCGCTCAGCACCATGCGTAGACCACGCCCCCCCAACCTGACTTTTAACCCTAATACAAAATCAAGAACTCACCTTTTAATCACTTCAGCCCCGGAAGGATTTACCCCCTTCCTGACCAGAGCACTTTTTACAATTTGGCACTGCGTCGCTTTAACTGCTAATTGCGCGGTTATGCAATGTTGTACCCAAACAAAATTTGTGTCCTTTTCTTCCCACAAATAGAGCTTTCTTTTGATGGTATTTGATCACCTCTTCGGTTTTTATTTTTTGCGCTATAAACGGAAAAAGACCGAAAATTTTGAAAAAAAATGATATTTTCTACTTTTTGTTATAAAACAAAATCCAATAAACTCAATTTTAGTCATACATTTAGGCCAAAATGTATTCGTCCACATGTCTTTGGTCAAAAAAAATGTCAATAAGCGTATATTTATTGGTTTGCGCAAAAGTTATAGCGTCTACAAACTAGGGTACATTTTCTGGAATTTACACAGCTTTTAGTTTATGACTGCCTATGTCATTTCTTGAGGTGCTAAAATGGCAGGGCAGTACAACCCCACCCCCCCAAATGACCCCATTTTGGAAAGTAGACACCCCAAGGAAATTGCTGAGAGGCATGTTGAGCCCATTGAATATTAATTTTTTTTGTCCCAAGTGATTGAATAATGACAAAAAAAAAAATTTACAAAAAGTTGTCACTAAATGATATATTGCTCACACAGGTCATGGGCATATGTGGAATTGCACCCCAAAATACATTCAGCTGCTTCTCCTGAGTACGAGGATACCACATGTGTGGGACTTTTTGGGAGCCTAGCCGCGTACGGGGCCCCGAAAACCAATCACCGCCTTCAGGATTTCTAAGGGCGTAAATTTTTGATTTCACTCCTCACTACCTATCACAGTTTTGAAGGCCATAAAATGACCAGATGGCACAAACCCCCCCAAATGACCCCATTTTGGAAAGTAAACACCCCAAGCTATTTTTTGAGAGGCATGTTGAGTCCATGGAATATTTTATATTTTGACACAAGTTGCGGGAAAGTGACAAATTTTTTTTTTTTTGCATATTGCTCACACAGGCCATGGGCATATGTGGAATTGCACCCCAAAATACATTTAGTTACTTCTCCTGAGTATGGGGATACCACATGTGTGGGACTTTTCGGGAGCCTAGCCGCGTACGGGGCTCCGAAAACCAATCACCGCCTTCAGGATTTCTAAGGGCGTAAATTTTTTATTTCACTCCTCACTGCCTATCACAGTTTCGGAGGCCATGGAATGCCCAGATGGCACAACCCCCCCCAAATGACCCCATTTTAGAAAGTAGACATCCCAAGCTATTTGCTGAGAGGTATGGTGAATATTTTGCAGCTCTCATTTGTTTTTGAAAATGAAGAAAGACAAGAAAAAAACATTTTTTTTTCTTTTTTCAATTTTCAAAACTTTGTGACAAAAAGTGAGGTCTGCAAAATACTCACTATACCTCTCAGCAAATAGCTTGGGGTGTCTACTTTCCAAAATGGGGTCATTTGGGGGGGGGTTTGAACTGTCCTGGCATTTTATGCACAACATTTAGAAGCTTATGTCACACATCACCCACTCTTCTAACCACTTGAAGACAAAGCCCTTTCTGACACTATTTGTTTACATGAAAAAATATTTTTTTTTTGCAAGACTATTACTTTGAACCCCCAAACATTATATATTTTTTTAAAGCAAAGGCCCTACAGATTAAAATGGTGGGTGTTTCATTTTTTTTTTTCACACAGTATTTGCGCATCGATCTTTCAAACGCATTTTTTTTTTCGAACACACTTTTTTTTAATTTTAATGCACTAAAACACACTATATTGCCCAAATGTTTGATGAAATAAAAAAGATGATCTTAGGCCGAGTACATAGATACCAAACATGACATGCTTTAAAATTGTGCACAAACGTGCAGTGGCGACAAAACTACATACATTTTTAAAAGCCTTTAAAAGCCTTTACAGGTTACCACTTTAGATTTACAGAGGAGGTCTACTGCTAAAATTACTGCCCTCGATCTGACCTTCGCGGTGATACCTCACATGCATGGTGCAAGCTTTTTTTTTTTTATTCTTTATTCTTTTTTTTTGCTTTTTTATCTTATTTTTAAACTGTTCCTTTCATTTTTTTTTATCATTTTTATTGTTATGCCAGGGAATGTAAATATCCCCTATGATAGCAACAGGTAGTGACAGGTATTCTTTTTTTAAAAAAATGGGGTCTATTAGACCCTAGATCTCTCCTCTGTCCTCAAAGCATCTGACCACACCAAGATCGGTGTGATAAAATGCTTTCCCAATTTCCCAATGGCGCTGTTTACATCCGGCGAAATCTAAGTCATGAAATGCTCGTAGCTTCCGGTTTCTTAGGCCATAGAGATGATTGGAGCCATTCTAGTCTCTGATCAGCTCTATGGTCAGCTGGCCGAATCACCAGCTGCATTCTCAGGTTCCCTGTTGGGACAGGAGAGCCACAGAAAAACATGGAAGACGGTTAGGGGGGGGGACATTACCTCCCACTGCTTGTAAAAGCAGTCTAGAGGCTAATTAGCCGCTAGGATTGCTTTTACATGAGAGCCGACCACTGGCTGAAAAGAATGATACCAAGATGATACCTAAACTTGCAGGCATCATTCTGGTATAACCACTCAAAGTCGTTATTGGCATACCTGAACACAAAAAAATGGTTAACAATAAAACACAGTAAACAGTAAAGTATAAAAAAATTACATACCTGAAAAGTAAACATGATAAAACATAACAACAATAAAACATTGTAGAATAGAATACAGTAAAAAAGAGCAGAACAATAGAGAGAGAATATAGAGAGAGAGAACAATAAAACGACAACTATTTTTGTTTTTTTTATTTTATATATTTTTTTGTTTTTTTGTTTTTTTACACTTTTTTTTGTAACTTTTATAACTGTAACCGGTTCCAGGTTCGGGTCTCTCAAAATGCGATGGCATCTTGGGAGACCCTCTGAAAGTGTGCCTAGTCTGTGCAGTGCTACCCTACGCCAATAACTAGTGCATAGGTAGCGTTCAAAACATTCACCAATGCAAAGACCAGGATTGTCAGGACAGGAGGGAAAATAGCGGGTGTCACGCCTATATCTGCGCTTGCTGCAGACACGACATCTTTTTGGGGGGGGTTCTTGGGTAGGGGTACTCGGGAGGACATAAAGAAAATGCCTCTCATGCAGCCCACTGCATTTGGTTGGGGATGTGAATGGGGGAAGTACGGGTGCTGCAGAAGTGGTGGGTTCCCAATTAGGATTGGCGAATGCAGCAGGAAGGGCATTATGGGCACGACGGGCCTGTGTTTGTCTTCTTCTTGGTGGCAGCGGAACACTACTTGTGCTTGCCACCTCACCAGCTTGAACTGCACTTATGGGGACTCGCCATGTCACCAAATGTTACTGCAGTGCTGGTTTGACTACGACCGGGGTGTACGAGGCTGCTGGCGCTTGCCAGTTCACCAAAACCCTAACAAAAAAACTGTTAGCGATCGCAGGGATCAGGCCTGACTCTGCGAACGCTGCAGTTATGCGTTTAGTGTTTTGTAAGTGTCAGTGATCGATCGATACTGCACTTGGGTGGGCTGGGCCGGACGGAGGGGCAAAACGCAGGTGCTAGCAGGTATCTGGGCTGATCCCGCTAACACTGCGTTTTTGGGAACCCTAAACTGCTGGGGACGCTAGTATAGATCTGATCGGATCAGATATTGATCCGTTCAGATACTATACCACTAAGGGAGGTGTACGGTGCGTGCGTGGATGTTAGCGCTACTGGCACTAACCTGACTCTGCCTGGGGCTGGTGCTTGCCAGTTCACCAAAACGCTACCAAAAAAACTGTTAGCGATCGCAGGGATCAGGCCTGACTCTGCGAACGCTGCAGTTATGCGTTTAGTGTTTTGTAAGTGTCAGTGATCGATCGATACTGCACTTGGGTGGGCTGGGCTGGGCCGGGCGGAGGGGCAAAATGCAGGTGCTAGCAGGTATCTGGGCTGATCCCACTAACACTGCGTTTTTGGGAACCCTAAACTGCTGGGGACGCTAGTATAGATCTGATCGGATCAGATATTGATCCGTTCAGATACTATACCACTAAGGGAATTGTATGGTGCGTGCGTGGGTGGCGCTAACCTGACGCTGCCTGGGGCAACGCATATCACCACCGGGCGATCAGGTGCCTAAACCTTTATTCGGTAATAAACGGCGGGTGCCCTGACACTATAAAAAATAAACTAACTAACCAGCGTCACCCGTAACAGTTATACGGTGATCACTGGTGAAAGGGTTAACTAGGGGGCAATCAAGGGGTTAAAACCTTTATTAGGTAGTATATGGGGGTCCCTGTCGCTATAAAACGCTGACGGCGAACCTAAATATTTACCTTCCTAACTAGCGTCACCAGTGACACTAATACAGCGATCAGAAAAATGATCGCTTAGTGACACTGGCGACGGGGGGTGATCAAGGGGTTAAGGCTAATACTAACTGCCCTACCACACTAACTGTCACAAACTGACACCAATGCAGTAATCAGAAAAAAAAAAAAAAACTGCTTGGTGTCAGTGTGATGGGGGGGGGGGGGTGATTAGGGGGTGATCGGGGGGTAATCGGGGGGTGATGGGGGATGTAAAGTATGCCTGGCATGTTCTACTGTGTTTGTGTATTGGTGTAATTCACTCAGATGTCTTCTCTCCTCGGCGCCGAAACGGAAAATAACGAGCCGAGGGAGAGATGACATCACTTCCTCTGCCTCTGTGTACTATACAGAGGCAGGGGAAGATTCTCATTGGCTGGGAGCGATCGCGAGGGGGGGCCACGAATGGATGGCCTCCCCCTCATCTCTGAATGCTCCCAGACAGAAGCCGACCGCCTCGGGCACCGGGGGGGGGTCCAATCGGACCCCCCGCCCGCGGCAAGCAATCACGTACCAGGTATGTGATTTTGCCTGCCCGTGCCATTCTGCCTCAGTATATCTGCGTTAGGCGGTCGGCAAATGGTTAATAGACATCCGTGTGTAATCCATAAACTTGTCTTCATGGGCTCGGAGGTCATTGTAAATTATCCAGAATTGCCCTCTCTGCGCCCTATTGGCAATCACTGGATGCACCCAAAATCTACATTTTCTCATTTGTTCCTCTTCTTCAGCTTCCTCTTCAAGCAAAACTGCAGCAGTAGCTGTGGCTACTGCTAGAAAAAAGGACATTGAAGCCAGGATAACCTAAGCACCAAGACTAGGGAGGAAGCAGGAAGTACAAATGTCACCTGACATTCTGTGATATAAGCAGTGATGTGTTCCAATTGGTCCTTTAAAAAAACGCAAAATGAAAAACGCAAATCGGGGCAAAATCGCGGCAAAAACGCATGTTCAAAAACGCGACAAGCACCGCAAAAAGCACTGCAGAAACGCTCAAAAGCAACATGCATAGATGTGAATGGAGCCTTAGGCTCCATTCACACTAGCGCGTTTTTTGATGCATTTTGCATTTTGCAGAAATGCATGGGAATTTTTTAACATGGGTTCCTATGGAACATGTTCACATCAATGCCTTTTTGTACCTCTGCATTTTTGGAAAGGGTCAGGGACTTTTTTTCATGCAAAATGCAGCGTTTTGCATGTAATAGAATTCAATGGACCAGCATCAAAAACGCATGTGCACCGTTTTTGCTGCGTTTTTACAGCGTTTTTGATGCGTTTTTGCCTTTTTTTTTTTAACTGTAAAAAAAAAAAAAACGCAAAACGCGGCAAAAACGCGGCAAAAACGCTGTAAAAACGCTGCAAAAACGCTGCTCAAAAACGTGGCAAGCATGACAAAAAAAACTCCAAAAACACTCAAAAGCAACATGCATAGGTGTGAATCCGCCTTAGGCTCGAGCCTTTCCAAAAACGCAGAGGTACAAAAATGCATTGATGTGAACATGTTCCATAGGAACCCATGTTAAAAAATTCCCATGCATTTCTGCAAAATGCAAAATGCATCAAAAAACGCGTTAGTGTGAATGGAGCCTAAGGCTGGATTCACACCTATGCAGTTTTATTGCTTTTTGCATTTTGCAGATTTGCACTACAGAACGTGTTCCATAGGAAACCATGTTGACTGGACTGTAGTGCAAATCTGCAAAATGCAGAAAGCACTAAAACTGCATAGGTGCGAATCCAGCTTAGGCCCCATTCACACTAGCGCGTTTTTTGATGCATTTTGCATTTTGCAGAAATGCACGGGAATTTTTTAACATGGGTTCCTATGGAACATGTTCACATCAATGCTTTTTTGTATCTCTGCGTTTTTGGAAAGGGTCGGGGACTTTTTTTCATGCAAAAAGCAGCGTTTTGCATGTAATGGTTTTCAATGGACAAGCATCAAAAACGCAAGTGCACCGTTTTTGCAGCGTTTTTGATGCGTTTTTGGTGCGTTTTTGGTGCGTTTTTGCCGTTTTTTTTTTTTTTTTGTAAATTTTTTTTAAGACTGTAAAAAAAAATGAAAAAAAAAAAAAAAAAAAACGCAAAACGCAAATCGCGGCAAAAACGCGGCAAAAACGCGGCTCAAAAACGTGCCAAGCATGAAAAAAAAACCTCCAAAAACGCTCAAAAGCAACATGCATAGGTGTGAATCGAGCCTCACAGGCTTACCTGTAGGTAAAAATTACAAAGTGGACTTTACTACCGCTTTAAGGCCTGGTTCACACCTATGCATTTTTTAGTGCGTTTTCAGTTTTGCAGAGACACACTACAGTCAATTTAACATGGTTTCTTACGGATGTAGTTCACATCTGTGCATTTTACGGAAAGGGCCAGGGACTTTTTTCTAGTTTTTGGTTCCAAAGACTTCAACTCATCAAAAGTGTGTATTGAAAAATGCAAAATGCACCTGGAATATGCAAACTGCAACCTGCATAGGTGTGGACCAGGCTTAAAGGTAAACCTTGCACATTGCAGTATGTACAACACAGTATCATATTACACCTTAATCAGAACACTTTTGGAGCTTAAGGCTCGATTCACACCTATGCATGTTGCTTTTGAGCGTTTTTGGAGGGTTTTTTTTCATGCTTGCCGCGTTTTTGAGCCGCGTTTTTGCCGCGTTTTAGCGGCGTTTTTGCCGCGTTTTTGCCGCGATTTGCGTTTTGCGTTTTTTTTTTTTTTTTCATTTTTTTTTACAGTCTTACAAAAAAATTACAAAAAAAAAAAAAATAAAAACGGCAAAAACGCACCAAAAACGCACCAAAAACGCATCAAAAACGCTGCAAAAAAGGTGCACTTGCGTTTTTGATGCTTGTCCATTGAAAACCATTACATGCAAAACGCTGCATTTTGCATGAGAAAAAGTCCCCGACCCTTTCCAAAAACGCGGAGATACAAAAAAGCATTGATGTGAACATGTTCCATAGGAACCCATGTTAAAAAATTCCCGTGCATTTCTGCAAAATGCAAAATGCATCAAAAAACGCGCTAGTGTGAATGGAGCCTCAAGTGGAACTAACAGCAAAAAAGGAGGGTTATAATCCCTGTCAGCTTTTTTTTCATTCTATATGAGAAGAGGGGATTTGGGACAATCGGGGGAGGTGGTAAAAAGCACCTTTACCTGTGTAGACAAAAATCCTTGCACCGGCCCTGTCTATATCAGTAAAGCAATTAATTTCATGCAGCAAGTGAATCTCTGATATCCAGAAAAACACTGCACATGTGCTGAATTCACGAAATCAGGTTATATATTGCACTGGGGTTTAAGCAGTTTCTTTCTGTGCTTCATATTATATTTTTGGTAAATCTAAAAGAGATATTACAATCAGATTGCAACATGTATGTCCAGCTTTACATGCAACAAAATGAATACTGTAAATGCAGTAGGGTGACATGGTACAGTATAGTTTTGCTTAAAGGGGTTGTAAAGGTAAAAATTTTTTCACCTTAATGCATTCTATGCATTAAGGTGAAAAAACTTTTGACAATACCGCCGCCCCCAGGCCCCCGTTTTACTTACCTGACGCCTCGAATCTTCGCTGCTCGTTCTCGTCATCTTCATTGCAGCTCAGCCTGGTCGCTGATTGGCTGCAGTGGATGGATTGAAAGCAGCGCAGCCATTGGCTCGCGCTGCTGTCAATCACATCCGATGACGCGGCGCGCCGGGGCCGAGTGATACAGCGAGCGGCTATAGCCGCCGGCTGTATCACGGGAGCGCGCCCGCAAGCACTCACCACCATGCTGGAGCTCGCATTAAGGTGGTTAATGCTTGCGGGGAGGAGCTGAAACAGCCGCCGAGGGACCCCAGAAGACCAGGTTCGGGGCCACTCTGTGCAGAACGAGCTGCACAGTGAAGGTAAGTATAACATGTTTGTTATTTTAAAAAAAAAAAATAATTACCTTTACAACCCCTTTAAATGAAAGAACAGAAACAAAGGGCAGATAATCAAGGCTTTCTGCATTCCTTTCAAAGTTTGAATTTCATAAAGCCCAATTAAGTTTATGCAATTAGAACGGAAAAACAGCAGTTATGATGTATAATAAAAATATTTTCTTTTTTCAGTAAGCTGACATTGGATTGGTTGCTGTGGGTTACTTGACTTTGCCCACCATGTTTGCATTTTATTTCATCTTACTTTGTGGCCATACCTCCCTAAATAATCATGTGCATTATGGATTTAGCCAACAATACTTTAACCCATTCTGGCACATTGTGCAGTGGATTTTCTCTTTTCCCTAGCTACCCTACCCTGTTTTTCAATAGCCAAGTATTTTAGTCAGTGTATCAGAAATGGTGCCTCCAGGTCTCCAATCAGGTTTATAAATCTGTTAACACTTTATTACATCTCTTGTCAAAGCAGAGCAGAATGTACTCGTGCCTTTGGACTCCAGGGGAAAGCAATCAATCTCTAGTCAATAATTAAGCAGTTAGTGTCACTGCATCTGGGCTTTCCATCTCAAGGTCCCATTAACAACTAGTACGATCGTTCACCATTAATCACTTCCTAATTGGTTGCAGCTTCACCAGCTGTGCTTAGTCGAGCAGAGGACAGTTCGGTTAGGGGAGTTATTAGAGAATAGGGTGGGACTGGTGGTGTATGCACAAGCAATCTGTAATCATTCACTGTTCACTATCACTCTCCAGATACATCTAAATCCTTTTACATACAGTGGGTATAGAAAATAGTCGCCCCCTTTAAAATAATCACATTTTGTTGCTTTGCAGCCTGAATTGTAGACAGACACCGTTTTTGTTTTATTCAGCTGTATTTACTAGTGCAACTTATAACATCCAAGTAAAAGATGTAACACCAACATGTCAGAAAAAATGGTCATTTTTGTTGTTTGCTTTGGGCCACTGTCATGTTGGAAGGTATACCTTCTTCCCACTGACAACTTGCCCCATCCATTTTTCTACTATCCTGACAAGTGCTCCAGTCCCTGCTGCATCCCCATAACAGGATATTACCACCTCCATGCTTTACTATAGGAATGATGTTATTTGCATAGTGAGCTGTATTGGATTTCCGCTAGATATATCGTTTGGTGTTAATGTCAAAGGGCTTGGGCTGCTACTTTTTCTGTGCAATCTTGTGATCGTTATAGCATGTAGACTTGGATGAGAAGCAAGGAGCGCCCGGTGTCCAGAGAAATACAACTTGTAAAGTATGGTTCGTAGGCATTTTTTAAGAAGTAGCAACATGTACATCAAGCCAACACATTTCGGGGATATGACTCCCCTTTCTTCTGGGTTAGCAAGCAAAAGGTAGAGAAAAAATACATATCGCAATATGCAGTATGTATATGCTACTTCTCAATAAACATCTATGAAACATACTTTACAAGTAGTATTTCTCTGGATACCAGGTACTCCTTGCTTTTCCTCCAAGCCCACTAAATAGTGCCTTTTATCTCACGTGTTGGCTTTGATTTACATGTGCCACAGCAGCATGAGCCTGCTTTGAGCATCTGACAGGTACATTTCTTCTGTCCTTCAAATATTTGCGTCTTTCCTTTATATCTGTCTCTTTAAAGTGGACCTAACTTTACAATTTAGATGAACTTTAACTGCTTAAGAAAAAAAATCTTGTACTCAATTATGTTTAACACAATAAATTGTATGGAGTTCTTTACTCATGGACTTTCATATATAGCAGGAGGCAGAACGGAGACTATTAGAGCAATAACTGTATTCCGAGAAATCAGAATTCTTCAGGGTATAACACCGATAATACAGGGAAACACCAATGGAACCAGTGCCCACAAAAACTGACTATTACATAATTTTACTGGTAGGTTATTCCTGTTACCTTATGATTGAATTGGAATGTTTCTGCATCATTACCCAAAATCATGATATTTCAGCCTCCATTGCTTGGACAAGCTTTTTATTTTTTAAGGTCTTGTAAAAATGTTAGTTTTCTTAAATAAGTGTAGAACTCACCTTCGAAGGGGCTGCTGAGAATGTACTCCCTTGCTAGTATAGATGCTGCCGGTCACAAGAAAAGTTCCATGCACACCGACAATACAGGCTCAGTCTAGGAGATGTCTTTTTAAAATTCATTGCTGAGTAACTTGAAACAGAAGAAGGGTTTGAGGACAACTTCCCACTAATTTTCTCTAAACTTCAGTCACACATGAAAGTCCCAAAGCAGGTTCTACTCACACTGTCCCAGGAGCTGACAACCATCCAGCTTCCACAGGGAGATCATCCGTGAGGGAAATAAAAGATTCTTCTCCAGACCAGGTTTTCAGAACAGTGCCTTCCTGCAATAACGTGTCACAAGTAGGGATGAGCCGAACACCCCCCCATTCGGGTCGCATCCAGAACATGCGAACAGGCAAAAACTTTGTTCGAACAAGCAAACACCTTTAAAGTCTATGGGACATGAACATGAAATGAAGTGCTCATTATAAAGGCTTATATGCAAGTTATTGTCATAAAAAAGTGTTTGGGGACCCGGGTCCTGCCCCAGGTGACATGTACCAATGTAAAAAAAAGTTTTAAAAACAGCCACTTTTTGGGAGCAGTGATTTTAATAATGCTTAAAGTGAAAAAATAAAAGTGTAATATTCCTTTTAATTTCGTACCTGGGAGGTGTCTGTAGTATGCCTGTAAAATGGCACATGTTTCCCGTGTTTAGAACAGTCAGAGTGCAAAATGACATTTCTAAAGGAAAAAAAGTCATTTAAAACTACTATTGCTAGCGGCGGCTATAATGAATTGTCGGTCCGGCAATACACATAAATGTTCATTGATAAAAACGGCATGGAATTTCCCCACAGGGGAACCCCTAACCAAAGTTTGTTGTCAGAGGGGGGCGCGGTCCCCCATTTACGTAAAAAGGGCGACACCGCCCCCTCTGACAACACGGGGGAAAGCCATAGGGAAGTCCCCATGTGTCAGAGGGGGCGGGGTCACCGGGTGGCCCCGCCCCCCATTATATAAGAACTGTCACCTCAACAGAAGCGTCACACAGCGGAGGACTCCCATTGAGGCAGATCGTGCAGAGGACGAAGCGGAGAAGAAGCCGGAGGAAGATGCCGGACGAGAAGACCAGAGGAAGAAGAGGAGGATGAAGATGGAGGAAGAAGAACACCTAAGGAAGACCAGAAGAAAGAAGATGGAAGAGGAAGCCGGGAAAGAAGAAGAAATTAATAAAGGAATTGTCAAAAAACGGTCTCTTGTCTTTTTTAACATTTTTGACACTTTTTTTGTGAAATGGTAGGGGTACATTTGTACATTTTTACCCCATTACCAATTCACACAGGGGGGGCGAGATCTGGGGGTCCCCTTGTTAAAGGGGGCTTCCAGATTCCGATAAGCCCCCCCTCCCGCAGACTCCCACAACCACTGGGCAAGGGTTGTGGGGGGTGAGGCCCTTCTTCCCATCAACATGGGGACAAGGTGCTTTGGGGGGCCGCTACCCCAAAGCACCCTCCCAATGTTGAGGGCATGTGGCCTGGTACAGTTCAGGAGGGGGGCTTTCTCTCATCCCCCCCTCTTTTCCTGCAGCCTGCCAGGTTGCGTGCTCGGATAAGGGTCTGAAATGGACTTTTGGGGGACCCCCACGCCATTTTTTTAACAAATTTTGGCACAGGGTACCATTATTATCATAGAACTTTTATGTGTATTCCCGGACCGACAATTCATTATAGCTGGCGCTAGCGATAGTAGTTTTAAATTACTTTTTTTCCTTTAGAAATGTCATTTTGCACTCGGACTGTTCTAAACACGGAAACATGCGGCACTTTACAGGCATACTATAGATACCCCCCAGGTACGAAATTTAAAGGAATATTACACTTTTATTGTTTCACTAAGCATTATTAAAATCACTGCTCTCGAAAAAACGTCCGTTTTTAAAACTTTTTTTTGCATTGATACATGTCCCCTGGGGCAGGACCCGGGTCCCCAAACACTTTTTATGACAATACCATGCATATAAGCCTTTAAAATAAGCACCTTTGATTTCTCCCATAGACTTTTAAAGGGTGTTCCGCGGCTTTCAAATTTGCCGCGAACACCCCAAATTGTTTGCTATTCGGCGAACGGGCGAACAGCCAATGTTCGAGTCGAACTCATGTTCGACCCCGAACATAAAGCCCATCCCTAGTCACAAGTTAGCCTGCAGTTTCCTGCCTACGTATTCTTAGCTCCTTACTGCAGTGCTTTTTCTACCCTGATTCCTTTCACATGTGTGGTTTGGCTGTGCTCATTAGAGATGGGGGACACCCCCCCCCGGTTTGGTTTACGCAAAAGTTCGAACTCGAACGGCGAACCCCATTGAAATCTATGGGACCCGAACTTGAGAAATCAAAAGTCCCTATTTTGAAGGCTTATATGCAAGTTGTTAGTCATAAAAAAGACATGGGAGGCTGGCTACTGCCCTGGGGGACATGTACCAATGCAAAAAAAACTTTTAAAAAAGATTGTTTTTAAAGGAGCAGTGATTTTACTGATGCTTAAAGAGAAACAATACAAATGAAATATTTCTTCAAATATAGTGCTTGGGGGGTCCCCTTAGTCTATCTGTAAAGTTGCACATCTGTGTCGTGTATAGAACCTGCTGCAGCAAAACTGATTTTTTTTTTATTACATTTAAATTGATTTTCCCTGCAAGATTTCTTTATTTTGTAAACAATGGCTTGGGGAGCCAGTCTGTTTGATGAGGCCACAATTTAATACATTCGCAACAAGATTCGAGATTTTTTGGATAAATTCTGGTATCCTTTTGGCAGACTTTGGATGGAAATAACTAATGTTTGCACCACAGTGAGCAAGCCATACATGAAGAAGCCAACTTATAGTACCCTCAGGCCAAGATTAACAATATTTTTGCTTTAGATAAAGTCTGTGTCTTTTTTGCAGACTTTGGATAGAATTAACAGGTGTGGAAAAATGTTAGCATCTTCGGGAGGCAATTTGCATAGACATTTGTGCAGGAACACGCACAGATGTCTGTCAAGTCGCTTTCCGAAGTCTGACTACATTGCCGGGTTGAAATCATGCAAGTTAGGATGAACTCGCATGATTTCAAACCCGCTCCAATGTGAACCTAGGCTAAAAGCAAGAATTTGCCTTGCTGTAAAAATTTTAATTTGGTGGCCTGTCAAACAGTTGGGGGAAAATTGTTTTTTGGGTGTTGGTGGTACCTAACCTTCTAGAGGTACTCTTAATGAAAGTAAGAATTAGCCTTTCTGTAAAAAATTGAAATTTGATGCGCCGTCAGACAGTTGCAAAAAAATTGGCCTTTAGGTGTTGGTGGTGCGGTGCTTTCACATCATAACCTTCTAGAAGTACTCTAGATGAAAGCAAGAATGGCTTGGCTGTAAAAAATAGAAATTTGACGTCCCTGTCACACAGTTGCCAAAAAATTGATCTTTGGATGTTGGTGGTGCCTTCACCCTGTAACCTTCCAGAGGTACTCTTGATGAAAGCATAAATTGTCCTTGCTGTAAATAAATTAAATTTGACGAACCATTGCACAGTTGCAGAATACTTGGTCTTTGGGTGTTGGTGGTGTCTTCACACCGTAACCTTCTAGAGCAAGGGTCTCAAACTGGTGGCCCTCCAGCTGTTGCAAAACTACACACATAGGTTGGACTTGATGGACTTGTATCTTTTTTCGACCTCACTTACTATGTAACAAGTCCCATGAGGCATTGCAAGGCTTACAGTTACAAGCCTGATTCCCACAGGTAGAGGCATGATGGTACTTGTAGTTTTTCAACAGCTGAAGGGCCGCCAGTTTGAGACCCCTGTTCTAGAGGTACTCTAAATGAAGGCAAGATTTGGTCTTGCTGTAAAAAAATTTAATTTGAAGCACCCGTCAAACAGGTGAGGAAAAATTAGTCCTTGGGTATTAATTGTGCCCATGAAACCTATACCAAAAAATTAATTCAAGATAAATTCAACACTCACAAAGCTAGGCAGCCTAAACAGTCTTGCAGAGATTCGATATCCCAATAACACTTAATCAGTGATGTCGGATCAGGGGCTTGATAGCTGCTGTTAATCCAGGACTGATTTATTTTGACAAATGTCAGCCGGTCAATTGAGTCTGTGGAAAGACACACTCTTTTATCTGTCACAAAACCTCTGGCAGCACTGAATGCCCGTTTGGAAAGCACGCTGGATGCAGGGCAGCCTAGCAGCTAAATTGCATACTGGGCAAGTTCTGGCCAGTGGTCTACTCTCATGACCCAGAAACCCAGGGGATCATCTACTTGAAAGCCCTCCATGTCTGTTTTCGCCCCTAGATAATCTTCCACCATATGATGCAGACAGCCTTGGGCACAGAGGACTAAAAAAATTGTGAAATGCTTTACTGAGGATGTCCCCTTTTCCTCCTCCATTGACCAACAGAAGCCTCAAAACTAGCTTTTCCATAAGACTGTAACTTACCAGAGTCAAATAAACTCCTCTTTAAGGTGTCCTCAAGATATTTTATCCTGTGCTCCCTCCGTGAGGGCAGGATGAGTTGCCAACCATTAGTGATCCTTCTCCTTGATGCCACTAATTCTCGGGTCCTTTCGCAGGCTTTAAAAAATAAGGGAGCCCATGCACTGCAAGTTTGTGGAGGCATGAGAAGCAGAGTCCTCGGGATCACTGAACGGGGTATCTGGAACTGCTTCCTCCCAGGCACGTACTACTCCCAAGGTTTCTGGGGACTGAAAACCATCTCTTAAAGATTGACGTATGTCATCATCTGCTTCTATGCCTCCAGAACTGCCAGAATCCTCCTCCTCCCTCTCCTCTTGTGTGTTACATAGTTATATAGTAGGTGAGGTTGAAAAAAGACACAAGTCCAACCTTTTTTGAAACTATTGATGCCCCCCGCTGAAACCACCACCCGTGGAAGGGAATTCCACATCCTTGCCGCTCTTACGGTAAAGAACCCTCTACGCAGTTTGAGGTTAAACCTCTTTTATTCTAATTTTAGTGAGTGGCCAAGTGTCTTATTAAACTCCCTTCCACAAAAAAGTTTTATCCTTATTGTGGGGTCACCAGTATGCTATTTGTGAATTGAAATTATATCCCCTCTCAAGAGTCTCTTCTCCAGAGAGAATAAGTTCAGTACTCCCAACCTTTCCTCATAATATTCTCCAGACCCTTTAATAACTTTGTTGCCCTTCTTTGTCCTCGCTCCATTTCCAGTACATCCTTCCTGAGGACTGGTGCCCAAAACACATTTCCCAGTTTCTATTAAATTTGGATAATAAGCCCGACACCCCATCATGTCTGGGAGGTCAACAAAGAGAGGCAGACATTCCCAAGGCACTATGAGGGAGCCAGCAGCGTCTGTGTCCACAGGCAAAGGTTGACATGGTCCATACTCAGGCAGGGCACATTCGTCTCTGTTTAGTGATTTTGCCTGTGCTATCCCGCTACAACATGCAAAGGAGGTGGTGGAATGGCTTACTAAACCATCCTCATCCTTCTCATCCTCTATGACCCAAGCTGACACTAGTGCGCAGTCCACTGCAGCTGCCAGAGCGGCTTATTCTGCCCCCTTGTCCACAGCTACTCCTGCCATCATGCATGGAGGAGTCAGCTGAATTATTTGAACACAGCGTCGGCGACTTGCTTCTTGAGGATGCACAGACATTACTTGATTCTGATGTTGGCTTTAAGGTAGAGGAAGGATGTAACAGAGAGGGGAGAACACTGATAAACAACAAATTGGCAGTTGTGTTTCCCCAGCCGCAGCGTATTGCCAAGTTGGCTCCAGTGATGATTAGGATGGAGGGGATGATAATGATGAGGTCACTGACAAGACTTGGGTGCTGGATAGAGAAGAGGAGGAAAGTGAGGGGGAGAAGCAACCTTTACAAGGCAGGATGTTTTTTTTTTATGATTACTGCCGTCGACTATAGCTAGCAGCAGCTTATCACTGTATTCTGAAGGCGGAGAAACTCTCCGCTGTCAGAATACAATAGCACAGTGGGAGAGATTCCTCCATCAACACTGAATGTGTTGAATGGGAAATCAAGCACAGGTTGAAGGAAAGAAAATTGCTTAATGTATGGCCAGCCTTAGTTCTATGTATGCTTTGAGCAAGCTACCATTAGATATTACCATTGAAAGACCTGCTTTGTCCTAAACTAAATATGCAGCCAGTCTTCCAACAATATAAAGTAATGGCCAAATCTAAATTTTCCAAGCAGAGTAGGATGGTAACACAGGCTACAGGTCACGCTTTTTGAAAGTGGACCTTTCTTCATTAAAGGTAACCAATCATGGTATTTTTCAGAGACTGCAGTGACAACTATAAATCCATAATCCATTGATAAAATTGGAGCTGGTAATGTAAAAGCCAACATATGATTTAACTTGTCAGTGACAATGTACATTTAAGATATGTGCATTCGGAATAGCCAAGTTAGCGGTCTGAATTTTTTGCCACTACAGTTAAGCAATATGGAGTAGTCACCTCCCTGCCAACAGCCTGTGACTCGACAATTAAGGAGTCATCTGTCTTTCCTCCTGTTATCTATGTCAGCACAAGTATATGCAGCATAACCTCAGACCAGAGTGCTGCCCCTCCATCTCCCAGTCTAAGTTCTGTTGTACAGGGGATTACAAGAGACAGATACCATGACAGAATTAGGTACTCAGTCCAATTGCATTTAAAAATATGTTTAAAATATTTTTCACTGAATGCATATTAATGCGTTAATGATGCATTTTATATATCTTCCTGGAGCTCATTATTAGGACCATTGTAGCACCCTCCTAGGTAGGTTGCTAGGATGTATATAGGTTAGTGTAGTGTGGTCTATTGCTTAACAGGAGGCTGTTAGGTAAAACATAGTAGCTTCCCTGCTTAACAGGAAAGCGACATTGTTTAGCTAGGAAGTCCTGTGTGTTTCACAGTGCTGCATTTTCTGTATTGGCTCTTCTGTATCCAGGCAACCTTGGAAGGTGCTGGATGAATAGGAGTGACTCAGGCAGATCAGCAGCATGAATATGGATGCCATGTCAAAACAATTACAAGCATAGGGGCCCCTATGCATGCTGGGAAGGGTATTAATATTCAGTGAAGCATAGAGGAGGTGGTCTCTTACCTGGAGAAGAGAGTCCAGCTGAGGAGGTTGTGCTGTGCTCTCCTCAGCACCTGCTGCCATGTGGCCTTAGGTGGGAGGCCTGAGAGCTGGAATGCTGACCAGAGTGTTATTAAAGCAGAGTTCCAGTCTTTTTTCAGTTTATTAAAAGTCAGCAGCTACAAAAAATGTAGCTGCTGACTTTTAAAAGGCACTCACCTGTCCTACGGTCCAGCGATGCGGGCGCCCTAAGCCTCGCTCCTCTCCCTCTTCTCTCGGCGGTGTTGTCATTGCAACTGTGGGCGCCTGGCTGCGACAGTGAGCTGCGCTGCGCTCACCTAGTGGTCAGGTGATCTTCTGGGACCTGTGACCTGTCTCAGAATATTGCAAAGAGGAAGGGACCGCCTAGGGGGAGAGGAGTCGCTTAGGCAGCCAAGAAATCGAGGGAGGAAGTGGGAAAGGAAGTACCTGTCAAAACCAGGTACCCATTCCCCCCCAAAAAAATTACATGCCAAATGTGGCATGTAAGGGGGCGATGAGTACTTAAAGCACTTTTCCACTTTTGGGTGGAACTCCGCTTTAAGAGCTGACTGAGGAGTAGCCGTCCCTATGAGATCTGTCTTTGATCACTGGAGGGTGCTTCTGGAAGATTGGAAGGAGACTACCATTCGCTCCAGAGGCCTTGTGAGTACAGACTGTAAAGATCTTGGGGCCTGGTTCTTTGGCTACCCCCCCTCTATGCTAGGAAAGTCAGCTACTTGGTTGAGCAGAAAGAAGATACTGCTAGTGTCATGAAGAGCAACCACCCATTATTTCTACAAAGGACTTGCTCAAGAGTGTACAGTGTATCATGCAGTAATTCCACTGTTCAGTTGAAGAAGCTGTCCTCCTTGTGATTAGTTGAATTCGGAGAATACCACTACATTCCCCTCTCTATCCAAGTTCTACAATAAAATACCAAAAACATCCAAAACCCCTAGACTGATTATTGAAAAAATGAGCAGAAGTAAGAGTGCACCTGGCTGTGGAAGAAAATCCTGTGTGCCTGGCTGCAGGAGTTAAAATAGGAGAAGATCTGGGAAATACATCTAGCGGCTCTTACAAAGCTATCGCAATCCTGTGTGAAATCTTTTCCAGTCAATATTTTAGAATGTTACTGCAGGAATAAATCCTACTTTTTAGGCACATTTAAATCAAAGTTACAGTATATGCAATGCGAAACAGTACAGTAAATCATCTTGGTAAGCAAATTTGTGTTTAAGCATGGTATATATTATTGAACTTAATGGCCCAACTCAAAAGAGTAAAAAAAAAAAAGGACAGTCACAGGAGACCTGACAAAAATGTATTCATCATCAGCCTTGAGCCAGCCACAGCTGCTCCCTGTCAGACTGGTGTAATGAAGAATATTTCCATCACATTCTGGGTCCCTAGAGTCATTACTTAGGGAGGCTGAGGAGCCACAGAAACACATTGCCCGGGGGTGCAGGGGGATTGCCAAGACGTGCAACACTTCATTGAGTGCTCACTGACCCCCCCCAGGATTCATGTACATACAAGCAGACCTCCCACCCATCACAAGACACACATACTCCCTATGAAATAAAAATCACTTATGTATGACTAATTGATCCAGAAGACTTAGCAAACTCAAATAATACAATGTCTGATAAGCAGCATTGAAACTATTACTGAAAAAATTAGTTATAAAAGTCCACCTGCAAATATCTCTTTGTAATGTTTTAAACTAAATTATGATTAATGTAATAAAGCAATTGAAAATAAGATGGAAAGCTGGCGTTAAAGAAACATTATCATAAAAAAATTATATTCTGAATTGGATGGAGTCAGTAATAAAAGTATTTAGTACATAGATTCCTTTATTTTACTTAAGGTTTTTTTTTACCAGCAGGAGTGACAGTCACAAAGGTTGAGAAAAACTATAAATTCTACTTAGGATGCTTAAAACAGTCATTTTTATTCACTTTGTTTATATATTTTTTGAAAAATGAAAACTGTTGCTTCAACTGCTTACCCACCCCTGACAGTATTATAACCCCTGTCACTTCAACTAGTTAGCCTGGTCATGGTCTAAATGCGAGAAACTATAAATAAAGACTTGAAAAATAAAAAGCTTTGGAGTCGCAAACTTTAGTAATTTTAACTGTGTAACTAACCATATGATAAACTTCATAAGCAGACATTAGTTTTATGGCCCATTCAGACTTGTCTGAGCTTGGGCATTGCCTATGTCCCATGTTAACCACTTCAGCTCCGGAAGGTTAACCCCCTTCCTGATCAAGCCATTTTTTGTGAAACGGCACTGCATTGCTTTAACTGACAATTGCGCGTTTGCGCGACGCTGTACCCAAATGCAATCTATGTTCTTTTTTTCCCCAACAAATAGAGCTTTCTTTTGGTGGTATTTTATCACCTCTGTGTTTTTTATTTTTTGCGTTAAAAACAAAGAACATAGGACTATCTGCTCTAAAACACATCCAATAAAAAAATGTAAAAAAAAAAAAAAAAAAAATCAGATTTTTTCATAATATCAGGCCAATATGTATTATGCTACATATTCTTGGTGAAAAATATTTTTTGGTTGAATAATGATTTGATTTGGTATATTTTCTATATTTTTGGATGCAAAGAATGCACTTTTTGTTTAAATTCTATTGGCAGATAGCATGTCTAATTTTATTTTTTTAATGCACAATAAAAAAAATGTGTAGAATAATACTTTTTTTTTTTTTTTTTTATTTTTTGCCACTTCAGTTAACTTTGTCCAGGGACTATCGTCAGAATGTTATTCACGTGTGTCCCACATCCAATCACATCATTGCGGCCTTTCAATGCTTACCCTTTTTTTTTTGAATCATTAAGCTGTGTAGATATTGAGTTACAATATAAATTTCAATATACAAAATTACAATAACACCGCCTTGCAAGATACATAGCTTGCAAAGCCGATTAACCGCCTGTTACCATACAGCTATTATATGTATCTATATGTGCAATACTTTTCTATCTAGTGAACCCCCCCACCCACCCTCCTATATAGAATAATACTTGGCTATGTGTTTTACTTCAAATGACAGTTTGGGAGTAGGCAGTTACATTTAAAAAAATACAATGTAAAATTGACAAGGGACACCAACATAGTTGTATCTTTGATCTTAAAAACTACAGGATAATGGTGTTGTGGTAACTTGCCCAAATAAAAAAAAAAAATAACCATAATATTTTTCTTGACATCACTAGAAAAACAAAGCCTTTGAAAATGAATTTGCAATAACTCCATCAGTATCACCAGCAGAGCAGCTTCATTATTATCCCATTAAAGAAGAAGAGAATGTGCGCTGCATTTGGAGATTTCATAATTTGCCATGTCATGGATGGTAATTCTCCATTACAAACGCTAGTTTACAAGACCGACCGCTTCTGCTTCCGAGCATGCATGTTTGTTCTTTGGACTTTTGTCCGACGGACTTGTGTACACACGATCAGAAATTTGAAGACATGCTAGCCAACACTTGTTGGCGGAAAGTCCGACAACAATTGTCCGATGGAGCATACACACGGTCGGATTTTCCGCCAACAGCCTGACATCCAACATTTCCCATCGAAAAGTCCGATCGTGTGTATGGGCCTTTAGGTTGCATTTGCATGGGCTTTTAACCATGCTGTGATTGACACCTGTGTGTGGATCGCTGCGACTACCGAACTTATGCAATGCAATGACAGGCTGTCAGCGGACGCAGCTATTTTTGGATGTTCACACAGCCAGCAATCACCTGCACTTTGTATGCATCCAGCTGCAATCATCACAGGTAATTAATGGTTATATCAATGATAGTAGCTATCTGCCACAACTGCTACTTACACACTGAAAGCTGCCTCCCCAGTGTGAAAGCCGGAGTACTTTCACACTGGGTCGGTGCGCTTGCGGGACGGGAAAAAAAGTCCTGCAAGCAGCACCTTTGGGGCAGTTTGGGAGCACTGTATACAGTGCTCCTAAACTGCCCTTGCCCATTGGAATGCATGGGCAGTATTTTGGATCCTCTGCAACACAGGCGGGTTTTAACCCTTTCTTCGGTGCTAGCTGGGGTTAAAAGTGCCCCACTAGCAGACGAAAAGTGCAGCTAAAACGACAGTAAAGCGCCGCTAAAACGAGCAGCACTTTACCGCTAATGCAACCTAAGTGTGAAAGTAGTCTCAGTCCCAGTAGCAGGAATCAGTCATTTCTTGCCATTGGAATTCACAGTGTGGTTAAACACCTGTGCAAATGCAGCCATAAGCCCCTTTTAGGCTCCATTCACACTAGCGCGTTTTTTGATGCATTTTGCATTTTGCAGAAATGCACGGGAATTTTTTAACATGGGTTCCTATGGAACATGTTCACATCAATGCCTTTTTGTTTCTCTGCATTTTTGGAAAGGGTCAGGGACTTTTTTTCATGCAAAATGCAGCGTTTTGCATGTAATAGAATTCAATGGACAAGCATCAAAAACGCAAGTGCACCGTTTTTGCAGCGTTTTTGCCGCGTTTTTGATGCGTTTTTGATGCGTTTTTGCCGTTTTTTTTTTTTTTTTTTTTATTTTTTTTAGACTGTAAAAAAAACTGTAAAAAAAAAAAAAAAACGCAAAACGCAAATCGCAGCAAAAACGCCGCAAAAACGCTGCTCAAAAACGTGGCAAGCATGAAAAAAAAACCTCCAAAAACGCTCAAAAGCAACATGCATAGGTGTGAATCCAGCCTAAGGCCCCATTCACACTAGCGCGTTTTTTGATGCATTTTGCATTTTGCAGAAATGCACGGGAATTTTTTAACATGGGTTCCTATGGAACATGTTCACATCAATGCTTTTTTGTATCTCTGCGTTTTTGGAAAGGGTCGGGGACTTTTTTTCATGCAAAAAGCAGCGTTTTGCATGTAATGGTTTTCAATGGACAAGCATCAAAAACGCAAGTGCACCGTTTTTGCAGCGTTTTTGATGCGTTTTTGGTGCGTTTTTGGTGCGTTTTTGCCGGTTTTTTATTTTTTATTTTTTGTAATTTTTTTTTAAGACTGTAAAAAAAAATGAAAAAAAAAAAAAAAAAAAAAAACGCAAAACGCAAATCGCGGCAAAAACGCGGCAAAAACGCGGCTCAAAAACGTGCCAAGCATGAAAAAAAAACCTCCAAAAACGCTCAAAAGCAACATGCGTAGGTGTGAATCCAGCCTTAGGCTGGATTCACACCTATGCATTTTTAGTGCTTTTTGCATTTTGCAGATTTGCACTACAGAACATGTTCCATAGGAAACCATGCTAGATGGACTGTAGTGCAAATCTGCAAAATGCAAAAAGCACTAAAAATGCATTGGTGTGAATCAGGCCTCAGGCTCGATTCACACCTATGCATGTTGCTTTTGAGCGTTTTTGGAGGTTTTTTTTTCATGCTTGCCACGTTTTTGAGCAGCGCTTTTGCGGCGTTTTTGCGGCGTTTTGCCGCGATTTGCGTTTTGCGTTTTTTTTTTTTTTACAGTTTTTTTTACAGTCTTAAAAAAATGTTAAAAAAAAATTACAAAAAAAAAAAAAACGGCAAAAACGCATCAAAAACGCACCAAAAACGCATCAAAAACGCTGCAAAAACGGTGCACTTGCGTTTTTGATGCTTGTCCATTGAATTCTATTACATGCAAAACGCTGCATTTTGCATGAAAAAAAGTCCCCGACCCTTTCCAAAAATGCAGAGAAACAAAAAAGCATTGATGTGAACATGTTCCATAGGAACCCATGTTAAAAAATTCCCGTGCATTTCTGCAAAATGCAAAATGCATCAAAAAACGCACTAGTGTGAATGGAGCCTCACAGGGTGCTTTTGGGAGCAGTTTATACACCACTCCCAAACCACCCCAAAGATGCTGCTTGCAAGACTTTTCAGAATGTCCTGCAAGCGCACCGCCCCAGTGTTAAAAGTCACACTAAAATGAATGGGGAGGCGGTTTTCAGACATTAGAGGCCATTTCTAGTGCTAAAACGCCTGAAAACCACCTCAGTGTGAAAGGGGTCTTAATGTGACGGATCAGAGGAAGACTGATATAAACAGACACAAGTCCATTCACATCCGGCAGCCCAAAGATCCTCGATGAAACTGCAAACATTTGCTGACATAATACTGAATGGCATGGATACCACAAACGTGATATCTGTGCAATTCTGTGATTCAGCGAGAGATCTGCTCATGGACACCCTGCTGAACAGAGCAGAGTGATGTGAAAGGATCCTTTATGCCGCGTACACACGGTCGGACTTTTCGTCTACAAAAGTCCAACGGACGCTGACGGACTAAAGCTGGCTGGTAATCCGATCGTGTGTGGGCTTCTCCGGACTTTCAACGGACTTTTTCAGCCTCAAATCCGACGGACTTTAGATTTGAAACATGCTTCAAATCTTTCCGACGGACTCGAGTCCGGTCGAAAAATCCGCTCGTCTGTATGCTAGTCTGACGGACAAAAACCCACGCTAGGGCAGCTATTGGCTACTGGCTATCAACTTCCTTATTTTAGTCCGGTGTACGTCATCACGTAAGAATTCGACGGACTTTTGTGTGATCGTGTGTAGGCAAGTCTGTTCGTTAGAAAGTCCGCCGCAAGTCCGTCGAAAGTCCGTCGAAAGTCTGTCGGACAGGCTGTCGGACTTTTGTAGCTGAAAAGTCCGACCGTGTGTACGCCCCATTAGTGTGTAACCTGAGTAGATACAAAGGACATCATTTTGTGTTAAGCTACTGCTTACTCACACACACACGCACACACACACACACACACACCTGTTTAGAACCTTTTAAAAATTGTCATAAATAATTTTATTACTCTTCGGAGAGCATTTGACAGGAGGTGGGGAAGCATTAAAGTTGCCTCCTCAAGCTTGTTTTAACACCTAAAAATCTGCACCACCACACTGCAACCGTGTGGTGAATGGGTCACATTTGGTGGGTGCTACTGCCTGCAGATGTGGGTACCACCATCTGCTGCCTTTGCAGCTTAAGGGGAAGCAATTGGGGGTAGGTAAAAACACAGCTCAGCCACAAGCTGAACCCTATCAGAAAGAAAAATGATCTATGGCCCTGCACCAGCACACTTAGATATAAAGAGGGTCCACTACTGTTACCTGACCATTCCTCCATTATTACCCATGGTTTGATTTTACCATGTCAGCAGGTGGGTTCATGTATACCTGGCCAGTGTCCGGCTTTATATATGACTGGAACAAAGCTGAGAATTGATGTAACTACTACAAGGGGAAGGTTCTGGAATTGATCTTTGTAATTGATTTAAAAGTCCCTGTTCACATCTGGCGATGTGGGATCATGGACGGATTCATTCATTTTTGAAGGTACCTCAAACGCGGTGCGGCTTTGCCACGAATATCAAGTGACAATCACAGGGCAATTGTGGCACAGTGTCATGTTTCACATGCTTGTGATAAGCCTTTAAATGTTATTTGTATTCTGTCCCTGGTCCCCCCCCCTTCAGTTTTATCCTGTATAGTTAGCTCCACCCTTTGTTCATTTACCCAGTAATGCATCTCAGTCTCATGTCTCATGGAGTGGATCACATTATGATCTTTTGACTTATCAAACGTTCATTGTTGTAAGATTCTCACAGTTTATGGATTAAACTTCACAAGATCTTCAAGATGTCATCTGGATTCAGTCACTGTCTACTAATTCAGCTAAGATTGGGTTATCGCTATCTCATCACAACTGTAAGTTACAGAGATCACACTTTCAATGCTTAGAGTGGAGAGGCAGAGCAGTCAAAAGATCTTTAGAAAGATCAGTGAAATGTCTTTCATAGGATTCTTGCTAGCTCTGGATACACAGTGAGATGTTATATGGACACTCATATATCTCAGCATAGCACTCATCAGCCACAGGACAATATTACTGCTATGAATGTTCATGCAACTGTGCCATGCAAATAGTTTATACACTGCCTCTGTTTGCATTAGCACATGGCTTTTTGTCTGTGAAATCTTATAAGTAAAGTCAAAGTAAACTTTTCTGCAACTGTAGCCTAGGAAACCTGAGCTCAGGCACAGCAAATTGATACATTTCTCTGCTGCTGGAAGGACCTCCGCTTTTTGGAACCCTCCCCCCCTCCGGTGTCACATTTGGCACCTTTCAGGGGGGAGGGGGGTGCAGATACCTGTATAATACAGGTATTTGCACCCACTTCCGGGCATAGACTCCTGCAGGAGTCTACGCCTCTTCCCCCCCGCTGTCTGCTGGGAAACACACGGGTCCCAGAGACAGCAGGGACCACCTAGATTGCGCAGTGCGACTCGCGAATGTGCAGTAGGGAACCGGGAAGTGAAGCTGCAAGGCTTCACTTCCTGATTCCCTTACCGAAGATGGCAGCGGCAGCACCCGAGAGCCGAGCGACAGATCAGCTGCGGGTGCTGACATCACGGGCGCCCTGGACAGATAAGTGTCCATATTTTAAAAGTCAGCAGCTGCAGTTTTTGTAGCTGCTGACTTTTAAAACAAAAATGTTGGGGGACCTCCGCTTTAACCCTCTCACAACGTTTGAACAAAGTAATATACAATTTGGGGAAACTAATACACAACCAAAATTACAACTCCTTCCAGATCAGGAATCAAACCCTGAAACAAACTAGACGCTCCACAAGATCTTCCAAATCCCTACAATCAAGATCTTCTACACTCAGTCAACAACTCATAAAAGCCTGTGCTGATGCTGAAGCTTCTAAAATTCAGGCAGCTTTCGCAGAAAAGGAAGCAGAAATGGAAGCTGAAGCCACACGCAAGAAAGCAGAAATGGAAGCTGAAGCCACAAGCTAGAAAGCAGAAATGGAAAATTTGAAAAATCAATGTGAGCATGTAACAGCCATGGCAAGGTTAAGGGTCTTAGAACAAGCTGCTAGTAAAAGCGAAAGATACAACCGTTGCAGACTAGGGATGAGCCGAACACCCCCCTGTTCGGTTCGCACCAGAACATGCGAACAGGAAAAAAGTTCGTTCGAACACGCGAACACCGTTAAAGTCTATGGGACACGAACATGAATAATCAAAAGTGCTAATTTTAAAGGCTAATATGCAAGTTATTGTCATAAAAAGTGTTTGGGGACCTGGGTCCTGCCCCAGGGGACATGGATCAATGCAAAAAAAAGTTTTAAAAACGGCCGTTTTTTCAGGAGCAGTGATTTTAATAATGCTTAAAGTCAAACAATAAAAGTGTAATATCCCTTTAAATTTCGTACCTGGGGGGTGTCTATAGTATGCCTGTAAAGGGGCGCATGTTTCCTGTGTTTAGAACAGTCTGACAGCAAAATGACATTTTGAAGGAAAAAACTCATTTAAAACTACCCGCGGCTATTGCATTGCCGACAATACACATAGAAGTTCATTGATAAAAACGGCATGGGAATTTCCCAAAGGGGAACCCCGAACCAAAATAAAAAAAAAAAAAATGACGTGGGAGTCCCCCTAAATTCCATACCAGGCCCTTCAGGTCTGGTATGGATATTTAGGGGAACCCCGGCCAAAATTTAAAAAAAAAATGACGTGGGGTTCCCCCTAAATTCCATACCAGACCCTTCAGGTCTGGTATGGATTTTAAGGGGAACCCCGCGCCAAAAAAAAAAAAAAAAACGGCGTGGGGTCCCCCCAAATATCCATACCAGACCCTTATCCGAGCACGCAACCTGGCAGGCCGCAGGAAAAGAGGGGGGGACGAGAGTGCGCCCCCCCTCCTGAACCGTACCAGGCCACATGCCCTCAACATTGGGAGGGTGCTTTGGGGTAGCCCCCCAAAACATCTTGTCCCCAAATCAAAATTTTTGATTTCACTCCTCACTGCCTATCAAAGTTTCGGAGGCCATGAAATGCCCAGATAGCATAACCCCCCCCCCAAATGACCCCACTTTGTAAAGTAGTCACCCCAAGCAATTTTCTGAGAGGCATGGTGAGTATTTTGCAGATCTCTCTTTTTGTCACAAAGTTTTGAAAATTGAAAACTGAAAAAAAAAAATGTTTTCTTTTCTTTCTTAATTTTCAAAAATAAATGAGAGATGCAAAATACTCACCATGCCTCTTAAAAAATACTTTGGGGTGTCTACTTTCCAAAACGGGGTAATTTGTGGGGGTTCTGTGCTATATTGACATTTCAGGGCCTCCAAAACTGTGATAGGTATTGAGGAAGTGAAATCACCATTTTACGCCCTTAGAAAGCCTGAAGGCAGTGATTGGTTTTGGGGGTCTTGTACACGGCTAGGCTCCCAAGAAATCTCACACATGTGGTATCCCCGTACTCAGGAGAAGCAGCAGAATGTATTTTGGGGGTAATTCCACATATAACCATGCCAAGTTTGAACAATACATTATTTAGTGACAACTTGTGTAGAAGTGTAATTTTCCTAAAACTTGTGGCAAAATCTAAAATATTCCATGTACTCAACATGCCTATCACCAAATAGCTTGGGGTGTCTACTTTCCAAAAATGGGTCATTTGGGGGGGGATGAACTGTCCTAGCATTTTATGCACAACATTTAGAAGTTTATGTCACACATCACCCACTCTTCTAACCACTTGAAGACAAAGTCTTTTCTGACACTTTTTGTTTACATGAAAAGAAAAAAAATTTGCAAGAAAATTACTTTGAACCCCCAAACATTATATATTTTTTTCTAGTTCAATAGTTTTTATTCAGAATTTTTAACAGAACAGTACAGAAACTGCATATTGACTTTCATATATTAACTTGTAGTCTCATATAGTATTTGATTAGAAAAACAGTTATAGGCTAAGATTTACAATCACGAACATAGGCATAACTTTTACCTACATACCGTAAATTCAATTATGTATTATAGAGATAATGGGTGATTTGGACTGTCCGATCCCCCCCGGTGCCCCATCTGGGAACAAACTGCACCTAAACGGGTGACCGCGCCCCCCCTCTGACAACACGGAGAAAGCCAGTGGGAAGTCCCCATGTCTCAGAGTGGTCGGGGTCCCCGGGTGGCCCCGCCCTCCGTTATATAAGAGCTGTCACCTGAACAGAAGCGTCACACAACGGGAGACTCCCATTGAGGCGGATTGTCCGGAGGACAAAGCGGAGAAGAAGAAGACTGGAGGAAGATGCCGGATGAGAAGACTGGATGAAGAAGCAGAGGAGGATAGCGGAAGAAGTGGAGGAAGAACAAGGAGGAAGAAGAAGAACACCGAAGGAAGACCAGAAGAAGATGGAAGAAGAAGCAGGGAAAGAAGAAGACATTAATAAAGGAATTGTCAAAAACCATCTATTGTCTTTTTTTAACATTTTTGACATGTTTTTTGTGAAATGGTAGGGGTACATTTGTACCCCATTACCAATTCACACAGGGTGGGCCGGGATCTGGGGGTCCCCTTGTTAAAGGGGGCTTCCGATAAGCCCCCTGCCCACAGACCCCCACAACCACCGGGCAAGGGTTGTGGGGATGAGGCCCTTCTCCCCATCAACATGGGGACAAGGTGCTTTGGGGGGCTACCCTCCCAATGTTGAGGGCATGTGGCCTGGTACGGTTCAGGAGGGGGGACACTCTCTCATCCTCCCTCTTTTCCTGCGGCCTGCCAGGATGCGTGCTCAGATAAGGGTCTGGTATTTATTTTTGGGGGGACCCCACGCCATTTTAAAAAAAAATTTGGCGCAGGGTTCCCCTTAAAATCCAGACCTGACCCAAATTGTTCACTATTCGGCAAATGGGCGAACAGCCAATGTTCAAGTCGAACTCATGTTCGACCCGAACATAAAGCCCATCCCTAGTTGCATGGAAGGGGTTGCACCCACAAAACGAGTACATTCATAGCCCGTGATGGCAGATAGCACATGTTGACTGTGGGCATCTTCAAAATTTGGCTTTCAAATTACTTAAAAAATGTATCAAAAATATAAAATACAACGAGCAACTTTAGAATTTTTGTTGTTTTTAGATTCTGCCTAAAACATCAATGATGTTGGTAATTTTTTTGGACATCAGTGATATTTTGCTTGACCATCTCTAAATCACGATTGCACACCATGATCTCACCGATGAGGATCTGTGCACTTGCACTGTTGAAATTAGTTTCTTCTTCCACAACATCCACATCACCTAAAAATAAAAAAAACACACCATGTATTATAAATATGCTGGCATACATCTATTACTTGAAGCTGTGGTCTCAGACACTGACCTGTTGTGGTCACTATTTCACCCACTTCATGAACCTCTCCCTCCACATCTTCTTCATGGTGTGTGGGGATTTCTCCTTCTTCGTGAGTAGTGGGGTTCCTGGTGTCCTCAGATGTCCCGATTCTTTTCTCCCCCATGTGAATAAAAAAAAAGGTATACTTAGCACACAGATATTTGAGGCAAGAAATAGGAATATGAAACATTGCTTGGAAGGGTCATACAATTGTCTGTTTTGGCAGAGTTCCAAGCTGAAAACATGTTTTTTTCCCTTTCTAAAGCTGGAATACTTACCTTTTTTGTTATTAAAGTTTCACACATGGAGAGACCCCTAGTATCCACTGGAGCACTTGTGTGGGACACCCTAAAAAGGGTGTTCTAGTGTCCCACACTAGTGCTCCTGTGTCCAGATGTGTAAACAGCTGTTGAGTGTCCTCTCCTTACACTGAATCTAGTTTGCATTTCATTCTAGGTACAAACCCATCTAGACAACAATGTACTAAACTTATTTTAATACAAGTAGGCATGAACAAATGTAGTTAGAAATGGTATAGACTCCTCAGAGATAGTTATGAAAGAGTTGCCATCATCCCTAAACAGCATAGAGTAGGAACCTCAAAAAATGGGGATTTTTAAGGCAACAAAGGCAAAAGTATTTAAAAATTGAATAAATTTATTGATACAAAAATAGTATTAAAACGTAAATTAAATAGATCACATGGACATGTACATTAGAAAAAATAAACAATATAATATATTACAGATGTGGCAAAAAAATCCAACGCGTTTCAAAATAATTAAATTTCTTCTTCAGGGATAAACTTTGCCATAATCTGGAAAGCATAAGGATAACATAAGTGTACATACATACATATTTACAGTACCAAAAATAATAATGTGTGAAGAAAGCTTACAGTAATCATGATTGACCCAACGAATTCTCAGCATAGCGCTCCAAACATTTCCCCATCCGGTTAGTGAACAGTCTTTTATCGTGCAGAAGAGCCCCCAGATATCAAAATCCAAGGAGAGACGCCAAATTACCCCAAGTGAAAGAAAAACACTTGGGGGGAGGGGGGTGTGTGCAATCTGAAAAAATATATATATATATATATGTAAATTTGTATATCCTCTGTGTGAAAATATCACATCTGCGGAGATTAAAACCAACCTTGTATAAAAAATGATTTGAATATGTCTTCGAGTATAAGAAGTTTATTTTCCGTATGTAATAGAGAAGGAAAGTATTCCTTCCTAAAAAACCAACCTTTTTTTTTTTTTTTTGGATTCCTTTCCCATATTGTGGATACAACTTGGAAAAGGAGATATCTCTCCACATTTTATTTTCATATTTTTTATTATTATTACTCCTTTTTTTTGGCATTATTTCCGCTGCTGTGCTGTACCTTCTATGCCCATTCATAATTGTTACATTTTATTTATTGATTTTTTCTTTTTTTAGGAAGGAATACTTTCCTTCTCTATTACATACGGAAAATAAACTTCTTATACTCGAAGACATATTCAAATCATTTTTTATACAAGGTTGGTTTTGATCTCCGCAGATGTGATATTTTCACACAGAGGATATACAAATTTACATATATATATATATATTTTTTCAGATTGCACACACCCCCCTCCCCCCAAGTGTTTTTCTTTCACTTGGGGTAATTTGGCGTCTCTCCTTGGATTTTGATATCTGGGGGCTCTTCTGCACGATAAAAGACTGTTCACTAACCGGATGGGGAAATGTTTGGAGCGCTATGCTGAGAATTCGTTGGGTCAATCATGATTACTGTAAGCTTTCTTCACACATTATTATTTTTGGTACTGTAAATATGTATGTATGTACACTTATGTTATCCTTATGCTTTCCAGATTATGGCAAAGTTTATCCCTGAAGAAGAAATTTAATTATTTTGAAACGCGTTGGATTTTTTTGCCACATCTGTAATATATTATATTGTTTATTTTTTCTAATGTACATGTCCATGTGATCTATTTAATTTACGTTTTAATACTATTTTTGTATCAATAAATTTATTCAATTTTTAAATACTTTTGCCTTTGTTGCCTTAAAAATCCCCATTTTTTGAGGTTCCTACTCTGAACAAATGTAGTTAACCTGCATCTGACAAAAACATCGTATTAGTGGGCGAACGAACGATGTTTACTACGAACGATTACTGTGCCAACTAACCTGAAACTTGCCATTTTAAACTGTACAACAGTAAAGAAAAGCACATAGAGCAGCACTAAAGTAAAAATAATAATAGGAACACACGACAAATACTTTTTTGCAGCACTTTCTTGATCCTTCTGCACTGATCTTGCTCCCTCAATTTCAGGTCCAATCAGCGTTTCCTCAATTGCTCCTTGGATTGTCGTACCCCAAAATTCCTGTGCAGACTTCTCACAACTTTAGTCATGATCTTGGCCTTTCTCACATTTGGGTTTGGGTACAGTCCATGCTTCCCATCATAGTCGGCCCTCTTCAAGATGTCCACCATCTCTACAAAGGACATATTTGAGGCCTTATATCTCCTCCTGGATCGGGAACTGCCTTGCTCCGGGCTTTTGTCGTCCTCATTGCTGCTATTATCACGCACCTGCTGTCTCTCCGCCATGTGCTCTCCCACTGCGCCGAAAGAGAAGGGGCGGGGAATACACTAGAAAGAAGGTCAGGGGCGGAGTTTCATGCATGCGCAGTGTATATAAAGCACACCACGCGTGCGTCATACGTACGATCTGTGAGCCGAGGACAGAGTAGCTTAAGCGCTGATCGTGCAAACGAAGGTACAATTTTAACTTGGGCATCAGTGGTTAGTGGCCTATACTGCTTATAAATTGAGGCCTATATTGGGACAATATTAGGAGAGTTTAGCCTGACATTGGGGTTTGTCTTGTGTTGTGTCTTGCAGAGAAAATGGATAAATTTACTGACCCAGACTTCCTGCCAAACTTCATAGACATGTACAGGGAGCTGCCATGTCTCTGACAAGTCAAACACTGAGAATACTCCAACAAGCTAAAGAGGAAGGCAGCGCTGGAGAAACTGGAATTGATGAAGCCGGTGACTCCCACGGCAGACATCACCTAAGGCCAAAATTGGTGGCCTGAAGAGCACATATAATAGGGAACGCAAAAAGGTCCAGGATTCCATAAGATCAGGAGCAGCAGCAGATTACGTTTATGTCCTCAGGCTCTGGTACTACGACAGACTGCGTTTTTTGTCAGACCAGAGTGAACCCAGGCCATCACTATCTACACTTCCTTCCACACTTCCTTCCACATCAGATGAGGCTTCAGAAGTCCAACCTGGGCCTTCCACCCAGGAAGAAGATGTGGAGGAGCCCAGCTTGAGCCAGGTATAGCATTGTTCAACATATTTCTAGTCAAAAATTGAATGATGTTAACTAGATGCTATTATTGATCACTAATTTCTGATTTAACAAAGTGGTTTACATATCAATAGACAATAGCAGCCAAAAATGATTGGGACTAGAATGAAAAATGCTGGGGACAGAATGATACATTCAATTTGCAACAGTCATGAGCTCAAAATTGTGTGTTATGGATGACCAAAAAACTAAAACTATGTCCCATTTTCAAACACAGGAAAGTCTCAGCCAGGAGGAGGCCGTGGAAAGTGGCAGCCAGGATGTGGCCATGGAAAATGGCAGCCAGGAGGTGGCCGTGGAAAGTGGCAGCCAGGAGGTGGCCGTGCCCAGCAGACTGACCGAATCCCAGGTTCCTCCCCTCTGCCTTCCAACAAAAAGGACCAGGAAGGTGAAGAACCTGGAGGAGTCAGCGACTGTTTTGATTCGACAGGCCACTTCACAACAACCCCTGGTGGCCCTGAGTCGTATGGCTGTCTGACAGCCAGTAAACTGGAACAAATGGAGGAGGGCCAATGTTTCATCTGTGAGGAGGTAATACTTGAGGCCCTAAACAAGGGGATAAGGGGCAAACTCACAACTAAAAGCCACGTGTGTGAGTTGGACCATATTACTCCTCCACCACCTCCAGCAACATCTCCAACAACACAGCCACCCAACCCACGACAGCAGCCTGGAAGGAAGTGTTGACAGTGATGGCCTGGGTTGGTGTGGTCTGGCAAAAGACGCAGGCTGTTTTAAGACCACAGCCTCTGGACATATATGTCATCTGCTGCTGCTCCCGATCTCTTGGAGTCCTTGACCGGATTGTGCTCCCTATTAAATGGACTCCTCAGGTTACCAATTTGGCCTGTCAAACAATTGATGTCTGCCCTGGGGTACAAAGGCTTCAACAATTCCCACTGTTTCTCCAGCGTTGCCTTCCTCTTTATTTTGTTAGGACCCCTAATAAATTTAAATTTTTGTTTTGACAAATACTTGGCTATGTGTTTTACTTCAAACAGGACAGTTTGTTTGTGAGTAGGCAGGTACATTTCAAAAATACAATGTCAAATTAACAAGGGACACCAACACCAACCAACCTATTTGAGGTAAAAAAAATACAAGCTAATAATGATGTTGTGGTAACTTAACACACAAAACAACAAAAAAATATTATGGAGATAACTAGAAAAAAAATTATTCTGGAGATCTTGATAAAAAAAAACCAACAAAAACAAAGATTATTCATGAGATCACGAGAAATACTAAAAAATCTGTTTGACAGAACTGTGTGAATATCAGCGGCAAAGCAACTTCATTATTCTAGCATTATAAAGAAGAAGAGAATGCGCTGCATTGAAAGATTTAAAAATTTGCTGCATGACAAATGTGCTATCTCCATTACGAATGCTAGTTTTACAAGACCGAGCGCTTCCGTCTCATACTTGATTATGAGCATGCGTGGACTTTTGTGTGTCGGACTTATGTACACACGATCGGACTTTCCTTTGTTGTCGGAAAATTTGAGAACCTGCTTTTAAACATTTGTGTGCGGAAATTCCAACAGCAAATGTTCGATGGAGCATACACACGGTCGGACTTTCCGACAACAAGCTCACATTGAACATTTCCCGTCGGAAATTCCGATCATTCCGATGGTCATTGTAACCCTCTCCAAGACCTACGAACACATGTATGACACACAGAGACCATAGGGGTCCAGTATCAGTGAAAAGGACTAATGTTCTACCTGCGCCTGCTACAGTTCTTGAAAAGACTGATCAAAACAAGAAAACTGAGAACCCAAATCGTCAATGTCCGATACATAACAAGCCACATCCACTTAAGAAATGTATCGGCTTCAGAAAGAAAACCCTACAAGAACGTAAGGAACTTTTAAAGAAATTTTGGGTTTGCTACAAATGCTGTGCCTCCACAGAACACTTTGCAAAGGCCTGTAAAGCTATGTTCAAATTTATAGAGTGTGACAGTGATGATCACATGCAAGCTCTTCATCAATATCCGCGCAACTCTACTACGCTCACAAACAATCTTCCTGAGGCAAAGCAAGGGGAGGAGCGCACAGATAAAACAGCACCTTCCACCTCAGTGTTCTCTACATGTACAGATGTCTGTGGAGAAGGACTCTGTGATAGATCCTGTGCAAAGATATGCTTGGTTCGTGTATACCCCAAGGGTCAACCTGAAAAGCCAATAAGACTATATACTATTCTGGATGATCTGAGTAACAGATCTCTTGCAAGAACACAGTTTTTTGAACTGTTTAACATAACAGGAGATGCTCTACCTTATACCCTAAGCACTTGTGCCGGCACTACAGAAGTCTTAGGTAGGAGAGCCAGTGATCTTGTAGTTGCTCCTCTGAATGACAATGTGGAAATATTTTTGCCCACTATCACTGAGTGCAACAAAGATTCCAAGCAACAAAGAGGAGATCCCTACTCCTGAAGCTGCCTTTCTCCATTCTCACTTGAAGGACATAGCCGACCAAATACCAACCCTCGACGAAAGTGCTGATATCCTGCTGTTACTCGGCAGAGACATCTGAAAGGTGCACAATGTTCGTCATCAAATCAACGGTCCACATGATGCACCATATGCTCTGCAGGACTGTCTTAATGAGAGGGCACACCTGGGCATTGCCCAGGGGCCCCAGCTGCATCGGGGGACCCTGCACTTTCCCCAAAGCAGCTGGTCCTTGAGCCCACACTGCCCCGAAATTGGGGGCCTCATGATGGCACTGAGAGTGATGGATACACAGGGGAGGCAGGCTGGCAGCGGTGCGCCATGCTGTGCAGAACGATGCCTGTTATTATACAGCCAGCAGGGAGGGGCAGGGGCAGGGCCAGAGCGCCAGTGATGCTTTGATCCCGCCCCATGCACCTTGAATGCGCGGGACTCGAAGGCTGCGGGGTAGGAGCTGGAGTGGGAGCTGCTGAGTCGGCAGCAGTGAGAGCACACCTGCAGAAGTAGCACTGTGGATGGTGTCATGGTGAGCCCAGCTGTCCAGCACTGTTTGCCCCGAAAGGCTTGGAATGCCCAGAGGGATGCTCCCTCCTCCGCTCCTCCTTCTGCCTGCTTGATTGGTATAGGTGAGTGCAGTGCTGGAGGTGGGCACAGAGCCAAAAGTTTACATGCACTGTATCTCCACTGGAAAAGGGGGTACTACGTGGATGGAATAATGGTGCTGGGGGATATCAAGGGTGTATGGGGGAAAACAATGCTGAGGGGGATCTGGTGTGTATAGGGGTAGCAATGCTTGGGGTAGCTTGGGTGGCTATGGTGTTAGAGGTATCAGGGATGTAGAGAGGCCACAGTGTAGGGGGTATCAGGGATGTAGTGGGTTCACAATACAAGGGGTATCTTATGGTATATGGTTACAGTGCTGGGGGGAATATCTAGGGTGTAGAAGGGTCAGAATGCTGGGGGGATATCTCGGGTGTAGAGGGGTCAGAGTGCTGGGAGGATATCTGGGATGTAGAGGGGTCAGAGTGCTGGGAGGATATCTAGAGTGTAGTGGGGTCCGAGTGCTGGGGGGATATCTGGGGTGTAGAGGGGCCATAGTGCTGGGGAGGCATCAATCTAGCAGATATATTGTATGCACGGGACAGCTTTGTTATTACTTTATCTATGTAGTATTTTTCCATTGTTTCTTTTCTGTACAGAATGATTGTTCATGTAGTTAATGCGGAGCTCCACCCAAAAGGGGAAGCTCCGCTTGTCTGCCTCCTACCTATTTGATGTCTGTTTACCTGCGCTGTCTCCATTGTAGGGACCCCAAAGCATTACTTTACCCAGGGGCCTATGATGCTATTAAGACGGCCCTGATGCTCTCTGTCTGGATCTAGGCTGGGTCATCATAGGCAATGTTTGTTGAGACAAAGACAGAGGATCTTACGCGGTCTCTTCCTTTAACCACTTCTGGACCACGCACTGTCATTTTACGATGCTACTTTGAAGAGGAATATAGTTCAAGATAAAAGTGGTCTCTGCGGCAGATTCGCCGCAAGAACAATTTTATCAGTGGCGGGAAAGGGGCCTCCCGCCACTCTCCGGTGCCCTCCACCGCTTACCAGAGCCATCGGTAGTGGCGGAGATCGGATACACTCCCTAGCCTGACATGAAGACGAGTGAGGGGAAGATGTCCCCCGTGCGTCTCCATATAGTTACATAGTTACATAGTAGGTGAGGTTGAAAAAAGACACACGTCCATCAAGTCCAACCTATGTGTGTGATTATGTGTCAGTATTACCTTACATATCCCTGTATGTTGCGGTCATTCAGGTGATTATCTAATAGTTTCTTGAAGCTATCAATGCTCCCCGCTGAGACCACCGCCTGTGGAAGGGAATTCCACATCCTTACCGCTCTTACAGTAAAGAACCCTCTACGTAGTTTAAGGTTAAACCTCTTTTCTTCTAATTGTAATGAGTGGCCCCGAGTCTTATTAAACTCTCTTCTGCGAAAAAGTTTTATCCCTATTGTGGGGTCACCAGTACAGTATTTGTAAATTGAAATCATATCCCCTCTCAAGCGTCTCTTCTCCAGAGAGAATAAGTTCAACGCTCGCAACCTTTCCTCATAACTAAGATCCTCCAGACCTTTTATTAGCTTTGTTGCCCTTCTTTGTACTCGCTCTATTTCCAGTACATCCTTCCTGAGGACTGGTGCCCAGAACTGGACAGCATACTCCAGGTGCGGCCGGACCAGAGTCTTGTAGAGTGGGAGAATTATCGTTTTATCTCTGGAGTTGATCCCCCTTTTAATACATGCCAATATTCTGTTTGCCTTATTAGCAGCAGCTTGGCATTGCATGCCATTGCTGAGCCTATCATCTACTAGGACCCCCAGGTCCTTTTCCATCCTAGATTCCCCCAGAGGTTCTCCCCCCAGTGTATAGATTGCATTCATATTTTTGCCACCCAAATGCATTATTTTACATTTTTCTACATTGAACCTCATTTGCCATGTAGTCGCCCACCCCATTAATTTGTTCAGGTCTTTTTGTAAGGTTTCCACATCCTGCGGAGAAGTTATTGCCCTGCTTAGCTTAGTATCGTCTGCAAATACAGAGATTGAACTGTTTATCCCATCCTCCAGATCGTTTATAAACAAATTAAATAGGATTGGTCCCAGCACAGAACCCTGGGGAACCCCACTACCCACCCCTGACCATTCTGAGTGCTCCCCATTTATCACCACCCTCTGAACACGCCCTTGTAGCCAGTTTTCAATCCAGGTACTCACCCTATGGTCCATGCCAACGGACCCTATTTTGTACAGTAAACGTTTATGGGGAACTGTGTCAAATGCTTTTGCAAAATCCAGATACACCACATCTACGGGCCTTCCTTTATCTAGATGGCAACTCACCTCCTCATAGAAGGTTAATAGATTGGTTTGGCAAGAACGATTCTTCATGAATCCATGCTGATTACTGCTAATGATATCATTCTTATTACTAAAATCTTGTATATAGTCCCTTATCATCCCCTCCAAGATTTTACATACTATTGATGTTAGGCTAACTGGTCTGTAATTCCCAGGGATGTTTTTTGGGCCCTTTTTAAATACTGGTGCTACATTGGCTTTTCTCCAATCAGCTGGTACCATTCCAGTCAATAGACTGTCTGTAAAAATTAGGAACAACAGTCTGGCAATCACCTGACTGAGTTCCCTAAGTACCCTCGGATGCAAGCCATCTGGTCCCGGTGATTTATTAATGTTAAGTTTCTCAAGTCTAATTTTAATTTCATATCATTGCTGGGTGGAAGCGACATCAAAACGTCACTTCCGCCCTGCTCTTAAAAGGGACATTTTTTTTTTTTAAATGATATTAAATTTTTTTTTATTGCATTTTAGTGTAAATATGAGATCTGAGGTCTTTTTGACCCCAGATCTCATATTTAAGAGGTCCTGTCATGTTTTTTTTCTATTACAAGGGATGTTTACATTCCTTGTAATAGGAATAAAAGCGACACTTTTTTTTTTTTTAAATAACAGTGTAAAAATTTAAAACAAAAAGGTAAAATAAATAAGAAATGTATTTATGTATTTATTTATTTTTTAAACAGACCCCGTCCCACCGAGCTTGCGTGGAGAAGTGAACGCATACGTGAGCAGCGCCTGCATATGAAAACGGTGTTCAAACCACACATGTGAGGTATCATTGATCGTTGAAGCGGGATCAATAATTCTAGCCCTAGATCGTATCTGTAACTAAAAACATGCAACCTGTAGAATTTTTTAAATGTCGCCTATGGAGATTTTTAAGGGAAAAGTTTGTCGTCATTCCACGAGCGGGCGCAACTTTGAAGCGTGAAATGTTGGGTATCAATTTACTCGGTGTAACATTATCTTTCATAATATAAAAAACAATTGGGCCAACTTTACTGTTGTTTTATTTTCTAATGCAAAAAAGTGAATTTTTTCCAAAAAAAGTGCGCTTATAAGACCGCTGCGCAAATACGGTGTGACAAAAAGTATTGCAACGACCGCCATTTTAATTCTCTAGGGTGTTAGCAAAAAATATATATAATGTTTGGGGGTTCTAAGTAATTTTCTAGCAAAAAAAAATGTTTTTAACTTGTAAACACCAAATCTCAGAAAGAGGCTCGGTCCTTAAGTGGGTGTGGGTGGGGAGGGAGGAAGGTAAATGTGGGATGCAGTGAGAAAACAAAACAGAAGTGGAAGGGGGAGGAAAAAAGGAGGGAGGGGGAAAAGGGGGGAAAGGGAAAGAGAGGGGGGAAAGGGAAAGAGGGGGGGAAAGGGGGGGGAGAAGGTAAAGGGGGAGGGGAAAGAGGGGGAGGGAAGGGGGCAGGGGAGGGGAGAATGGAGGGGAAAGGTATGAAAGGGGGGGAAAGGGGGGAGGGTGTGAGTAGGGGGAAAGAAATAAACCTGCACCCTTGAAAAACACATTGTGCAAGAGCAAAGGTAATGAAAAAAAACCCACCCAATAATGAGATTAAATTTGTATGACACCCGGGATGGGCTAAAATTGCTCAGGAACTGGAGGGATTGATATGAGAGGGTCTAAAAAAGAAAATGAAATAACATGAGATTAATCCAAAACAATAGTGGCTATAGGGCTTCCCATACCTAGCCAGGGGTGTGAGGTCAAACAGCACTCACCCAGGAATAGGGAGCAGTGATTGTAGACCGGGCACCACATGGCAGGAGAGGGAGATAGGGCATTCAACAAAGACCACAGGTAGTGAAGAGACTTACCTTCCTGAGACTGCAAAGTTGAGTATCCCGGGTGTCAGCCGTCACATAGAAGTCGACCGAACGGTCGCCTTAAAAGCTGTACTCAGCACCAAGGTCTGATCCATTCAAGCAACCATCGCCAGCGTCTACATTACATGGTGCAGGAATATCTAGGGGCAAGAGCAGACTTGGAGACCTTTCCAACAGATCATCCACTGGGTTACTGGGTCTTGAGGATGGACCACTGGCCAGAACTTGCTCAATATGCAATTGATCTACTGGCCTGTTCTGCATCCAGCGTTCTTTCTGAATGCACATTCAGTGCTGCTGGAGGGTTTGTAATGGATCATAGAGTGCGCCTGTCCACAGACTCCCTTGATAGACTCACATTCATAAAAATGAATCAGTCTTGGATCAGCAGCAGCTATCAAGCACCTGACCTGATGGGACCAAATGTGCCCCCTCTTATGCGGACCTGTACCTGGGGGAGTGGGAGCAGAACCTGTTTTTCAGGGAGGACATGCAGACCCTGATAGAACATATACCATTATGGAGACGTTACATTGACGACGTTTTCCTAATTTGGACAGGCAGCAGGGAGGATCTCTCCCATTTCTTTGATTACAACCTAACTTTCACTATGGAAGCAAACCAATCTATTCTAACTTTTTTGGATATAACAATTTTTGTGAATCCAGACAGGACTATAGGGACTACTTTATTTTGGAAACCCTCAGTGGGAAATTCTCTCTTGCATGCCACCAGTTCACATCCACACTGTATGATAAGCAATGTTCCTTATGGACAATATTTGAGGCTTAGAAGAAATTGTAGTGTAGATGCCCACTTTGAATCCGAGGCCAAGGCACTAAGAGATCACCTTAGACTACGTGGCTACAGTAACAAATGCCTAAAGAGTGCCTATGTGAGGGCAAAAAAGCAGGACCAGTTCCATCTCATCCACGGTTGAACCATTCCTAAACCGGATCCCGGTCTGAGACTAATTACCAGATTCTCAGGACAGCACCAGCAGGTACGGGATCTTCTCCAAAAACATTGGTACTTACTAATGGGAGACCCTAATGTCTCCAAACATCTTAAAGATCACCCCGAAATTACCTAAAGACGATCTCGTTCAGTTAGGGATCATTTTGTCCACAGTCACTATGCCCCTCCCTCTAAAGACAACACCAATATCAAAGGGACTAGACCATGTCATAAGTGTGACTTCTGTAGATATATCTACTCATCACGCAATATTGCTCTTCCCAATGGACAAGTTTACAATCCAAACTTCCTGGCCACCTGCCAATCTATTGGGGTGGTCTACTTAATGATATGTGAGTGCAATGCCTTTTATGTGGGAAAAACGAAACGTCCTTTCTTCCACTGAATCAGAGACCATGTCTCCTTAGTCACCAAAAAAAAGATGGAGACCCCTATCAGCTGTCATCTAGGTTTATGTCATCAATTTGATGACAAAAAAATGCATTACGCCCCCCCCAGCGAAAAAGGGGGAGATTATGACAAGATCCTGCTGCAGCGTGAAACGAGGTGGATTTTTACTTTAAATGCCCTCAAATACCCTGGTTTAAATGATGTGTTAAGTTTTAAGCCTTTTCTTTAAAATGAGTTTTTTTTTTTTTTTTTAATATTTTTTCCACCATTCACCTTATTTAGCAATTAGGCATGATTTGTGCCTTTTTTCTTTTTTTCTATTTTTTTAAATTTAATTTTGTATATCTATTAAGTTTTCTAATTACGCCCATGTGCCTTTTGCCCTTCCAGCCAGCCTTTCCTCCACTTTTTTTGGTATGCACGGACACCCGGGGCACTGTGCGGTTGGTCTCTAATCAATATTCTGACCGCTCAGTGTCCTTTACATGGGGACTGCCCATGACCCCTGCACCCGGGTTTTACTACTTTCCATTCCCTTATTTCCGAAGATCGGGAGTTTTTTTATCCGCCCCTTGTATCTTCGTTGTTTTACTTTGTGTCCAGTTTTGGGCACCAGATTTTCTAAAATGGCCACCGCTCAATGAACGCTCGTGCGTCATGAGCGTCGCCGCCATTTTGGTAAGCCCTGATGCGCGCGCATGCACGGTCCCCTTTTTCAGTCCGCGTCGTGATGGTGAGTCAGACGCCGTCATGCCGGAGGAGGTATATAGCGGGGTTCTCCCTTGCCACCCGCTGACACTCCTGTTTTAAACGTGAGGCGGCTAACACTGTGGTCTTCCTGGCGAACCACTCCTGGGTCCCCTTTTGCTATTTATGGATATTTACCAGTAAGTTTCATATCCCTGGCTGAACCACTGATCCTCTATTGGATCCTCAATCTTTTATTATTAGTAATATTTTTCATTATCCTATAGTTGAATTTTTTTTTTTTTAAACCTATAGGTTCCCATCTATGATAAGTTAAGCATCTGCTCCTTACTGCTTGACCCACAGGATTATATGGGTCAGTCTAACATCTTGCTGAGCAGCGCTTACTTCCCATCTTTTTTCAAGGAACCTTCCACCCTAAGAGGCAACTTGTCTTTAACCATCCTATAGATGTGACTTTAAAATCCTATTGATTCCATTCACTCTACAAGGTATTTTTAACCTTTACTGCCCCCCGGGGGTTCACCATAAGAACTTCTTGCTAAGATTTATTACTTAAGTTCATTGTTTGATTGATATTATTAATTTTTGATTTTTACAGAGTTCCACTTACTCTATACAGTACATAGGAAGTTTTTTTCTTTGTCCCTCTCTGCATGCCACCCCAGGAGGCCAGTCTTGAAGGGCATGACACACTGCGAATAATCTTGACCTTCTAAGTTATCTTTACAGACATTTTTAGTCTCTACAATACTGGTAAGGTGAATTGTGGGTTTTTTTTTTTCATTATCCATGCATGTATATTATTATTTCTCAAATTATGTACTTCTCAAATGTATTGTTATCTTCTTTGCATTTGTTTTGCAATTTTGATGCTACATCACACAGATATATCTATACCCTGCAACTGTTTACATATAAATGTTTTAATATATACCAATTATGACACTAATGACACTACACATTTTGAATTTAATCAATGTGGTTATTATGTACATCTCTGGACATGAGCACTTATTGTTTATCCATTCTTCATTTTTTAGTTGATCAGATGCCACATTATATCTCCTGAAGAACCTTAAAAAGCGAAACATGTCGAGAAAGTGGTATTAAGCTCTGTATCACATCTGTATAGATTTGTCTTGGAAACACATCAGTTTTGTTGCTTCATGTCTGTTTCTTCTTTTTATTATAAAAAATAAGATTTTTTTAATAAGATCTGCAATAAAGTATGTATATTTTTTTACTCTTGCTATTTTTCATTTTGTCCACTGAGCACCCTTAAAGTCCCTTGGCCTCTTTGGAGGCCTAAAGTCCCTCTTTTTCTAAATTTGAATTTAATATTGGGATGTGGTGCTCTTGTTTGATTCCCCCCCCCCCCCTACTCCTATGATATGATGTAACTGATTGATTTTTCTATGGATGTGGGGGATCCCTTGAAGACTGCCTATGCTGAGTGACTATCCTATTCCTCCTCAATCTTGATGGTGCTAGCTTCCAACAATATTTTTGGTTTAGGGCACCACCATCACTGCCTAAGGCCCAATTTCTCTGTCCCTGTTTAACAGGGGCATGTAATTACAATTTCTGATCTAATATTTCACAGCAGGGCTCGTTCCTGTGCCCAACAAGAGTATCTGTGAGGGGTTACAGTGTTGTGGCACCACCACCACCAAAGGCCCAATTTTTCTGCCCCTGTCCCAGCAGCAGAAAAAAAGGACAAGTGTGCCCCACAACCACCTGCAGAAGATGCACCATGTCCATGACCAGCACTGTGGACTGTAGACACAGAGCCTGCTTGCCCTCTTTTAGTGGCCTGTGAGCGTCTGTGAGCCTCTCCTTGGTGGCCTTCCGGACATGATGGTGATTTTGTTTTGCAACACCACACTACACTGTATTGTGTACTGTGTACACCACCAGAAAAGTAGTAGCAACTGCACTATGGGTGCTCGGTATTGTGTACACCACCAGAAGTCTAAAAGCAACTATGGGTGCACTGTATGTATTGTGTACTGTGTACACCACCATAAAAGTAGTAGCAACTGCACTAGGGGTGCATGGTACTGTGTACTGTGTACACCGCCTGAAGTATATTAGAAACAGTACACCAGGAACGGCCTGCAGTGAGATATAGCTAAACTGTATGCAGTGGAGATAGATAGATAGATAGATAGATAGATAGATAGATAGATAGATAGATAGATAGATAGATAGATAGATAGATAGATAGATAGATAGATAGATAGATAGATACACAAAACTATCTGTGTATATATATATATATATATATATTCAGGGCTTTTTTTCTCAAACAATAGGTGCAGGAACTCAACCACGACGCCCCAAAACCCCTCCCCCAACATACACCCCCAAATCACATCAAATAGTGGGTGTGGTCATATTTTACAAACAGTAGAAGGGCCTAAAGGGGCATTAAATATCAGGATTGCATTACATACAGAGTGCAGAGCTCATGGGGGTTACACACAGAGTGCAGAGCTGTCACTTCTAAACACAAAAACCAGACTTCTGTGTTTACAAGTGATTGTGGTGAGCAGGCAACAAAGGGTCTGAGCCAGAGGTGGTGGAACTGAGTTCCACCAAGTTCCCCCCGAAAAAAAAGCCCTGTATATATTAAATACACTGCAGCTAACTGAATCACCTGCCTGCCTGAAGTATATTAGAAACAGTACACCAGGAACAGACTGCAATCAGATCTAGCTAAACTGGATATTTTATATTATATATATATATATATATATATATATATATATATATATATATATATATATATATATATATATATATATAAAATACACTGTAGCTAACTGAATAATCTGCCTGCCTGCCTGCCTGCCTGCTTAATCTAAATGAGACTCTCTCTCCGTCCTCGCCAACAACACACTACATGTGGCCAACGTGCAGGCAGCCTTATATAGTGTGGGGCATGGACTTAGTCCCCCTGAGCCATGATTGGCGAAAGGCACCCTGCCTTTGGCCAATTATGGCTCTCTTAGATGAGGGTACTGTGATTGGCCAAAGCATGCAGGTCATGGTGCATGCTCTGGCCAATCATCATACAGCAATATATACAGCAATGTCTATATATATATATATACAGTACAGTATATATATATATATATATATATATATATATATATATATATATATATATATATATATATATACATATATATATATATATATACATATATATATACACACACACACATACAAACACACACTTCTGTGAAAAAGTATTTGCCCCCTTCCTGATTTTTATTTTTTTTTTGCATATTTCTCACACTTAAATGATTCAGATCATCAAACAAATTTTAATATTACACAAAGATAACTGAGTAAATCCAAGATACAGTTTTAAAATTATTATTTCATTTTTTAAGGGAAAAAAGATGTCCAAAGCTGCTTGGCCCTATTTGAAAAAGTAATTGCCCCTCCCATGCTGAATCATGAATGAACTGTGATTAACCACAATTTTTTGGAAAGACAAGTTAAATTTCACTTGCCACACCCAGGCCTGATTACTGCCAGACCTGTTAAATCAAGAAATCACATAAATACTAGCTGTCTGACAGAGTGAAGCACACTAACAGATCACAAAAAGCAACAAACCAAGCCACAAACTAAAAAAATATTCAAGAACAGATTATAAACAAACATGCATCGGTCTAGGAAGGGTTTCAAAGCCATTTCTAAGGCTTTGGAACTCCAGCGAACCACGGGGAGAGCCATTATCCACAAATGGATAAAACTTGGAACAGTGGTGAACCCTCCCAGAAGTGGTGGGCCTACAAAAATTACTCCAAGAACATGACGACGACTCATCCAGGAGGTCATAAAAGAACCCAGAACAACATCTAAAGAACTGCAGGCCTCACTTGCCTCAGGTAAGATCTGTGTTCATGATTCAACAATAAGGCTACTTTCACACTGAGGTGAGCGGGCACTGGCGGTACAGTGGCGCTAAATATAGCGCCGCTTTAACGTCGTTTTAGTGGCACTAGCGGTGCGGTTTTAACCCCCCCGCCAGCGGCCTAAAAAGGGTTAAAACCGCCCGCAAAGAGCCGCTGCAGCGCTGCCCCATTGTTTTCAATGGGAAGGGGCGTTTTAGGAGCGGTAAATACACCGCTCCTACAGCGCTCCAAAGATGCGGCTTGCAGGACTTTTTTGACCGCCCTGCAAGCGCACCGCTCCAGTGTGAAAGCACTCGGGGCTTTCACACTGGAGTGCATTGAGCGGCTCTTTTGGGGCACTTGGCAGGCACTATTTTTAGCACTTTAGCACCTGCAAAGCGCCTCAGTGTGAAAGGAGCCTAAGAAAGAGACTGGGCAAAAATGGCATACATGGGAGAGTTCCAAGGCCAAAGCCACTACTGACCAAAAAGAACACAAAGTCTCATCTCACTTTTACCAAAAAAACAGCTTGATAATCCCAAGACTTTTAGGCAAGTATTCTGTGGACTGATGAGACAAAAGGTTTACTTTTTGGAAGGTGTGCGTCCCGTTACATCTGGCACAAAACTAATACAGCATTTCATAACAAGAACATCATACCAACAGTCAGACATGGTGGTGGTAGCATGATGGTCTGGGGCTGCTTTGCAGGTTCAGGACCTGGACGACTTACCATAATTGATGGAACAATGAATTCTGAACTCTACCAGAAAATCCTAAAGGAAAACTTCCGGCATCAGTTCATGAGCTATCTATCTATCTATCTATCTATCTATCTATCTATCTATCTATCTATCTATCTATCTATCTATCTATCTATCTATCTATCTATCTATCTATCTATCTATGTGGCATTGGGACCCCGTGCTGCCTGGAATATTGCTGGTTTACACCAGATCTTGGAGAGCAAGGCACGCTGATTGCACAGCTGTGTGCTGGGCGATTTAGTTATGACCTGGCTATGGCTCAGGGCCCCATCCCACAGACAGGAAGTCTGTGCATGGGAGTCAGATGGACTCCCATTCCTCTACAGGAGTCAGAGACTGCATGGGTGCAGCCAGAGCATGCATGTCTGCAGAAGGCAGATGTACTTTGTGACAGAGCAGCAAGGTGCTGATCAGGAGTAAGCTAGGAGAGAGTTTAACTCAAGGAAACCCTTTTGTTCTAAGAAGCAGACCTAAGGCCTAGGCTACAGGCCTGAAGCAGCCGTGTGGCAATAACATAAGCCAGGAAGCTGTAAGAGAGTGTCACCAGAGGTACAGTGTGGGTACCAAACACAGTTACAGGGTCAAGAGGACCAACGCCTGAACAGCAGTGCTGACCAGAGAGCCAGGTGGCTCGGCATTTTCCATTTATTTCATTATTACTTTGTGGAAGAAATCCCTGCGTGGGATTCCTGGATGGACTGTTTTTCTTTTACTTCAATAAACATGGGCCAAAAAAGCCCTTAAACTGCATATCTGGCGTAGACTCACTGGTAAGCTCTACACTGAAGCTAATTAACCCCCAATACCACTGTATATATATATATATATAGGCAATAATAAGTTGAGCCAAAACTGTAGCTTCAACTAATTTAAATTTAAAAAAGAAAATAGCGTCTGCCCATTAGGAGCAGGGCACTACATACTCCCCCCACCGCAACAGACGATGTCCTCATCGTCTAGAAAAAAAATATAACTCTCAATCCTGAGAGTCAAATACCTGAATCCCAGCATTTAAGTGGAAAGAAAGGAGAGAGAGCAAATCAACAAGACATTAAATGATTAACAATATCACATATGAATAGGAAGTAGAACAAACTTTCCCATGACCTATCTAACTATCTGTACCTCCCACTCTCCAATGGGTTGCTAGAAGATCCAGATGAATCTGAAATAACATACACAAATACAAACAATACAAACAATACAATAAAAGCCAGTACCTTTCTTGCAAGCAGCAAAACTCCACTTCCTGAGAAAAAGGAAAATTTATTATCAAATACTTACCGTAATTTTCCTTTCCTGATGGACTCCATGGCAGCCTACGTGTGGGTTAACCCCGCCTCCTCTCCAATGCTATAGGACCCCATTCCCATAAATGAGTACTCACCACTAGCTACTGCGTTCCGTAACTAGCCTACTCTATGACCAATGGGTGGGAACTCCGTCTGCCATGGAGTCCATCAGGAAAGGAAAATTACGGTAAGTATTTGATAATAAATTTTCCTTTTTCCTGACAGACTCCATGGCAGTCTACGTGTGGGAAATAACTAGCCGACCACACGGGTAGGTATGTTGAATCAAACCAAAATTTTAATTTGTCCTATCAACCGATAGGATTCTCAAAGCAAAGTTTACAGAGGACAATGAAGCAGGCTCAATACAGTAGTGAGACATGAAAGTATTGATAGAGGCCCACGAGGCCGCTTTGCATATGGTGTCTGGGGCCACGCGTCGAGCTGCCGCCCATGAAGCCGCCATTCCCCTGGTGGAGTGAGCTGTCACCGCCTGTGGAGGAGCCAAGCCCTTCGCCCTGTACGCTTGTTGAATAGTCTGTACAATCCAAGTAGCGAGTGTCCTAATCAAAGCTTTTTTCCCTTTATTGCTTCCTGAGTGTAAAATAAATAAATGGTCAGAACGTCTGAAGGGAGAAGTTATTCTCAAGTATTCTTTGATTGCTTCCCCTACATCCAGAGGATGAATTTCGGAGGACCCTGGAGACCTAAACGTGGGAAGGACTATCTCCTGATTATCATGGAACACCGAGGACACTTTTGGATTCGAACCCAGCATAGGGATGAGTACTACCCGGTCCGGGAAGAACGTCAGGAAGGGTTCTTCACAACCCAGAGAGCCAATCTCAGAGACTCTTTTCGCCGATGTGACGGCTACTAAAAAGACCACTTTTGCCGAGAAGTCCTTAATAGAGAGCGGGGAAGGCCCGGTAGTACTGAGTCCTGAGATTGAATCTAGAACAAGTGGCAGGTCCCATTTGGGGAACCTGGATTTCCTTTGGGGCTTAAGCCTTGAAGCACCACGAAAGAATTGCCGGATTAACGGATTATTTGCCCAAGAGGACCCCGAGAAGGCAGACAGTGCAGATACCTGAACTCTAAGCGAGCTGATGGATAATGGTAGATCTAAACCTGTTTGAAGGAAGCTGAGAACGTCTTGCACCTCCGGGTGTCTAAAAGACCTGCCGTTAGAAGAGCAAAAATCCACAAACTTGGACCAGATCCTACTGTAGACTCTATTCGTGCTAGGTCTTCTTGAGCTCATGAGAGTTGAGATCACTGTGGGAGCGCAACCAAGCGAGATTAGCCTCTCCCTCTCAAGAACCAGACCATCAGTCTCAGTACTGCCGGACATGGGTGCAGAACTGACCCCTGAGAAAGAAGGTCCGGCCTGAGAGGGAGAGGCACCGGGTCCCTGAAGCTGAGTTGGACAAGGAGAGGGAACCACGGCCTGTTCGGCCAGTATGGAGCTATCGTCAACACTTTGGCTGTTTCTGAACGGAGCCTCTGCAGGAACCTCAGGATGACTGGAAGCGGCGGAAAGGCATAGGCCTTGTTGAATCTCCAAAGATCCGTCAGTGCGTCCGACCCGAGAGCCTGGCTGCAATGACCTCTGGCATAAAATTTCTTCAACTTGTAGTTGTGGCGGGAGGCGAATAGATCCACCTCGGGCTTGATCCCTAGTGATGAGACCCATCTGAATGTCTCCATATGCAGGGACCACTCGTTGTTGTCCAGCTTGGTGCGAGAAAGGAAGTCTGCTTGGGTATTCTGGACTCCTGGGACAAACACCGCTGAGATATTGCATAGGTTCTTCTGTGCCCAGGAAAGGATGGGCTCGACTTCCCGAAGGAGATTGAGACTCCGGGTACCCCCTTGCCTCTTCACATAGGCGACTGCCGTTGTGTTGTCCATTCTTAGCAATACTGAGTTCCCCTTCAATAGGTGAGAGAAGGATTGCAGTGCACACCAGGCCGCTCTGAGTTCCAGGATGTTTGAACCCGGACTGGGAGGCATGGATCCCATTTGCCCTGGGCAAGGTTCGAACCGCAGAGGGCTCCCCAGCCCGTCCCACTGGCATCGGTCGTGACCGTGATCCAGGAGATGGGGGCAATGGAATGACATGTCAGGAGGTTCTTGCGTTGAAGCCACCAGAAGAGGCTGTTCCTCATTGATGATGTCACCCGGATGACCTGATTCTTGTCCCCTGTTCTCCATTGCTGCAGGAACCCTGACTGGAAGGGACGTAATCTCCACAAGACCCACTTGACCATGGGAGTCGTGGAGACCATCGTGCCAATGATTACTAGACACTGAGAGGCCTTCAGGTGTGTGGAATGTAGAGTCCGGAACTTTCTGTAGTGGAAGAGAAATAGTGCTCCTTACGGTGTCGAACTGTGCTCCCAGATATATTAGGCGTTGAGCCGGAATTAGGTGGCTTTTTGCAAGATTCAGAAGCCACCCGAAGCTGGATAGAGCGGAGATCACCTGCTCCCGGTGGGCCAGCAGCTGATCCTTGCTTTGAGACAGAACCAGGAGGTCGTCGAGGTAGTGGTAGAGCCGCACCCCCTTTAACCTTATGAGAGCTACCGTGGCTAAGAGGATCTTTGAGAAGACCCGGGGGGAAGTTGTCAACCAGGGGAGGCAAATAAACTGCAGATGCTCCTGCCCTACTTGGAAACGTAGGTACTTGTGAAGCCCCTCCTCTACTGGGACGTGGAAGTAAGCGTCCTCCAAATTGATGGAAATCATCCAATCGCCTAGCTGAATAGCTTGCTGAATGGTCGACAGAGTTTCCATCTTGAACTTTCCTTGCTCTATAAACTTGTTCAGGTAGGTCAGGTCTATGACCAGGCGCCAAGAGCCACTCTTTTTTCGAACTAAGAAAAGAGGGGAATGTACCCCCTGAAACCATTCGTCCCTGGGGACGTGTACAACTGCTCCTTGAGACTTCAGAAGGTCCACATAGGACAGTAGAGCTTGTCTTTGTTCTTCCGACCGGGGTAGAAGAGTGGAGACAAATCTGGGAGGAGGAATATTGGAGAAGGTCCATCTGTGACCTGTTGAGACTGTTCTTATCACCCAAAAATCCGAGATCGAGGCCACCCAGACGTGCCGGAAGAGGCTCAGCCGTGCCCCTAGCCCGACTTGCCACCCGTGGCACGCGATATGGCATCGTCGAGTTTGTTGCCAAACAGTGAGGATCCCTCAAAGGGAATCTTACACCAGGCCTGTTTGGAAATAGGGTCAGCAAGCCAAGGACGTAACCATAATGCCCGTTTGGCCGTGACTGACGATAGCATAATTCGCGCCAAAAGGCGTATCAAATCAATGGATGCCTCCCCCAAGAAGACTGCCGCTAGCTTTAATTCTGCGGCTGCTGAACTTCCTGCTAGTTCTTCCGAAATTCCCTTAAGGAAGGAATCCACATTCTCCGTCCAAGCCTCCATGGCTTTTGACATGGCTGCCAGGGCAAATGCCAGTTTACAGGCCGTGCCAGCCAGCCCATAGATCCTCTTCAGATCCTGGTCAATCCTTCTCTTGAGCTTGAACGTTCTTTTCCAAGGTGTTTGAAGAATTTCTTCTGTTTAGCTGGGGGAGTAGCGGGATCCTCCCATTTAAGGGCCTCTTTGATTGCTTTAATTAAAGGTGACACCATGTTGAAGTCAAAGCCTCCGATTTCCTCTTCTTCCTGAGGATCATCATCTGAGGAATCAAGAGAGGCCGCATAAGGCTGGAACGTGTCCGGGTCTTCACGGGCCTCATCAGCCGGGGGACCAGACAGCGAAGTAGACTGGCTCAGCGTGTGGGGCGAATCCAGCTCTTTCAGGGATTGCTGTACCACACGTTTAACTAGAGATTCCAAGTGTTGGTTCTCTGTTTCCTTTTCCCTGACCGCCCGGGCATAGCACCGATCACATAGTGATTTGCCCTCCGGAACTCTTGTTCCACATCCCCAGCAGGCTCTTCGATCGGAGCGGCTGTCATGGCGGTGGGAGCTGTGTCTGGAGGAGGAATGAGATCGTCTCCCCTGGTGGTGGTCTCCAGATGCAGAGTCTCGTCTGGATCTTGAAGGAGACTGGCGTTGTGGCCTGGCAAGGTCTTTATCATTCTGGACCGAAATCTGAGGGTCCGATCTAGAAGGGCTGGAAAAACACAGTAGGGAAGGGGAAATGATGGGACCAACATCAGAAAAACGCATATACCATGCGGCTGACCTTCCACCCCTCCCCTCTTAAGCACATACCTTGTGCGAGAGGGCTGGCCACTTAAAGGCGGTGAATTATCCATGATTTGCTTCTTCTAGAAGAAGTGCGACACAATGCAGCTGGTCTGCAAAAAGAGAAAAAATGGCCTGAATGGGCCAACAAACCAGTAAGGAGGAGTCCCTTGCCCCTAAAGCAATTACAACATATCATCATAGATCAAAGGAGAAAATTTTTCCTCCGCCCTTCTATATATATATATATATATATATATATATATATATATATATATATATATATATATATATATATATATATATATATATATATATATATATATTTTTTTTTTTTTTTTTTTTTTTTTTTTTTACGAAAATTGCACTTAGTAAAATATAAACACATTTTTTTTTTTTTTTTAATTGAATTAAATAATTTAATATATTATTTTTCTCTTTTTTTTTTTTTTTTTTTACGAATTGCACTTAGTCAAATATATACATTTTTAAATTTTCAACACACAAAGTATACCTATGTGCTGCAAACACTCACCTAAAGTTGACCAGAGCTGGGCATGGGGAAGACCGCTCCACTCCCATTCACTGTGAGGGAAATCCCACTGTGAGGGAGTCTCAGAGCGGTATTTGAAGCTCCCCGCCCGTGACGTCACCACCCACGACGCGCCTGCGTTGTAGGTCAGCGATCGTACCGCGCATGCGCGGTTCCAGAGCATTACACCGTATTACGCGTATTGAAGAAAGGAAAAGAAGGCAGAAGTTTTCTTCTTAGGTTGTTACCAAACAGAATGGTTATCATAATCGATCACCAACAAAACCGGGGATATCTGGTAAAGTCACAGCTTTGCCTTGTGCATCTGCGGTGGTGATAAAGTATATAATGTTATCCTTTCCCGGCCGACAGATAACAACCTTATCCGCATATATGTGTCTCCCATAGCTCCAATGTAACAGGCATCTGGCAAACCGCTCATCCATCACAGAAGAACATCCTGGCTTCCTAAAGGGCTTTGGCACTTTCAAATAGTCCCAAACATCTTCACTATATCAGCCTTCTCTGTTCTCCTCAATCTCTTGCATGATATCTCTAGGAACGTATGGGAATTCAAGTCCATACTCTGTGGCCACTCACTTGTTTAACAGCCGTTGAGATCAAGCAAGCCTTGGCAAGGAACATAAGCTTCCCAAACCAGAAGGCACACATGAAACTGGGGATTTGTGTACCATAGCAAAGAGAGATGATTTGTTTGTTCCGGATGGACCGGTATTTTTAGACAAAGTCCCGCTAGCAATTGTAGGGGTTTCCACCCGAGGTGATGTGTTCCCCGAATTCACAGCTGTCCAATCAGACAAATTAAATGTTGCAGCAAAATCATCACTATCTGCCCACAGCATTTCCTGAGACAAAGATTCAAAAAGATCATCATCTCCTGAAAGATCAGAGAGAGAGTCTATTTCCGAGTCCTGCAACTCCTCTGCAGGCGTATATCGGCAAACAGTCCCCCTATGCACAATGTCCCCTGAGATCTCACCCGTTCCTGACGTGGACTCCTTCTGTGGATCCAGTTCAGGCAATCTCTGTGGTAGGCCTCAACCACGGGAGGCTTTCACGTACCCAACCTTCTTTTGAGTAGGAACAGCAAGGTCGGTAGTGGTAGAGATGATGGCAGTAGCAGTATTTACTGTCGGCTCCTCAATGGCAGTCACAGCTCCATCTCTCTCCGGAACACTCAGCGTGGCAGACTTTGAGAGTGTAGGCCTGACTACAGGATTGAATACAACAGTCTCTTCAGTGGCGATGCCTATGGCCCAATCCATCCGGTAGGCCTGGGGTGACACGGTGGGTTGTTCCACGGTGAAAAGATATTCCCCGCAATGTAAGCATCAGACAAACGGTCAAGGACTTGCGACCAGTCCCTTGCATCCGTTACACAGCATGCCCAAAGCCTCTGAGTCTCCCGTTGTATATAGGATGAAACGCCCATACGGTTTCAGGCGAATCCCTGTGTACTTCAGCAATGCTCCAGGCAGTCTGATACTCGCAGCGGTGCCTCCAGAGAATATTCTGGGCCCAATAGCAGCCTGCATTCCTGGCATTCGGAACATGGCGACAGCTCTGTAGAACCTTCCTTCTCCGCGTTTGGTCAGACCACGCGGTGTCTCTCTCTGCACATACTTTAGACAGCTCCTCCCATTGGCTCCTCCGGTCACGCAACTCCTGGGCTTTCTTAATTCTGCCCACCGCCAACTCGCCATTATCCTGATCCATAACCAATCACATTGTTGAACATGAATAAGAAAAAATGGCAAAGTCCAAATTCTTCTATTGCATCAATCCAGTGGCAAAGAAAAAAAGTCCCTTAGTTGCTATAGGTAACCGTAAATCCCGGACTCGAGCCCCCACATGTAGCAACCTCACTCGCTTTTCTCGGTGACTATCAAAGTATCAGATTATTACTTTAATCTCTTCACCCCAAAGCAATTGCTAATTATTTTCTTTAGGGCTTACCGTTACCTTACTTCCAGTGTCCATCCCAGGGGTACTCATCACTCGTTCAATTGAAACACTGGCTCCAACACTTAGTCCTTTTTTCTCTTTGTTTTATTCAGTAACATCACATGCAATAGAAAGACAGAGGGTGAAAAAGGGATTCAGGTACCTTGAATGTTGCGGTCGGAGATAATTTCTACATCCAGCGAATAACACTTCCAAAGCTGGATTCAGCAAAGCTGGATAGGCCTCTCTCACTGACCTAGCAGCCGATGCAATGCTCGAACACGGTCTCTGCCACAGACCTTACGATTCTGGGTGAATAAATTGTGGATGAACTAAACAGTCTCTGCCACAGACCGTACAGTCTTGAAAGAACTGACTGTGGTACTAATCCAAGATGCGTCCCCAGGCCCTTCTCAAGATACCAGCCTTATGCTCGGTCCTCTCACAAAGAGTCCTACCCTGGTCACTGCAGTCCCTTGCTTCTTCCCGCAGGCCTGACAGCAAAGAGACCATCATGCCGACCCGTAGGCCACCAAGACTCTGATCCTTCCTCTAGTAGTTAGGCCTTAGATCTGCCAAGCTCAAGGCAGAACTTTAAGGATTCGCAGTCTCCCAGGCCAGGAGGGCCACAAGGTCGGGAGTGCCAACCCACAACCCGAGTCCGGGGAGTCAGGACGCGCAGACCAACCAGTAGCAAAAAACAACAACCCCAAAGATGGCGTCTGTGCCTTAAATACCCCTACCCAGAAATATCCGGTGTGTGAACCACTCCCACCAAAAAGCCTCTGAGCAACGAATAGTGAATGTGTTTGACCAGACTGTAATTCCCCATCCACCAATGATGACAGCACCACCCATGGTTAGATGGAAATCTTCACAGTCCAGCCAATCTGGCACAGAAACCTTTAAATTTAGGCAATAATAAGTTGAGTCAAAACTGTAGCTTCAACTAATTTAAATTTCAAAAAGAAAATAGCGTCTGCTCATTAGGAGCAGGGCACTTGTATATATATATATATATATATATATATATATATATACATACATACACACACACACACGCACACATATATATATAAATACACACATATACAGCACTAACTAACCTGCCTAATCTAGCTCAAGTTCTTTCAATCTCCTCCACGTTTCACACTATATACGGCCGCTGTGTAAGCAGCCTTATATAGTGTGGGGCTTGGACTTAGACCCCTGAGCCATGATTGGTCAAAGGCACCCTGCTTTTGGCCAATCAGGACTCTCAGCTTTTCGGTTTGTTTGCAAACAAATGAACACCTGATGTTTGAGTCGAACTTAGGTTCGATTCGAACATCGGGACTATCCCTAATTATAATATTTTCGCAGGCCCTGAAGTGCCAGGACATTAGAAACAACCACAAAATGAGCGGTCAATCGAACATAAACCATAAATAAATATGTATCATGCAAGAAAAAAAAAAAAATGAGGTGTCCATAAATATCCCTTATCCAGATAAGTCCAATTGTGCAAAAGACAAGTATCTGTTCAGGCTCCTCCAATCTTCTGTGATGTACTCCACCCAAAATAATAAATCAAATTGAGAAAGTGCAGTCCACTGTGATTTCAACCATCCACAAAGTGTCACTGTGTGTGCTCTCGACTTATATAAATTGGACCCACTGACTCATAGGCCCAATAAGTTCTTCTAAACACTAAAGAATAAAAAACTCCAAACACAATCAGGGTCACACCATTCCTTCCCAAACTGGGTTAATTTCTCACCACAACCTGGGGTAGAATAGATTTCATAGATAAACAATAAAAAAAGCTCATATTGCTTTTCAAAATACACATTTTTTATTAAAAATATACAGTAAAAAACACTCACATGCTAAAAAATGCAGTCAAGCATATTACTCAGGTACATCAGAATAAATGTATGTTCCAACCACATCTCACGATCACTATTTTCTGCTCAGCTATTGTCAGAGAGGTTACCTGGTTGGGCGCCGGTGTGCGCCGGGTCTCATTGGTGCGTGTGTTCCTGTGTGTGCTGGGGCGCGTGCTTCTGGGGGCACTGGTGTGTCTGATCCTGCTGGCCATGGTGTGCGCGGTGGTGCCCGGGCGCATGCGCAATAGCGCGCGTCCGCCTATGGGCATTGGGATGCGTGTGCCTGGTGGTGCTGGTGTGTGCGCTGGTGTCCGGGGGCACGCTTGGGCGGGTGCGGGCGCCTGTGCGTATCAGCGCACGCACGTGTGCAGCGTTTTGTGCCAATCAGCCTATTTAGGCTTGCTGCAATTTCTGCTCAGTGCTGCCTGATCAACAGCTCCTGTGCCAAAGTTCTGTTACTCTCTTTGTGTTCCAGTGTTCCTGAGTTCTGATCTGTTACAACCCGGCTTGCCTATTGGACCTTCCTGACTGCTGCCTGAACCTGACCCCGGCTTGTTTGACCCCCCTTCTGCCTGCTCCTCTTGTACCTCTGCTGCCTGCCTGTTGCCGACCTCTGCCTTTGTGTGACAAGTCTAAACAGCTACTGCTCAGCATCTGTTTCCGGTGTTCCTGATTACTACCTGCTGTTTGGAGGACCACTTCTCTCCCGGCATCCGGATCCCTGCATGAGGCTGTCATACCATTCCGCACTCGTGGGCTCCCTGTCTACTCTATCAGGGGTCCCGAGTCGGATACGTAAGGGAGCCTACCCTCTGCCCAAGCGGACTCACCGGTCTGGTAAGTGAGAGACCTGACAGTATCAGGCAGCCATGACTGAGTCCGGGCAGGGGGCCTCCCCCATGGATGAACTTTGTAGGCACCTAGCGGGCCTCACCCAAGCAGTTAAAAGCCTACAAAAAGGCTACACCAGATTAGAGGGACAGGTCCAGGCTCTCTCAGCATCCCCTCAGGGAACAGCGTCTGCCGGACTTCCTGCAGCACCCTCGGTAGTAATTCTCCCTCCCAACCCCAGGGTACCCACACCCGAAAAGTTTTCTGGTGAACGTTGCAAATACCAGGCGTTCTGCAATGCTTGTGAGCTCTATTTTGCTTTACAACCCTGCACGTTTTCCCTGGATGCCACAAAAGTGGGTTTTGTTATATCACTACTGACCGGCGAGCCCCAAACTTGGGCTCACCGTCTACTGGAGCAAAAATCCAAATCCCTGGATACCCTGGATGACTTCTTCCTAGCGATGTCTCAGTTATATGATGACCCCCAACTAACGGCCACTGCTGAGGCCGCCCTGCACTCCTTGCAGCAAGGTCGCAGAGCGGCCAAAGATTACGCAGTAGAATTCAGACGTTGGAGCTCTGATACAGAGTGGAACGACACTGCCCTGCATCACCAATACTGGATGGGGTTATCCGACTCCCTCAAAAATGAACTGGCACGTGTTGGGATACCCCAGACTCTGGATGAGCTCATTAACTTGTCTATCCAGATTGACCGCCGCCTGAGAGAGAAACGTTCAGAAAGGTCCACTAGCCACCCTCGTCCTACTTGGGTGCTGCCCAGGGTTCCCAGTGCACCCAACCAATTTCCTCCTGCTTCTTTTGCTCCAGTCACAGAACCTCCAGAACCCATGTAGCTTGGTCTGCTCCGTCCATCCCTTACTCCGGAAGAAAAAAGATGCGCAGACGTACCCACAATTTATGTCTGTACTGCGGACAACAAGGACATTTTGTGAGGGCCTGCCCCAACAAGAGATGTAAGTGCCTGCCGTCCTTTTCTTTATGTGCACCTGTCTTGCCCAGATCTGGTAATCATTTGACACTCTCTGTTATGTTGCAGCTTCCTGGAAGGAACATCCCGGTGCCGGTCATCATTGATTCTGGAGCATGCAGTGGCTTCATAGACCAGACCTTCGTTAATAACCATGGCATTACTCTCCAACCCAAGGCCCAGGGACTTGCAGTATTTCTAGCAGACGGCTCCAGCCTCAGCTCCGGTCCTGTTACCCAGGAGACCGTTCCTTTATTGGCCACCATAGGCCCGGAACACCAGACGCTTGGATGTCATCTCCTCTCCTCTCTTTCCAATCATCCTAGGAATGATTGGCTGCAGGTTAACAATCCCAGCATTGACTGGTCTACAGGAAAGATCCAATTTCTCTCCGACTACTGCAGACAGCACTGCTTACATGGAACACCCGCAACACCATCTCAGTGTCTTTGCTTGGACTCTGACATCAAGCTCTGTCAATCCCTTCCCGAGCCCTACCGGGACTTCCTGGATGTATTCAGCAAAAAGGGGGCAGAAACTCTCCCGGTACACAGGCCTTAAGACTGCTCAATAGAACTCTTACCCGGAACCGAAGTTCCCTTCGGAAGGATTTTTCCGTTAACTGAGTAGGAGCTGGGCACTTTGAAGACCTATATTGATGAAAATCTGAAGAAGGGATTCATTCGTCCCTCCACATCTCCAGCGGGTGCAGGCATCTTCTTTGTCGAGAAGAAGGATCACTCCCTTCGTCTCTGTATTGACTACTGGGAATTGAATAAAATCACTATCAAAAACAGATACCCGCTACTCTTAGTACCTGAACTGTTTCAGGGATTAGGAACCGCTACAGTTTTCACTAAGCTGGATCTCCGCGGAGCTTATAATTTAATCCGCATAAGAGAAGGGGACGAGTGGAAGACGGCTTTTCGTACTCGATTCGGGCACTTCGAGTACCTTGTCATGCCCTTTGGCCTGTGTAACCCGCCAGCAAACTTCCAGCACTTCGTCAATGACATTTTCCGTGACTTTCTGGACCTGTATGTCATAGTCTATCTGGATGATATACTGGTTTTCTCCGCTTCCCTGACCGACCACCGTAGGCACATACGAAATGTACTTACCCGACTCAGGCAACATGGGCTCTACGCCAAACTCGAAAAATGCGAGTTCGAGCTCCAATCTATTCAGTTTCTGGGCCTGGTCATCTCTCCCGAGGGCATCAAGATGGACCCTCAAAAAGTATCCGCTATCCTGTACTGGCTGGCACCTGCAGATAAGAAAGGGGTACAGCACTTTATTGGCTTTGCCAATTTCTATAGGAAGTTTATCAAAGGATTTTCCTCGATAATTTCCCCCATCACTGAGTTCATCAGACAAGGAACCCGGTTTTGCTGGACTCCTAAGGCACAGTTGACCTTTGAAGAACTCAAAGCTCTGTTTACCTCGGCCACCATTCTTAAGCATCCCAATCCAGCCCTACCTTTCGTATTAGAAGTTGACTCATCTGAAATTGCAGTAGGAGCTGTGCTCTCGTAAAGGCAAGGCGCCAAAGCCCTCCTGTACCCTGTGGGGTTTTTCTCACGTAAACTTTCATCTTCAGAGAGGAATTATGATGTGGGGGATCGGGAACTCCTGGCCATTAAGGCAGCTTTAGAGGAGTGGCGTTATCTTCTGGAGGGTGCTGCTCACCCCATTCTGGTCTACATGGACCATAAGAACTTAGAATACCTGAGAACGGCCAAGAGACTTAAACCGCGGCAGGCCTGATGGGCACTTTTTTTTCCCAATTCCAGTACCACATTACCTTCAGACCCGGAACCAAGAATGTCAAGTCTCCCGCATGTTCCTCGACTCAGAAAAAGCCCTGACTCCAGACACTATCCTCCCTTCTGGAAATTTCCTGCTTCTTCAAGAAGATCTTGTTTCTCAAATTAGACGGGCCTCTATGGGTATGATCCCACCTGCTGAGGCTTGCGCCAAAGACGGGCTGTTTTGGCGTGAAAACAAAATTGTGGTCCCTGAGGAGCTAAAGGTACAGGTGTTAGAACTTTGCCATGACCATAAGTTGGCCGGACACTTTGGCGCACAAAAAACAATCGACTTAGTACAACGTGCCTTCTGGTGGCCTCACCTTATTAAAGATTGTAAGGAGTATGTTGACTCTTGTAATACCTGTGCCAGAAGCAAGAACAGCCGGGCGAGGGCTTGGGGTCTATTAAAACCTTTACCAGTCCCAGAGAGGCCGTGGAGCATGATTTCAATGGACTTTATCGTTGAACTCCCCCCATCAGAAGGCTTTTCCTCCATCTTTGTTGTGGTAGATAGACTGTCTAAGATGGCCCATTTCCTTCCCATGAAAGGTACCCCCTCGGCTATGGAAACAGCTAGAATCTTTATTAAAGAAATTATTAGATTACATGGAATTCCAACGAACATAGTTTCTGACCGAGGTGTCCAGTTCACCTCCAGATTCTGGAAAGCCCTCTGTGGCTCCATGGAAATCGAATTGGCATTCTCCTCGGCCTACCATCCTCAGTCTAATGGGCAAACTGAAAGGACGAATCTTCTGCAATTTTAGATTGCAGAAGAAGGCGCAATCAAACCCAATACCTCATTAAGTGGAAAGGATATGGGCCTGAAGACAACTCCTGGGAGCCAGAAAGCAACTTGCATGCCAGAGAACTCTTGCAAGCATTCAAGGATTTGCATGCCTCCAAGTTGGCCCAACTGGGCATCCAGAGTCTGCCCTTGAGGAGGGGGCACTGTCAGAGAGGTTACCTGGTTGGGCGCCGGTGCGTGCCGGGTCGCGTTGGTGCGCGCGTTCCTGTGTGTGCTGGGGCGCGTGCTTCTGGGGGCACTGGTGTGTCTGATCCGGCTGGCCATGGTGTGCGCGGAGGCGCGTGCGCTTTAGCGTGCGTCCGCCTATGGGCATTGGGATGCGTGTGCCTGGTGGTGCTGGTGTGCACGCTGGTGTCCGGGAGCGCGCTTGGGCGCGTGCAGGTGCGCGGGCGCCTGTGCGTATCAGCGCGGGCACGTGCATGGCGTTTGGCGCCAATCAGCCTATTTAGGCTTGCTGCAATCTCTGCTCAGTGCTGCCTGAACAACAGCTCCTGTACCAAAGTTCCGTTACTCTCTCTGTGTTCCCGTGTTCCTGAGTTCTGATCTGTTACGACCCGACTTGCCTATTGGACCTTCCTGACTGCTGCCTGAACCTGACCCCGGCTTGTTTGACCCCGCTTCTGCCTGCTCCTCTTGTATCTCTGCTGCCTGCCTGTTGACCTCTGCCTGTGTGTGACCAGTCTAAACAGCTCCTGCCCAGCATCTGTTTCCGGTGTTCCTGATTACTACCTGCTGTTTGGAGGACCACTTCTCTTCCGGCATCCAGATCCCTGCACCAGGCTCTCATACCATTCGTGGGCTCCCTGTCTACTCTATCAGGGGTCCCGAGTCGGATACGTAAGGGAGCCTACCCTCTGCCCAAGCGGACTCACCGGTCTGGTAAGTGAGAGACCTGACAGCTATCCACGGGCACTTACTGGAGATGCTTCTAGAGCATCCTAGAGCATTGTGACATCATTGCAAGCTTGGTCCTAGGCGTTGCGTCATGTGACTTTCTACTGCGCAAAGGGTCCCAAAATCTGAGGAACAGCTTGCAAGGGGCATAAATAATCTAATTTCCTGACTATCACTTTTCTGAAGCCATTAAGTGCCAGGAAAGTAGGAACATTCACAAAATTACACATTTTGGAAAGCAAAAACCCAAAAGTATTTTTTAAAAGGCATGGTGACTCTTTTGAATATTTCATTTCTTGCCACAAGTTTATAGAAAATGAAGAAAAGAAATTTTCTTTTTGCACAAAGTTGTCAATTAATAAGATATTCCTAACACATAGCATGGGCATACTTAGAATTAACTAACATTCTGCTACTCCTTCTAAGTATGGGGATACCTCATATGCATAGGTGTGCGCACTGTGTGTGTCAGATGTGCCTGGGCACACCATAATAACCCTGTGCATTAGCATTATCGCTCTATGTGCCAGTTGGAAGATGGCAAAGATCTCTATCTTACTGGCTCTGCCATAAGAGAAGTATTTTCTCTTTTATTGTGCCATCAGGGAGATTGATCTCCCTGCCCAAACTATATATATGTAGACACACATGTATGTTTGAGGTTTAGGGTGCACACCAAAATGCAATAGGCTGCACACACCTAAGCTCATATGTGAGATTTTGTTCGTAGTCTAGCTACATAGAGGAGTCCAAAATCCAAATTATGCATTCAGTTTCCTGACTACCCATGACGTTTTTGGCAGCCCTGGAACACCAGGACAGTAGAAACACCAACAAAATTACCATATTTTTGATAAAACACCCCAAGGTATTGTATAGGAGGCATAGTGAGTCTTTTAAAGATTCCCTTTTTTTTTGCTACAAGTTTTTAGAAAATGCAGGAATAAAATGAAACTATTTTTTATACAAAGTTGCAGATTTAATAAGATATTTCTCCAAAAAAAAACATGGACATATTTAAAATTACACCCCAAAATGCCTTCTGTTACTCCTGCTTGGTATGGAGATACCACATGTAAGCCTTTCTATCTTTGGACTGATTATGTGGCAGACATTGTTTCTCATATATCACAAAAATCAACCAACATTATATCTAAAACAGTGTACTATAATGCTTACCTCTGTATCTGTGATCAGGGAGCATAGTAGTGTAACCTTACCTAGAACAGGTTTGTTGCCAGCTTAGGGATAAAATTAGGCTGGAAATAGGAGCCGTGGCATGTCGGTCTACAGGGAGGTCAGCTAAGCCCTTCAGTAGCTAATGTCTTCATTTAGAACTTAGTCTAGCTATGGGATATGGCAAACAGCAATAAACCCCCCTCCCCCCCATACCCTCTTTATATAGTGCGAGGATGCTCAACATTTAAATGGGCATTGTCCTCCTCCAGCATCTAATCATAGCCTTTTTTGTACAATCATACATAATAACCTGAGTATGGGGTATCCCCATTGTTACATCTAATGGTAAATTGTTTCCATAAAGTCTTGGCACATCTCTGTAAGTAGAAATAAGGTATGTGAAGAACTATACCACTACTCTCTAAAATTGTGAATAAAGATATGTTTATACTCTGATATGCATATAAGGATACATGTCAGACCTGATTGATGTAGGGTGAACAGTTTGGGCCATGCAAAAGTTTGGGCCGAACATCGCCTGTTCGGAAAACACCCAAATTTGTCAGGGCACTCATCGTGATGTTCGCCCGTCGGGCCCCAATCGGATGAAGCCTTGCAACTGACCGCTGGTCAATTAGGGCACAGAGCACTGTCAGAGATTACTTTGTCCAATCACGGCTCAGTGCTCACAGTTCCACCCCACACTAAAAGATTCCTTCCCATTGGAAGCTTTTGCAGTGTGTTGTTGAAGCAGGGCTCACTTTGCTACTAGCGAGTTAGTGTGTTCACTTATTGTGACTTAGGGATGAGCCGAACACCCTCTGGTTCGGTTCGCACCAGAACCTGCGAACGGACTGAAAATTCGTACGAACGTTAGAACCCCATTGACGTCTATGGGACTTGAACGTTCAAAATCAAAAGTGCTAATTTTAAAGGCTAATTTGCATGGTATTGTCCTAAAAAGGTTTTGGGGACCCGGGTCCTGCCCCAGGGGACATGTATCAATGCAAAAAAAACTTTTAAAAACGTCCGTTTTTTAAGGGGAAGCAGTGATTTTAATGATGCTTAAAGTTAAAAAAAAAAAAGTGAAATATTCCTTTAAATATTGTACCTGGGGGGTGTCTATAGTATGCCTGTAAGGTGGCGTGTGTTTCCTGTGCTTAGAACAGTCCCTGCACAAAATGTCATTTTTAAAGGAAAAAAAGTCATTTAAAACTGCTTGCGGCTTTAATGTAATGTCGTCGGGTCCTGGCAATATGGATGAAAATCAGTGAGACAAACAGCATGGGTACCCCCCAGTCCATTACCAGGCCCTTTGAGTCTTGTATGGATATTAAGGGGAACCACCAGGCCCTATATACCCACCAGGCCCTATATACTCTGAACAGCAGTATACAGGCGGTGCAAACAAGACAGGGACTGTAGGTTTGTTGTTAAGTAGAATCTGTTTGTAATTTTGAACTGGTACATTTTTAACGTGTTTAGCTCCAGCCAAAAAATCTATTTTAAGCTTTTTGGAAAACATAGGGAAGGGTTATACCCCTGTGACATTTGTTTTGCTGTCTGTGCTCCTCTTCAGAAGATTTAACCTCATTTTTTGTCCCAATGACAAATGATTTTTGAAAATCTGGGGTTTTTTGTGAAACAAGGATTGGTGATAAAGCATCAGTGGAAAGGAGAAATGTTTTTCCCATATTAACTCTTACAGGAGAGAATTTCCCTTCCTAGGGGTAGATTTCATCTCACTTCCTGTTGTCTCCTTACGTTTGCAAGTAGGAGTCGTTTGTAAGTTGGATGTTTGAAAGTAGGGGCCTGCCCTATATACTCAGCAGAAATTTGGGCCTTAAGTGTTGTTGTGGCCACATATTAGATCAAGAATTGTAATTACATGCCCCTGTTGAACAGGGGCAGAAAAATTGGGCCTTTGGTGGTGGTGGTGGTGCTGGTGCCACAACACTGTAAGTCCTCACTCGCTCTTGGTGGGTGCAGAAACGGGCCCTGCTGTGAAATATTAGATCAAGAATTGTAATTACATGCCCCTGTTGAACAGGGGCTGAAAAATTGGGCCTTAGGCACTGGTTCTGGTGCCACAACACTGCAACCCCTCACAGATACTCTAGTTGGAATGCAGGAACGAGCCCTGCTGCAAAGTATTGCATCAAAAATTGTAATTACACGCCCCTGTTAAACAGGGGCTGAAAAATTGGGCCTTAGGCACTGGTGGTGGCACCCAGAACCAAAAATGTTCTTACAAGCTATCAGCGTGATCATTGAGGAGGAAGAGGATAAATACTCAGGATAGTCACTCAGCATCAGCATAGGCAGTCTTTGAAGGGATCTGAGATTTAAAAAAAAATCATTCAGTTACATCAGCATCAGGTGCTTGGTAGCTGGTGGTGATCCAAGACTAATTCATTTTTATGAAGGTCAGTCGATCGACCGAGTCGGTGGACAGACGCACTCTGTGATCGGTTACAAAGCCTCCAGCAGCACTGAATGTGCGTTCCGAAAGAATGCTGGATGCAGGACAGGCCAGTAGCTCAGTTGCATACTGTGCAAGCTCTGGCCAGTGATCCATCCTCAAGACCCAGTAACCCAGAGGATTTTCGGTGGGAAAGGTGTCCAAGTCAGATCTTGCCCCTAGGTATTCCTGCACCATGTAAAACAGACGCTGGCGATGGTTGCTGGAACCGATCATACCTTGGGGCTGCGGACCAAAAAATTGTCTGAACACATCGGTCAGATGGCCATCTTCTCCACCGCTCCTTCTTTGACTGACCGAAGCCTCAGCAACACGTTGTCCAGAAACAGGCGTTTGTAACCTCCCAGTCTCTGGGAACGCGTTGCACAGACCTTTCTGCAAAGCCTCCTGAAGATGTTTGATCCTCTGCTCCCTCTGCGATGGCAAGATAAGGTCCGCAACCTTACCCTTGTAACGTGGATCAAGGAGGGTTGCCAGCCAGTATTGGTCCTTCTCCTTGATACCACGAATACGAGGATCCTTATGCAGGCTTTGCAGGATCAGGGAGGCCATGCAGCGTAGGTTTGCTGAGGCATTTGTTCCAGGGTCCTCTGGGTCACTAAGGACGACATGGTCCGCAGCCACCTCCTCCCAGCCACGTACAAGTCCATGTGTTTCTTGGGACTGATCCCTTAAAGACTGCTGCTGATGCTGAGTGCCAGGCCATACTGACACAATCCTCCTCCTCCTCTTCCTGTGTGATTGGCAGGCACGCAGGAGCACTGTCTATATAAAGGGGGCCTTGAGAGCTAAGGAAGTCCTCCTCTTCCTGCCTCTGTTCTGGCTCAAGTGCCCTGTCCATTATTCCACGCAGCGCGTGCTCCAACAGGTGGACAAGGGGGACAGTGTCACTGATGCATGCACTGTCACTGCTCACCATCCTCGTAGCCTCCTCAAATGGTGACAGGACAGTGCATGCATCCCTGATCATGGCCCACTGGTGTGGGGAAAAAAAAACAAGCTCCCCTGACCATGTCCTGTGCCATAGTCGCACAGGTACTCATTGATGGCCCTCTGCTGCATGTGCAGCTGCTGCAGCATGGCCAACGTTGAGATCCACCTGGTGGGCATGTCACAGATTAGGCGGTTCTTGGGCAGGTTAAACTCCTTTTGGAGGTCTGCCAGCCGAGCACTAGCATTATATGACCGGCGGAAATGCACACAGACTTTCCTGGCCTGCCTCAGGACATCCTGTAAGCCCGGGTATCTGCCCAAGAACCGCTGCACCACCAAGTTAAGGATGTGAGCCAAACTGGGCACATGGGTCATTTGTCCCTGTCGGAGGGCAGAGAGGAGGTTGGTGCCATTGTCGCAAACCACCATTCCTGCCTTAAGTTGGCGTGGCGTCAACCACCTCTGAACCTGCCCCTGCAGAGCTGACAGAACCTCTACCCCAGTGTGGCTCCTGTCCCCCAAGCACACCAGCTTAAGCACCGCATGGCATCTTTTGGCCTGCATACTTGCGTAGCCCCTTGAATGGCTACGGAGCACCGCTGGTTCCGAGGACAAAGCACAGGAAGAGGCCATGGAGGAAGAAGAAGAGGAGGGGGTGGAGGAGAGAGGTGTGTCACAATCATTAGTAGTGGCATTTTGGAGGCGTGGTGGCGGAACAACCTCCAACACTACTGCACCTTGTCCTGCATCCTTCCCAGCTGCCAGCAGAGTCACCCAGTGCACGGTGAAACTTAGGTAACGTCCCTGTCCATGCCTGCTGGACCATGAGTCAGCGGTAATATGCACCTTACTGCTGACCGCCCTGTCCAGCGAGGTCAAGACATTGCCTTCCACATGCCGGTAGAGAGCCGGAATCGCCTTCCGTGAGAAAAAGTGGCATTTGGGTACCTGCCACTGAGGCACCGCACATTCCACAAACTCACGGAAGGGAACAGAGTCTACCAACTGAAAAGGCAGCAGTTGAAGTGCTAGCAATTTTTGCCAAGCTAGCATTCAACCGCTGGGCATGTGGATGGCTGGGAGCGAACTTCTTTCGGCGGTGCAGCAGCTGGGGCAGGGAAATTTGCCTGGTACAATCTGATGTCAGTGTACCGAAAGCAGATTGCCCACAAGTACTTGGCTGTGACACACCTAATTATACACCTTTATTCCTCCCAGTGCAGGTCTCAGAGAGGACTGAAGGTATAGTGGGGTTTGAAATCTCAGCTGATGAGGAGCAAGGAGAGGTCCTCTTTGTTCTTTGGTTTGGGTCTTTTAAATATGCTTGCCAATGAACTGCATGGCAGGTCAACATATGTCTGGTCAAGCATGTGGTGCCCAAGCGGGAGATGTTTTGGCCACGCAAGATATGCTTGAGACATATGTTGCAAATAGGAAAAGGGAATGATTAATGTGCTACCTGAAAGGGAAAAAAAAAACTACACCACACTACATATTCCACCCAGTCCAAAGAAATAAAGCCCATTTTCAGAAAACATTGGAGAGTACTTAGGAGCGACAGACTCCTGGGTCCTGTGTTACCTGAAAATGCTGGGGTTATTTTCAGAGGTGCCCGCTCTATACAAGGACAAATTGCCCCCAACATTATAGAGCCTCCTAAGTCTCCTTCTTCCAACAATGTCAAGGCTTTTATCCATGTCGCAGGTGTAATGTGTGCGCACATAATGCTACAGTGAGACGTAAAACTGACACTTTCAGTTCCACCACCACTTTGCGCATCTATCATATGAGAGAGTTTGCCACCTGTACCACTCAATATGTGGTATATTTGCTTACTTGCCCATGCAAAAAGCAATATGTTGGTAGGACCATTAGAACGTTCACCATACGTATGAACGAACATATTGCTGGCATAAAAGGTGGCAAAGATAAGCACACGGTACCCCGACACTACCTATTTCATTATAACAAGGACCCTACGGGTAGCACATTCCAAGTGATTGATAGGTTTGTCCCTCATTGGCGGGGCGAGTCTCATTTACGGGGTGTCTCCAAGTTAGAGACGTATTGGATACATGAGCTCAGATCTTATTTTCCGTTTGGGCTCAATGTGGAATGGGATCTGAATTCATTCATTAATCTTTCATAATTTACAATGTTCAGTGTAATTTTTTCATCCCATTTTACACAATCTAAACCTCAAATGGGTTACATTTATGTTTCAGTTTCAATACATTATCATCCCTGTGTTGGATTTTCGTTTCTCCTCTTTCCCTTTCCCTATTAATAACCCATATATAATTATTTTCAGACTTTTCAATTTACCCCATGGTTAGAACCAAACATGTGGCATAGTGTGGTACAGTGTGTTAAGATTCTGGTCTTGTCCACCATTTTTTATTTATCTTTATTTATTTTTATATCCTTTGGTTATCCGGTATTAATCACGTGCCCTTCTTCCATCATAGGAAGGTCAGGTGATCACTTTGTTGTTTGTGTAGTTTTTTTTTTTTTCTCTTTCAGCAGGATGCACAGGTTGTATTCAACATGCTGATATGTTCCCCCTGTCTGACTGGCGTCAGTTGGCACACGGGAGATCAGCTGTGCGTCGGTACATCCAGCACGCTGATACCGCTCCCTTTGTCTTACCGACGTCAGCTGTCATGTGGGAGATCAGCAATGCGTCAGGTGATCGCTGTGTGAGCATGCCTGCGCCTTGACACAGCGCTCGCCGTTGCTTGGCAACACTCTCCACATGTGAGTGACGTCAGGCACCACATGGGGGAGTAGCCGCGCGTCACGTGACAGTCTCGCGAACACGTGCTATGTGTTTCGCGGGCTTTTGTGACACAGCGTGTATCGTTGCTAAGCAACCTCCATGTGCGACACGCATATTTCCAGGTGTCAGCGTCACGTGCTCGGTTTCCCGGCTTCCCGGGCTTCCAGCACGAGACGCCCACTCGGGATTTTAGTAAAGTTTATGGACATAGGTGATATTGGATCTTGCTATTGGTAGACGGATCAATAAGCTTTTAACCACATTTAATTATGCGTATATTGATTGGACTTTAGGAGAAGGCTGGTCACGCCCTATTTTGGGACCCTCTCCTTGTCCAATAAGATCTACGTTTGTTCATGTTCTCACAGCTGATTGGTCTTGTATTTACTTAGTAATTTTATAGAATTTTATAAATTTGGGCAGTGTCATGAGGGTCTTCTATGCCCCTGTTGAAGGTCTTTTGATCGAAACGCGTAGGGCAGTCTTTATACCCTGTACACTGCCTTTTTTTACATTTGTGATCACTTTTATGTATTGCGGTTTTTTAGTAATAAATTACCCTGATTTACACTATGTGGAGGCATCCCTCTTTTTTTCCATATACTTCCGGGATTTGAGAAACAGCTTCAACCTTGGAACCAGTTTTGGCTTCTTTCCCGTGTATCCAGAGGTGACACCCAGGCCTTGCAGAGGCTCCATCTGCCCTCGACCACTTCATACACCTGCCCGTGGTGGCACACAGCTCGATTGATTCTATGCTATTGGCAGTAGAATCCAACAGTTCCGGTAAGCGTACCCCATCTATTCATGAGTTTGATGACATCTGAGTTGAGATTTGGGACGCAGAAGGAACTGTTACACTGTTTACACCCATTCACTGTGGATTATCACTTTTTCCTTTGACTACACGTCATCATTGGGACATTATTTTATGTTTACAGAGACATTCTATTCATATGATATATGTGTTTTTTAGCGCTACAATTTATTTACTATATGTTGCAAATAGCAGCAGTGCGATCTGATGCACTTGTCTCAAAAAAGGCCCACACCAAAGAACTTTTTGAATAACGCACAGACACTGCAGCGCCCTGCACATGCGGAGCTTTGGGGTGTGATGCAGTCAGTGTGCTGCCCTTAGGCTGGCCCCTGGAGGGCATCTGCCTCGCTGGTGATATGCTGCCTCCTCCTCCTCCTCTTTCCTATCAGGCACCCACGTTAAGTCAGTGACCTCATCATCCCCTCCCTCCTCATCACTGAAGCAAACCTGGCAGTATGCTGCAGCAGGGGGAGCATGACTGCCAGATTGCTGTCCTTCTTGGGCACCCCCTCTGTCCGTGCTCACGTTACTGCCTTCATCTAGCTCAGTATCATCATCAGAGCCTTCCAAACGCTGGGAATCCTCCTGGAGCATGTACCCAACACTGTGGTCAAACAGTTCGAGGGACTCCTCAGGAGGACATGGTGGGGCTAGGGAAGGAGTCACTGATGACATTGAGCCGAGAGAAGAGGCCGCTGCTTTGCCAGACAAAGTACCCTGAGCATGGGTGAGAGAGGATGAGGAGGATGAGGACGGCTTGGTCATCCACTCGACCAAGTCTTCTGCATGTTGCGGCTCAACACAGCCAGCTGCCGAAAAAAAGGCCAAGCGTGTCCCACGGCCATGTGCTGATGAGGATGCACCGTCTCCACGACCAGAACTGTTGCCTCTAGACACAGAGCCTGCTTGCCCTCTTTTATTGGCTTGTGACTGTCTGCCTCTCCTTGTTGGCCTTCCAGACATACTAATGGCCTGTAGCTGCACTAAGCTGGGATATATATATATATATATATATATATATATATATATATATATATACACATACTGATACTGCAGCTAGCAAAATCAACTGCCTGCCTGTAGTATGAGAACACCACCAACCTTCCACAGGTAGCTTTAGCTGAATACTGTGCAGAGCTCGCAAAAAACTAACTTGTAGCTTATTTAGCTGCCTGCCGTAGTGATAGGATCAGAAAAACACCACCAACCTTCTACAGGTAGCTTTAGGTGAACACTGTGCAGAGCTCGCCAAGAAATAACTTGTAGCTTATTTAGCTGCCTGCGGTAGTGATAGGATCAGGAAAACACCACCAACCTTCTACAGGTAGCTTTAGGTGAACACTGTGCAGAGCTCGCACTACAGTAACTTGTATCTTATTTAGCTGCCTGCGGTAGTGATTGGATCAGGAAAACACCACCAACCTTCTACAGGTAGCTTTAGCTGAACATTGTGCAGAGCTCACAAAAAAATAACTTGTAGGTTTAGCTGAACACTGTGAGGAGGACGCACTGCACTAACTTGTAGCTTTAGCTGAACACTGTGCAGAGGTCTCACTACACTAACTTGTAGTTTTAGCTGAACACTGTGAGGAGGATGCACTACACTAACTTGTAGCTTTAGCTGAACACTATGCAGAGGTCGCACTACACTAACTTGTAGTTTTAGCTGAACACTGTGAGGAGGTCACACTAAACTATCTTGTAGCTTTAGCTGTGCAGAGGTCACACTACCCTAACTTGTAGCTTTAGCTGAACACTGTGCAGAGGTCACACTAAACTAACTTGTAGCTTTAGCTGAACACTGTGAGGAGGACGCACTACACTAACTTGTAGCTTTAGCTGAACACTGTGCAGAGGTCTCACTACACTAACTTGTAGTTTTAGCTGAACACTGTGAGGAGGACGCATTACACTAACTTGTAGCTTTAGCTGAACACTGTGCAGAGGTCTCACTACACTAACTTGTAGCTTTAGCTGAACACTGTGCAGAGGTCGCACTACACTAACTTGTAGTTTTAGCTGAACACTGTGAGCAGGACGCACTACACTAACTTGTAGCTTTAGCTGAACACTGTGCAGAGGTCTCACTACACTAACTTGTAGTTTTAGCTGAACACTGTGAGCAGGACACACTACACTAACTTGTAGCTTTAGCTGAACACTGTGCAGAGGTCTCATTACACTAACTTGTAGTTTTAGCTGAACACTGAGAAGGATGCACTACACTAACTTGTAGCTTTAGCTTAACACTGTGCAGAGGTCTCACTACACTAACTTGTAGCTTTAGCTGAACACTGTGCAGAGGTCGCACTACACTAACTTGTAGTTTTAGCTGAACACTGTGAGCAGGACGCACTACACTAACTTGTAGCTTTAGCTGAACACTGTGCAGAGGTCTCATTACACTAACTTGTAGTTTTAGCTGAACACTGTGAGGAGGATGCACTACACTAACTTGTAGCTTTAGCTGAACACTGTGCAGAGGTCTCATTACACTAACTTGTAGTTTTAGCTGAACACTGTGAGGAGGACGCACTACACTAACTTGTAGCTTTAGCTGAACACTGTGCAGAGGTCGCACTACACTAACTTGTAGTTTTAGCTGAACACTGTGAGGAGGATGCACTACCCTAACTTGTAGCTTTAGCTGAACACTGTGCAGAGGTCACACTAAACTAACTTGTAGCTTTAGCTGAACACTGTGAGGAGGACACACTACCCTAACTTGTAGCTTTAGCTGAACACTGTGCACTACACTAACTTGTAGTTTTAGCTGAACACTGTGCTGAGGTCTCACTACACTAACTTGTAGCTTTAGCTGAACACTGTGCAGAGGTCGCACTACACTAACTTGTAGTTTTAGCTGAACACTGTGAGCAGGACGCACTACACTAACTTGTAGCTTTAGCTGAACACTGTGCAGAGGTCTCACTACACTAACTTGTAGCTTTAGCTGAACACTGTGCAGAGGTCACACTAAACTAATTTGTAGCTTTAGCTGAACACTGTGAGGAGGACGCACTACCCTAACTTGTAGCTTTAGCTGAACACTGTGCACTACACTAACTTGTAGTTTTAGCTGAACACTGTGCAGAGGTCACACTAAACTAACTTGTAGCTTTAACTGAACACTGTGAGGAGGACGCCTACACTAACTGTAAATAGTTTAGCTGCCTGTACTGTACTGCCTGTCGTATCGGTGAACGATCGAACAGCCGATGTTCGAGTCGAACATAGGTTCGACTCGAACGCGAAGCTCATCCCTATTGTGACTGTGAGTGAGTGTAGAATGTTAGTATAGTGTGAGTATAGTGTGTCAATATAGTGTAGTGTCAGTGTAGTGTGTTAGTGTAGTATTTAACACAGCATTGCATAACATTTAGTGCTGTATACCTTTATTTTTTGTTTTGTTTTTTGTCTTTTTTTTTTGTCCCCTGCCTGCCCCCGTTTTTGAATTGCCAGCAGCAGTTTTTCTGACTGTGATGGTGGTGTTCACCCTTTTTTTATTATTTTACTTTTTTTTTTATAGATTTTACATTTCTGTCAGCATCAGTCCTCAATTTAAAGCACACCAAACACCACTTTTCATTCAATAAAGTGTATCCAATCACACATTTTCCAGTTTCTATTAAATTTGGGTAATAAGCCCCCCCCCCCATCATGTCATCATGTCTGGGAAGCCAACAAGGAGAGGCGAACATTTCTTTTTTTTTTTTTCAATAGATTTTATTGAAAGAAAAGTGCAATACAAGGTATCACAATGGTGGGTATACAAAATTTTTCAGAACAGTTTATATAAACCAGTAGCCTAGGCACTTTTATATATGGGTGGAGAACAAAATAACAAGGGTAGGATATATAATGGGAATTTCAGATAGACATACCATGACGATATAACTGGATGGATCAACAGGGTGGGTCCCTAGGGAGCTACTGGTAGCAAACAAAAAGGGGGGAAGGGAGGGGGGGAGGTGGGTAGGATGGGGGGGGTGAGCAGACACCAGTCTGTTGAAGTTTTGAATAGCGAGAGAATTACAGGAAGAAGAAAAGCCTCTAGGGCTAGGGTATAGACATGTGCTATGTGACCTCATGTGAAACTGTGATGGTTGGAGTAGACGGAAGTGGAAGAGGGTGGTCTTGATGGATGACATTTATAGCTACTGGTTCCCCAATTGTGGGGAGGAAAATGGGAGTGTCTTCTTCCTCATGAGTGGCATTGGGAGTCTCATAGTAGGAGAATGAAATATTTTCGAAGTTCTGTAGTTGCTCTTGGGACAGGGTTGAATGCATGAAAGCCCACCATCTTGAGTAGAAACGTGTGTTGGATAGTTCTTTTTTGAAATCGGTGTTGAGCTTGTCTCTGTGAAGCAAGGTTAGAAGCTCCCTTTTGAATTGCGAGATCTGTGGGCAATGAGAGGAGGTCCAGTGTTGTAGAATTAATCTTCTGGCTAGTAAGAGACCGATCAAAGCTCAGTCCTTATAGAGAGGGTGGGTTTTTAACTGATGAAATGCTGTCTTGCACTCCGGGGACCACAGGAGAGTCTTTTTGGTCAGGTCCGTCAGGGGTTTGGCTATGTCACTATAGTGGGGTACACACTTCCTGTAGTACCCTGCTGTCCCTAAAAATGCAAGTACCTGGGTCTTGGTTCTAGGAACTGGCCAGTTTAGGACGGCCTCGATTTTTGCAGGTTCTGGCCTCTGCTTCCCACATCACACTCTATGTCCCAGATATTGCACCTCAGACATCCCGATATTACATTTGTCTGGCTTCAGGGTCAGGTTAGCGGCTCGGATCCTATCTAGCACTATTCCCAGGTGTCTAAGATGTTCCTCCCATGTCTGGCTATAGATTGTGATGTCATCAAGATATGCACATGCAAAATCTTGCAGACTATCGAGGAGTTCATCTATCATCCGCTGGAAGATAGCCGGAGCATTCTTCGTCCCGAATGGCATTACCCGAAACTAGTAAAGGCCGAACGGGGTGATGAAAGCCGACTTTGGAATTGCTTCTGCTTCCAAGGGAATCTGCCAGTAGCCCTTACATAAGTCAATAGTCATCAGATAATGTCCCTGAGCTATTTTGTCCAGCAATTCGTCCACTCGGGGCATAGGGTAGGCATCTGTCACAGTACAGTCATTCAGTCGCCTATAGTCCACACAAAATCGGGTCGTGCCATCCCGTTTTGGGACTAATACTACAGGGGAAGCCCAGGGGCTTGCCGATGGTTCGATCACCCCTAACTCAAGCAACTCCCTAATCTCCGCTCTCATCCTTCTTGCACTGCTCCGGGAATCCTATAGGCTGGTTGTCCCAGGGGCTTCTGCCCGGGGGTCTCTACCTTGTGCACAGCTATGTGAGTGTACCCAGGGAGTGCCGAGAACATCTCCTGCCGGTCCTGGAGTAATTCTCTGGCCTGTTCTCGTTCTTGGGATCCTAATCTATCTCCTAGCCGTATATCTTCCACACCCCTGGAACAGTTACTGATTTTGTGAAGCTCCAGCATCGGTAGATATTCAGAGTCCCCGGTGGTAGGAGCGCATATAGCAGCTACAGCCTCAGTCCTCTCATGATAGGCCTTCATCATATTAATGTGGAACGTCCTCTTAATTTTTGTGTCTGCACAGCTGGCAACCACGTAGGTGGTATCACACAGCTTTTTTACCACCTGAGAGGGGCCCTGCCAGGAGGCCTGTAATTTATTTTGCTTCAGGGGTTTTAGTACCAGGACTTTCTGTCCGATATAAAAGGTTCCGCGCAGACCGATCATACCAAATCTTCTGCTGACTCTGGGCCGATTGCATATTCTCATGGACTAGATCGGTAAGTTCCCGCAGGCGCTGCCTGAGTTCCATGACATAACTAAGGATGGGGAGGCCTTCTGGATCCTCTACCCCCTCCCACTGGGCCCTCACTAAGTCTAAGGGCCCCCTAACCCTTCGCCCATACAACAGCTCAAATGGGGAAAACCCTGTGGACTCTTGGGGTACCTCTCTATAGGCGAACAGTAGATGGGGAAGATATTTCTCCCAATCCTTCCTACTCTCCACGAAGGCCCGAAGCAGCTGCTTCAGGGTCCCGTTAAATCTCTCACACAGCCCGTTAGTCTGAGGGTGGTAGGGGGCGCTCTGGAGGGGTTTAATCCCACAGAGACGCCAGAGCTGCTGCATCAGCTCGGCTGTGAACTGGGTACCCTGATCGGACAATATCTCCTGGGGAAACCCTACCCTAGTGAATACCCGCAGTAAGGCATCTGCTACTATATCAGCCTGGATATTGGATAAGGGAATGGCCTCCGGGTAGCGGGTTGCGTAATCCACCACCGTAAGAATATACTTCTTCCCAGTGGCACTGGGGCGGGCCAGTGGGCCTATAATATCAACCGCTATGCGGCTAAAGGGTTCTCTAATGATCGGCAGGGGTTGCAGCGAGGCTTTTGGGTGATCCACTGTCTTCCCTACTTTCTGACAAGTCTCACAGGTCCGGCAGTATTCTTGCACCTCAGCATGTAACCTGGGCCAGAAGAACGCATGAGACAACCGACTCCGGGTCTTAGCTATCCCTAAATGTCCAGCCAAGGGGATGTCGTGAGCCAGCCTTAATAGGTCCCATCTGTATTTCTGGGGTACAACTAGCTGTTTTTGGGGACCCTGTCGCTTCCCAGTACCCATTCCCTCAGTGTAACAATAAAGAAACCCTCCCTCCCACTCTATTCTGTCTTCCCCCAACCCCCCTGGATCCTTGCCCGCCCTGTCCTGATAACCAGCTAATGTTGGGTCATTCTGAGTCTCTTGCCTAATGTCGGAGGGAGAATCCCAGGACACAGGGTTGTCAAGTCGGGGTAATGTAGGAGGATTAGGTCTTACCTGGGTCCCCATAGGAGTGAAGTTGCCTTGAAGTTGGCTCTGATGTCGGGTGGTCACGGCCATGGCAGCCTCTGGGGTATATGAGGAAGTCAAATGCCCCAAATCGTTCCCCAAAAGTACTTCCTCGGGTAACTCACGTAGTAATCCCACTCGCACTTGTTGCTCCCCTGAGCCCCAATCCAAGAGGACTTGGGCGGAGGATAAACGTAGCACCTTGCCCCCTGCTACCCTGACTGCAACAGTCTGGCCGGTCCGGGCCGACTGGGGAATCATGTGAGGCTGGATGAGGGTAATCGTAGCCCCAGAATCGCGGAGTCCCTGGGCCGGCTGCGCATTAACCCATACTGCCTGACGATGGTGCTGCCGATTATCTCCGGCAGCAGCTTGGACGGGATCAGCCTCAAAAAGTTCGCCACACTCCTCCTGAACATCTCAATGGCTGGGCTCATTCTGGAAGCAATGAGCCACTGGTCTGGATGGATGAGCAGTCTCTCGGTACCTCGTGGATCGGGTAGGACAATATCGCTGCAGATGACCGGTTTGGTTACAGGTATAGCACTTAGGTCCGTTAGGAGGGTTGGGTCGGGTTGGGGGTCTAGAGGCAGACCACTGAGGTACTGAAGTTGGGTTAGAGGCTGGTAAACTGGGCCGAGATAGTGGATAGCGCTCGCTTTCGCCTGACCTTCGAAAGTCCAGATATTCATCAGCCAAAGTAGCCGCTTGCTGTACAGTCTGTGGTCGCTTATCTCTCACCCAATCCCGTACTACCGGAGGGGTGTGGTTAAAGAACTGTTCTAAGAGTACTAGCTGGGTGATGTCCTCTATGGTATGAGCGTGGCTTCCCTGGAACCAGCCCTTAAGGTTCCGCTGCAGACGATGTGCCCACTCCATGTATGTTATGTTGGCTTGTTTCCGGGATTCTCTAAACTTAATCCGACTGGCTTCGGGTGTAATGGCAAATCGGACTAGCAGAGCTTCTTTTACCCGGTCATAATCTTTAGCGTCCTCGTCCTCCAGGGCCCGATACGCAACGGCTGCTCTGCCAGTCAAATTACTCGCCAGTAAGGCAACCCAATCTTGGGGACAGTACATTATGTATCTGGCATAGTCCCTCAAAGTCCTGCAGGAATGCTTCAATTTCCTCCTCTCCTTCCTTAAATAGTTTAAACGCCCGAAAGGGCAACTTACGGAAAGGCGCTGTATCTTTAGGTGTTGTCTCCGATTGCCGTATTTCTGCCATTCTCCGCTCATGTTGCCAGTCTAGTTCTCTCTCTTGTCGCTCATCCTGCAGCTGGATGTCTCTAATGGCATTCTGTATGGCAGTCTCTGATGGGTTAGCACCATATAATGCCAGCTGCTCTCGAACTAATTGCTGAAGCAAGTCTTCAACTAACCGGGGTCCCGCATCACCATCCCTCTGATCCATCTTGGCTAGCTCACTGATCAGGGTGGCCTTGTTCTTTGTCCCACCGGTCCCTCCATGGTTCTCAAGTAAGTCTTTCAGTGTGGCTCTACTGCAGGCTGCATAGCTGGCCATTCACTGTGGTGGTTTGGAGTGTCCCAGTAACTGGAGAGCAAATCCCACCGCTGCCAACCAATGTAACGAGCCCTTGCTCGCTCGGTTTCACTCTCCCGACACTCCTCTGCCGCTATAGAATCAGATTGCAGATCGCAACATCTGATGGTTCGGTCATCCAATGCTCCGGGATTTCGAACTACAGCTATGTGCCGATCTAATCCAATTGTGATAGCTCAGAACAAACACCAGGCAGGCTGTATGTAAATTCAAACAGGAATCTCTTTTATTGAAAGGAATACAGGCTCTTTTATACAGTAAAAGAGGAGGTGCATACCTCCTGCTCATATTACTCTGAACATACACCTGTGACCAGAAACCTAATTAACATGGGCTAATTAACTAATCCCTTTAGACAGCCTAGATGACTCAGTCAGGAACTTTAGGCCAGACTGGCCATCTTGTAGCTCAGAAAACACAATCAACATTATCACAAATCAACACAGAACTCTTCTTCACACAATAGCAGAGTTAATTAACACAAACAACAATGGGGATCTAATGACTCTTAGATCCCATACTAGACTTATTTACAATAAACACATTCTAGCAGGCAACAGACAGACAGGTGGCTGGAATTGACATCAACATCTCCTAACAGTATTTGTCCCAGCATTATGAATCAGAGGAGAAATACTTCAGTATTCCAAGCTTCATGACAATCCAGTATTCCAAGGTTCATGACAGTGTCAAATGCCCTTTTTGCTACCTGCCAGTGTAGCCTGTTGTCAAGGGAGTCCCTAGTATAGAGAGAGCGTTGTGCCAAGCGCAGGTTGGCACTGGCCATCTTATAGTTTGCCAAAGTGTTTCTCTTGAGAGAGGCAGCGTAGGATATGATTCAGCCTCTGAGGAAGGCTTTCCCAGCTTCCCAGAAAAGGTTTGGGTTGTCCGCATGGGGGGAATTGGCTGCAGAGAATTCAGACCAAGCTTTCTCCATGTAATGTTGAAAGTCTGAGTTATTTTGAAGATAAGCGGGGAAACGCCGTTTGGGAGTAGGATGTAAGTCAGGGGTATCTAGCGAGATCGAGATGGGGGCGTGGTCAGATATGGCGATGTCGTGGATATCTGATTCTGAGATCATGGGGACAAGGCTGTCAGTGCAGAAGAGGTAATCAATTCTAGTGAAAATGTTGTGAGGGTTGGAGTAAAAGGTATAATCTCCATCTGCTGGGTGGTAGAGCCGCCAGATGTCATGTAAGTGAAGAGATTCCATAGTGGATGCGAAGTGTGTAAGTTCAGATGTCGTGGGTGATGAACGCGATCGTTTGGAAGAAAATCTGTCATCTATCGGGTACAGGGTGGTATTAAAATCTCCCCCAACTATATGTGGTAGGTGCGGAGCATGTAGCAGCCAGGTGGACAGCTAATTAAGAAATTTTTTGCTGGGATTGTTCGGGGCATATACGTTAGAGATCACTAGATTGCTGTTACCCAGTGTCACGGAACGTCCCACACTCCGCTTGAGTGCTTCCGTCATATACCACTTCCTCCCAGTCTGTATACAGATATCAGATACTCCAACCTCTCTGAGCACAAAACAAGGCAATACTTGCTTGTTGCTAACATGAACTCACTTTATTTAGAATCAAAATTACAAGACTTTATATGCCGTTGGAACCTCCTCTAACAATACAACTGTAACCTAATTAACATAATTAACATGAGCTAATTAACTAATCCTTTATACAGCCTAGGTGACTGAGACATGACCTTTTGCCCAGACTGAGTTAATTATCACAGGACATTTCTCACAATAGCAGCAGCTCCAATAGGAGTCGTCCCCTCTCCTACATTGTATAGAGGACAATGTGATCAGCTCATTCAATTAACATAAACACAGGTAGTTGGAGTTGATGACACCAGCATCTCCTCACAGGATGTGTCCCAACAGAATGAATCAGTCTTATCAGCAGGGGGCTGCTGGAGGAATCCCCCCTCCCTCTTCAGGGACACAAATCCACAGCAAGGAGTCCCCAACAGAATAAAACAACATACAATATATACATATATACACGACTGAGTCCGATCAGCATAGTTCAGACCGGACCTCCAATTCACCCCACAAAGAGCATCGTTCCATTGAAAACCAAGGGCCCATAATCAAAAGGCAAGAGGCTCGCACCCAGTCCTCTCCAACAGCCTCTGTCCCGGCTAGGTCTGTCACACCCAGTTTTATGTGTATGGAGAGGAAACGTTCCTGACTATCAGTTTCTACGGACAGTACCTCGCAGGGAATGTTTTTGTGGATCAATATGATAATCCCTGCTTTACGATTGAGTGCACTTGAGCCTAGGACAGTGCCCACCCAGAGTTTTTTCATGTGGTGGAGGTCACAGGAAGTTAGGTGGGTTTCCTGGAGCAGGACAATGTCGGTTTTTATTCTCTTGAGGTGACAAAGTATTTTAAGTCTCTTAAAGGGGGACCTAAGCCCTTTCACGTTCCAAGAGGTGACTTTCATGTGAGTAAGGTCATGGGTATGTTTTGTGATGGTAAATTGTTTACATTAAATGTAGACCTGAGGAGAGGGGTTAAACTGGCAGTATGAACCAGGGTGGACTGGCTATGAGGGGGGAGTGATGGTTGAGAGTCTGGTGTCTGATGGGTGTTGCTGGGGAAAGGGACCAGTAGAGGGGAGGGATTAGGAAGGGTAGGAGCAAGAAACAAAAACATCACATAACAATGGAGGAACTTCTCTTTTTTCCGCATAGAGTCACTGTGCAGACCAGCTCACCCTAACGATCCAGTCACTGTGGTGGATGCGTGCCCTGGATGACTCGGTGTCAACGGCTGCAACGGAGGACCTCACATGAGTGCAGGATCAGGAGGAGGCAATACTAAGTGAGGCTATAGGAGGCGATGCAGCATAAAAGGGTGAAGGTGCACTGATATATAACAAAAAAAAGAAAAAAAAAAAAAAAACACGTGCCATACCGAAAAGAAACAGTCAATAGTTAACAAGCCAAATACCTGAGTAGACAGACATTGGAGGCTTTAAATCCAAGGAACGAGCAAAACATGTGCCCCTAAGGAAAACATGGCAAGGTATTAAATCTTCTTGTCAGCGGGGGGTGTTGCGGTGGGTAGGCCCAGAAGATCTGAAGCGCTTTGGGGAATCTTTCCTCTGGCTTCGCTGATCCATGGGGCGATTACTTGGAGAGGCCCTGAGCGGGGAATCGGAGTGTGATTCAGCACGCAGTGAACGCAGGAAGGCTTCCGCCTCAGAGGTGTCCTGAAAGGATAGCTGGTCCCCGTTGGGAGCTTTGAGGCGGAGAGTTGCGGGGAAAGCCAAGGTGAACTTCATCTGTCGTTGGTGTAAATAGTTACATAGTTACATAGTAGGCGAGGTTGAAAAAAGACACAAGTCCATCAAGTCCAACCTATGTGTGATTATGTGTCAGTATTACATTGTATATCCCTGTATGTTGCAATCATTTAGGTGCTTAAATAGTTTCTTGAAACTATCGATGCTCCCCGCTGAGACCACCACCTGTGGAAGGGAATTCCACATTCTTGCCGCTCTTACAGTAAAGAACCCTCTACGTAGTTTAAGGTTAAACATCTTTTCTTCTAAATTTAATGAGTGGCCACGAGTCTTGTTAAACTCTCTTCTGCAAAAAAGTTTTATTTCTATTGTAGGGTCACCAGTATGGTATTTGTATATTGAAATCATATCCCCTCTCAAGTGTCTCTTCTCCAGAGAGAATAAGTTCAGTGCTCGCAACCTTTCCTCATAACTAAGATCCTCCAGACCCTTTATTAGCTTTGTTGCCCTTCTTTGTACTCGCTCTATTTCCAGTACATCCTTCTTGAGGACTGGTGCCCAGAACTGGACAGCATACTCTAGGTGCGGCCGGACCGGAGTCTTGTAAAGTGGCAGAATTATCGTTTTATCTCTGGAGTTGATCCCCTTTTTAATGCATACCAATATTCTGTTTGCTTTGTTAGCAGCAGATTGGCATTGCATGCCATTGCTGAGCCTATCATCTACTAGGACCCCCAGGTCCTTTTCCATCCTAGATTCCCCCAGAGGTTCTCCCCCCAGTGTATAGATTGCATTCATATTTTTGCCACCCAAATGCATTATTTTACATTTTTCTACATTGAACCTCATCTGTCATGTAGTTGCCTACTCCATTAATTTGTTCAGATCTTTTTGCAAGGTTTCCACATCCTGCGGAGAAGTTACTGCCCTGCTTAGCTTAGTATCCTCTGCAAATACAGAGATTGAACTGTTTATCCCATCCTCCAGGTCGTTTATGAACAAATTAAATAGGATTGGTCTCAGCACAGAACCCTGGGGAACCCCACTACCTACCCCTGACCATTCCAAGTACTCCCCATTTATCACCACCCTCTGAACTCATCCTTGTAGCCAGTTTTCAATCCATGTACTCACCCTATGGTCCATGCCAACGGACCTTATTATGTACAGTAAACATTTATGGGGAACTGTGTCAAATGCTTTTGCAAAATCCAGATACACCACGTCTACGGGCCTTCCTTTATCTAGATGGCAAGTCACCTCCTCATAGAAGGTTAGTAGATTGGTTTAGCAAGAATGATTCTTCATGAATCCATGCTGATTACTGCTAATAATACCGTTCTCATTACTAAAATCTTGTATATAGTCCCTTATCATCCCCTCCAAGAGTTTACATACTATTGATGTTAGGCTAACTGGTCTGTAATTCCCAGGGATGTATTTTGGGCCCTTTTTAAATATTGGTGCTACATTGGCTTTTTTCCAATCAGCTGGTACCATTCCAGTCAGTAGACTGTCTGTAAAAATTAGGAACAACGGTCTGGCAATCACTTGACTAAGTTCCCTAAGTACCCTCGGATGCAAGCCATCAGGTCCCGGTGATTTATTAATGTTATAGTTTCTCAAGTCTAATTTTAATTCTGTCCTCTGTTAACCATGGAGGCACTTCCTGTGTTGTGTCATGAGGATAAACACTGCAGTTTTGGTTACTGAAGCCCCCCCTGATTCACTCGTGAAGACTGAGGAGAAGAATACATTCATTGTAACCAGATGTCCTTCCTCATTCTTTATGGTGCCAATATGGTCAGTCCTCCCTTTTTTACTGTTTACATACATAAAGAATTTCTTACTGTTTACATACTTAAAGAATTTAAGTGTAGCTCTGTGCAGATGTGTTGGAATGCTTTCCTCTTTTTTGAGACTTCTATGGAGTAGTCCGCGAAAATCAGGATTTTGATTCCATCAATTTGCAGAGATCTGGTTTGCTGAAACTTTTGCAGGATGACGGTCTTGTCATTGTAGTTGAGGTACTTCGCTATGATCGGGCGAGGGGTCTTGCAGTCAGGGGCGAATGCTCCCATGCGGTGGGCCCGTTCAACCGTATAAGGGCCGGGGAGGCCTAAGGCCTCCAGGATGCGTCTGGCGCAGAATTCCGCGATGGCCGATGACTGTAGTGATTCTGACACCCCCACGATTCTCAGGTTGCTCCTTCTGGATCTGTTCTCTAAATCGTCCAGTTTTTGTAGTATGTACTGATTAGTTTTATCCTGTACTTGTTCGGTAGCTTGTGCCTGATATACTTCTTCCTCCATGCTTGAAAGGCTGTGTTCCACATCATGAAGTCTAGTTGAATGCTCTCCTAATTGTGCCTTGACTTGCCTCATCCCCACATCTACCGCCTTTTCCACTGAGGCGGTTATCATGGGGGACAGGAGAGCTGTGACAGCCTGAGCTATACGGTTTGTATTGTTATCCCCCTGGTATGGGGAGGAGGAGGCAGGATGCAGGGGAGAGGGGTTTGAAGTGAGGAGGGGGGGCTGTATGACCGCTCACCTCCATGGCTGGTTCGTCCGCCGCGATTTCCGGGAGGGCCGAGACCGGGGCCTCGATTTGCGGCTGGGCTGGATGATTCGTTGCGGCCGCGTGTGAGTGTGCGCCGGTTTTCTCCACAAATCGGTCCATAGGATAGTGTGGGGGGCCCCAATGCGACTTCTGGCAGCAGGAGGGGGGATGAGCAGGCGTTTTAAGTCCTGTTATGTGACTTTATGTCCATGAAGGCCGAGACCGGGGCCTCAATTTGCAGCTGGGCCTGGCAGAACGTTGCGGCCGTGTGTGGACCCGTGCCGTTCTTTTTTCCACCACCGATTGGTCCGTAGGGAGTGTGGGGTCCCCAATGAGGTTGCAGGAGGTTATTTTTTAGCCCTTTTTTATGACGCAAGGGCCGCGTAGGCCGAGACCGGGGCCTCGATTTGCGGCCGGGCTGGGTGAGGTCATCGCAGCCGTGTATGAGGCCAGTAGTTGTAAACCGTTAGGTCCGCAGGAGAGCGGGGGATACCCGAGGAGAGCTGCCGGCGTCAAGGCAGGTATTTCTATGCCGATTTGCTGATAGTGGTGTGGGAGCTGTGAGGAGACGCAGCTACTCCATGCGGCGCCGGAACCGGAAGTTCAGGCGGACATTTCAATGCCACTATGAGGGGGCCAGCAGTGTCCACAGGGAGGGCACATTCGTCTCTGTTTAGTGATTTTGCCCTTGCTATCCTGCCACAGCATGCAGAGGAGGCGGTGGACTGACTTACGAAACCCTCCCCCTTATCCTCTATGACCCAAGCTGATGGTAGTGCGCAGTCCACCGGAACTGCCAGAGTGGCTTATTCTGCCTCCTTGTCCATAACTACTCCTGCCATAGCCCCAGCATCAGGCATGGAGCAGTCAGTTGATTTAGTTGAATACAGCATTAGCTGCTTGCTTCTTGAGGAAACGCAGACATTACTTGATTCTGATGTTGGTTCTGAGGTAGAGGAATGGAGTAACATGAGCCCACAGGAAGGGGAGAACACTAATAAATAACAAATTGGCAGTCATGTTCCCCCACCTGCAGTGTATTGCCAAGTTGGCTCCAGTGATAATGAGGATGGAGGGGATGATGATGAGGTTACTGACACGACTTGGGTGCCAGACAGAGCAGAGGAGGAAAGTGAGGGGGAGAAACAACCCCAATGAGGCAGGATGTCCTCCAGAGGCAGCCATCATTGAAGAGTAGAGAGCAGCCACCCTATTCCATCAGCTCAGCTGTGTGAGCCTTTTTAGCACTTGTGCAGCCGATTGCACTGTTGCAATTTGCAGTCTCTGCCGCAAGCAGATCAAGTGTGGCAAAAACACCAGCCATTTGGGTACCACATGCTTGATAAGGCATTTACCTTCCACCACTCAGCCCGTTGGCAAGAGCACTTGAAAGCCACACACAAGGGACACAATTCTTCTCCTCCTCACCCCTCACCTTTCATGTCTACCCCCCCAGTAAATTTCTTGACCTCTCAGCAGCCTCCACTGACAGGAATGATGGAATAGCAAAGGGTGTCACAGAAATAAGCGCACCTGTTAGTGTGTGAAAGTGTCTACCATTTGAACTGTTTGTAACACTTGGGATGTTCATTTATTAAACAAGAATTTTGATGGATCTTGGAGTGCAGCCATTTCTTCAGCATTTGTCACAGGTACTTGCAACACATCTGCCAGCAGCACACCACCAGCTGTAGAGTATAGCAGGCAAATTTCTCTGTCCAAGCTGCTGCATCCAAAAAATAAATAAATACACTCCCTGCCATCCACATGCCCAGCATCCAAATTTCTGCTTGCCAAAATTTCTGGGTTTACAACTCCTGCCTTTCCATCTGGTGGATTCTGCCCCCATCTGTGAATTTGCAGAATATGCTGTACCACAATGGCAGGTTCCCAGATGCTATTTCTTTGCACGTAAGGCTATTCCAGCTTTGTACTTTCACGTGGAAGGCAATGTTTTGGCATTGTTGGGCAAGGCAGTCAGCAGCAAGGTCCACATTACTGCTGACACGTGGTCCACCAAGCAGGGTCAGGGATGATATATTTAATTCACAGAACACTGGGTAACTCTGCTTGCAACTATGAAGGATACAGGACAGGGCTCAGTGCTGGAGCTTGTTTTGCCACCACATCTCCATACAGCTGGTGGTGATGATGCAAGATCTGTCAGCTCCACTCCCTCCTCCTCCTCCTTCTCTTCTATGCCCTGCTCTGCTGAATAGTCCTATGAACCACCAGTACCCCCTAAGCGTTCAAAGGGCCATTCAACAAGTCAGGCTAAATGATGCCATGCAGTGCTTCAGCTGGACTATCTAGGGGACAGGAGCCACACCAGAGCAAAGATTCTTTCAGCTCTGCAGGTGCAGGCCCAGAGGTGGTCATTGCCATGGAAGCTTGAGCCAGGAATTGGTATGTGCGATAATGGCACTAACCTTCTATCTGCCCTTCGTCAGCAAAAATTGACACATATGCCATGCTTGGCATATGTCCTCATCTTGGTGGTGCAGCATTTCTTAAACAGGTATCCAGGTTTGCAAGATCTTCTGTGGCAGGCCAGAAGAGTCTGTAGCCACCTTAGGCAGTCATTGGACATGTGCAATTAATTTCAGTCCGAATACACATTTTTGGTTATTCAGAGATTTGGATGATTCATTGAAATCCATTAAAATTCATTATTCGTTTTCTAATGAATTCCAACATTTCAGAACAATTAGAATTCGGATCAGCCAAAAAACGAATGACCTATTAGAATTCTGTGTGAAGAATAGCTGGTTGTTAGGCAGCGGGCTAGAAAGCTGCCGCCCGCGTGCTTAACAACCGATGACTCATCATCTGCCATGGGGTTCCCCACTGACAGATCAATGTAAAGAAAACAATGCCAGCAATAGAAAATATTTTTTAAAAAAAGGCCAAAACTTTTTTAAAAACTGAGTGGGGTCCCCCTCAAAATCCATAACAGACCTTTATCTGAACATGCAGCCCAACAGGTCAGGAAAGAGGGGGGGTGAGTGGGCACCCCTCACTCCTGAACCATACCAGGCCACATGCCCTCAACATGGGGCGGTGGGTGCTTTGGGGCCAGGGGGCACTGCCCCCCCTACCCCAAGGCACCTTGTCCCCTAATTGATGGGAACAAGGGCCTCATACCCCACAACCGTGGCCGGTGGTTGTGGGGTCTGCAGGCAGGGGGCTTATTGGAATCTGGAAGCCCCCTTTAATAAAGGGCCCCCCAGTTCCCGGGGCCCCCCCATGTGAATGAGTATCGGGTACATACAGGCTGAAGAATAGCTAGTTGTTAGGCAGCAGTCGGCCGCCCGCATCTTTAACAACCGATGACTCATCATCTGTCAGTGAGCTTCTTCCCTGACAGATGAATGTAAAGAAAAGAATGCCGAACTGTCAAACAAAGGAGTCTGCATTAGGCAGATGGCCTCCATGTTGACTGGAGCATTTTTTTTTCTTTTTTGGGTGCGGTAGGTGGCAATGGATTTACATCGGGGGACATTGTTTTTTTTTATTTTTTTAATAAAGGAATTGTCAAAAACTGTTTTTATTACTTTTTGACACTTTGTTGGTGAATGGGTAGGGGTACTATGTACCCGATACTCATTCACATAGGGAGGGGGCCGGGATTTGAGGAGCCCCTTGTTAAAGGGGGCTTCCAGATTCCGATAAGCCCTCTGTCTGCAGACTCCCACAACCACCAGCAATGGTTGTGGGGATGAGGCCCATTTCCCCATCAACATGGGGACAAGGTGCTTTGGGGTTGGGGGGGGGGCAGAGGGTCGGTTATAGATTTTGGTTGTTTTTTTATTTTGGTGTGAGGTTCCCCTTAAAATCCATACCATGGATCCATATAAAATCCAAACCCATGTTAGTACCATTTCCAATGGTTGCATTTGTACTAAAATAAAATATATGCAACATACGTGTGTAAAATGTGACAATGTATTAAAGTGTTTGTTCACCAATGCCAGAAGTCTGCCAAGCAAAACAGGTGAGTTGGAAGCTCTGGTGCACGAGGAGAACTCAGTGTTGCCAACCGCCTGTTAATTTACGGGCAGCCCATGAATTTTAGCCCATTTTCGGGCTGCACTTAAATGCCGTTACGGGCAGTGTTGCCAGTAAAAATGATGGCTGCGGGCTATCCATTATACTGCGCATGCGTCCTTGTCAAGCCCGCCGGGCTCGTACACACTCTGCATTTTCCGGCTGGGCGGGCGCAGTAAGTGATGTAATGCTGCCGGACGTCATTTTTGAATGAACGGTGCGCGCATCTAGGCATTGCAGCAGTGGAGGGGGCAGCCCAGCACTGCGCTCCACTATGGCTGGATTCAGGACAGGAACTCAGGATTACCACCATAGCACTGTGCCCCTGCCTGCACCATCCATCCTGGACTCTGGAGACTCCCACCACCGGACCCCTGTGTACCTGGCCTGGCTGCATCTGTCAATTAATTGCTTGGCAGGCTGGGGGTTGCTATCTATTGTGATGCCCACACAGGCAGCATTTATCAGGCAAGATTCAGAATGGTAGTGGTTAGATGTTCACATCTCTGTCTTCTTATCTCTTATAGCATGTCTGCATTTACTGACCTCTGTACCATGTCCACATGCTCTGACCACCTCGGTACCATGTCCACATGCACTGACCACCTCTGTACTATGTCCGCATGCTCTGACCACCTCTGTACCATGTCCATATGCTGATGCTCTGACCATCTCTTGTCTTGTATTATGTCTGCAGTCTCTGAGGGAGTCTGGAGAGGCATCAAAAGTGAGAGCATCACGGGAGAAGTCAGACATGGGTGGACTGTGGAGAGGAGACTATGCAATAAAACCAGAGCCACCAACCTTGAGCTGCCTGACTGATCCCTGCACGGTGCACCTGAGAGGAGGTCAGTGACAGTCTGAGGGGGGGTCACTGATATAATGTGGGAGTGAATACAAGAATGTAAGGGGCCCTGATATAAAGGTTCCCCCCCTTATATCAGTAACCGCCCTCCCCCTTACGTTAGTGTATTCACTCTGCAGAAGGTGAACTCCGGTCACCCAAGCTCCCCCACATCAGAGTTTGAGGTGTTCCCCTTTACATCACAGTGTTCAGGATTCCCCCTTACAGTGCAAGGGGGGATTCTGCACACCTTGATGTAAAGGGGAACTCTGATGTAAAGGGGAATGCAGTGGACTCTAATAAAAGGTGGTCTCTGGTCTCTTACATCAGAGTTCCCCCTTAGACCATGATCTACAGAATTCCCCTTTACATCAGCGTTCCCTTGCACTGCAAGGGGGGATCCTGCACACTGATGTATGGAGGAACTCTGTGCTGGCTGGGTTATAGTAATCTGACCGTCATGCAAATGGAGAAATATGGTTTTTGACTTTTGTTAACTTAAACACATTGCTGATAGCACTAGCTACATGTTTATAGTTTAAATGTTGATGTTTGCACTGTTTAGCACTGAAAATGGAAATTTTAGGTACTTTTGTAGTGCCAGTAAAAAATTTGGCTCTGTCAGTAAATTTAAGGAATTTCGCCAGTTAAAAAAATTGGTGCTGTTTGTAAATTTTGGCCCTCTGCCAGTAAATTTCACTTCGGGGGTTTGGCAACACTGGGAGAACTATAATTTAATTGGTATTGCTGAATTTTGGCTTCATTCTTCACATGACTGGGCTATTAATATTCCTGGCTCTGCTCTCTTTCGGAAAGACAGGGTAAAACGGAGGGGTGGTGGTGTCTGTCTCTATGTGAGAAGTGATCTCAAAGTGAGTGTGAAAGGTTCTAGTTAATGGAGAGTGTGATGAGTTTAAAGCATTATGGGTGGAACTGTACATGGGTGTGCGTCCTACAAAGGTTATCATTGGAGTTTGTTATAGGCCTCCCAGTGTTAATGAGGAGGTGGAGATTGAGCGCACAGAAAGAAAGGGCTGCAAGGGCTGTGATAGTGATAATAATGGGGGATTTTAACTACCCAGAAATTGAATGGAGTAATGGCACTGCTGGGACAGTTAAAGGATAAAAATGTATAAACATATTACAAGACAATTTTATGGTCCAGTTTATTGAGGCCCTGACTAGGAATGACACTCTGCTGGACCTGGTATTCTCAAACCATGCAGAGCTTATTACCAATATTCATATAAAAGAGCATCTGGGTAGCAGTGACCATAACATGATTTCATTTAATGTTAGCTGTAAGCAACAAACACATATGGGTAAGATAAAAAACACTTAACTTTAAGAGAGCAAATTTTCCAAGGATAAGGGCTGCTCTCCAAGACTTAGACTGAGAGGGAATGTTGGCATTGAAGAACACAGAACAGAAATTAATACTAAAAAGGGGAAGAACACAGAACAGAAATGGGAATTATTCAAAAAGACTGTATGCAAACTCACTGCAAAGTATATTCCCATGGGCAATAAGTTTAAAAGGCTAAAAATAAACCCTATGTGACTAACGGCCAAAGTAAAAAGCTATAAATAAGAAAAGAGCTTTTAAAAAATATAAACATGAAGGAGCACCATCCTTTAAATGTAACAAATATAACAGAATATGTTAAAAGGAAATCAAGGACGCAAAAATTCAAAATGAAGGACAGATTGCAAAAGATAGTAGGACAAACCCCCAAAAATTCTTCAAATATATTAATAGTAAAAAGGTCAGGTCTGCTCATGTAAGCCCTTTACAAAATAATCTAGAGTGGGTGACTGGGGACAAAGAGAAGGCAAATGTATTAAATACTTTCTTCAGCACTGTGTATACAAAGGAGCATGTCCATAATGGGGATGGTATTAACACAGCCCCAAATTATCCACAATGGCTTAAAAGTGATATGGTCCAGAAATATGTAGACAAAATAAAGGTGGATAAAGCATCTGGAGCAGATGGCATCCACCCATGGATCCTAAAATAATTGAGCTCTGTCATTTCAAAGCCATTGTTTCTAAATTTTAGGGACTCGTTAATGACTGGAATGATACCACTGGATTGGCGTAGGACCAATGTAGTGCCCATATTTAAAATGGGATCAAAGTCTTTACCAAATAACTATAGACCTGTCCGTTTAATTTCTATAGTCGGGAAGATACTGGAGAGTTTAATAAAAGACTGCATAGATGAGTCCTTGTTGGAAAAAATGCACTTGGGGGCTAAGAATATGCAGTCATCATACATACTAGGGGGAGTACAACTGGGGAAATCCATAGTGGAGAAGGATCTGGGGGTTTTGATAGATCATAAGCCTAATAATAGCATGTAATGCCAAGCTGCGGTTTCCGAAGTGAGCAAAGTTCTTGTATTAAGAGGTACGGACTTCAGAGAGAGAAATATAATTTTGCCCATTTACAAATCATTAGCAACACCTCATCTGGAATATGCAGTTCAGTTTTGGGCACCAGTTCTCAAAAAGGATACTGGAGAAACTGGAGAAAGTGCAGAGAAGGGCAACCAAACGGATAAGAGGCATTGAGGAACTCAGCTATGAGGAAAGATTACAGGAATTGAATTTATTCTCTCTTGAGAAGAGGAGATTAAGGGGGGATATAATCAACATGTCCAACTACATAAGTGGTCCATATAGTGAACTTGGTGTTGAGTTATTCACTTTAAGGTCATCATAGAGGACAAGGGGGCACTCTTTGCTTCTAGAGGAAAAAAGATTTAATCTCCAAATATGGAAAGGCTATGTAAGAGCTGTGAAAATGTGGAATAGACTCCCTCCAGAGTTCAGGTGGTTCTGGCAAGCTCAGTAGATTGCTTTAAAAAAGGCCTGGATTATTTCCTAAATGTACATAATATAACTGGGTACTGACATTTAAAGATAAAGTTGATCCAGGGAAAATCCGATTGTCTCTCCTGGGATCCGGAAGGAATTTTTTTCCCCTGCTATAGCAAATTGGAGCATGCTATGCTGGGATTTTCCGCTTTCCTCTGGATCAACTGTGGGTATAGGATTGTGTATATGGGATTGTATTTTTTTTTTGGGTTGAACTGGATGGACTTGTTTCAACTTGACTAACTATGTAACCTCTGGAGGGAGTCTATTCCACATTTTCACAGCTCTTACTGTGAAGAAACATTTCTGGATTTGGAGATTAAATCTTTTTTCCTCTAGACGTAAAGAGTGCCCCCCTTGTCCTCTGTGATGACCTTAAAGTGAATAATTCAACAAGTTCACTATACGGACCACTTATGTACAGTGCCGTGAAAAAGTATTCAATTTTCCACAAACATGTATTTGTACATGTTGATCATATCCCCCCTTAATCTCCTCTTCTCAAGAGGGAATACATTCAGTTCCTCTAATCTTTCCTCATATCTGAGCTCCTCCATGCCTCTTATCAGTTTGGTTGCCCTTCTCTGCACCTTCTCCAGTTCCCAGATATCCTTTTTGAGAACTGGTGCCCAAAACTGAACTGCATATTCCAGATAAGGTTGTCAGGACCTGGGCCCTCTTCGGTGTCTGGTGTTGACTCATCCCACTGAGCTATCTGGGATGCTGGACAGCTCCCTGCCTAATCTATTGGACAATCCTATCTGATCCATTGGATAACCCTGCTTTGTTTCTTGATTGCTGTTGAACCTTGAACTCCTTGCTTCTCCCATGAACTTCCTATATAAGCCTTGTCTCAGCACTTCCTCTTTGCCAGGTTATTGTGCCTTCTCAGCCAGTGCCTTGCTCTTGTCTCCCCTGCTGCCGTCTGTATTTTGCTACCACTTGTGATCGACCCTTGGCTTGTTCCTTGACTACTTGACTGCCTGATCCCATCCTGCAACCACTCATTACCAATCTTTTGGCTTGTTTACTGACCACTCTGTTGTTTGATCCTCATCTGCTCATCCGCTTCTGGACCCAGGTTTGCTCACACCCTTGTGGGGCAAACCTGAGGACCTCAACCTGGTACCAGCATGCAGCTAAATCCATCTACACCATCAGGAGCTCTGATGAACACCGGTTAGTACCTCAGGTGAGCCTGTGTCATCTGCCAGGGTGACTGCCTGTGTACCCATCCTGCTGGTGGGTGGTAGTCCTGCAACTGATATAGCCACTGGTCTTCAAGCCTGATCGTGACAGAGGTCTTACTAATGATTTGTACAGGGGCAAAATTATATCTCTCTCTCTCTGGAGTCTATACCTTTCTTGATACAAAAAAAAGGATTTTGCTAGCTTTGGAAACCGCAGCTTGGCATTGCATGATATTATTGAGCTTATGCTCTACTAAAACCCCCAGATTCTTCTCCATCATTGATTCCCCCCAATTGCACCCCCCTAGTATGTATGGTGCATGAATATTCTTAGTCCTCAAGTGCATAACTTTTTTTTTTTTTTTTGTTATATAAAGAACAACTGTAATGTGCTGCTTTCTTTCGCTTTTTATGAATGTTAAGGGTTTGTATAGTTGTATTACACTACTTGATTATATAAATAGCTGGGGGAATATGGTCTGGATCTTAGCCCCTTGGTTATTTCGAACCACCTCCCTATATAGGCCTGCACTCACGTGAACCTGTGTGTTCAGAAGTGGGTACCTTCCTTAGGGGTTTTTCTTTTTTTCTCTTTTTTTTTTCAATTTCCCAGAGGAGATGGATGTGGTGTGCGTGACCTCTTTAAATGCCAAAGGACTTAATGTCCCTGAAAAACAGAGGCTCTTGTACAGATGTAGCATTTAAATCCCGCCCCAAGAAACTCATTTTAAGGCGAACGGACTTCCTCTTCTCTAGTACAGATTTTTTCCTTGTGTATATCATGCTTCTAATCAAGAAGCAAAATCTAAAGGAGTTTTCATTTTGATCTCTAGTCATATCTTGGTCTCTCATGGATAGCTGCTCTGATATAAATGGCCATTATCTTTTTCTTAAAGGCCACATTGGCGGCATTAAGGTGACACTAGCTACTATCTATGCACCAAATCTGCATCAAGATTTTTCTCTGGGTAAAGTTACCGTATTTATCGGCGTATAACACGGGCCGGCGTATAACACGCACCCCAAGTTTAGGAGGGAATTTTAAGGAAAAAAACTTTTAGGAGGGAAGTTTAAGGGAAAAATTTAAATTTTAAATGCCCATCAATGCAGCCTTATCAGTGTCATTGAAGCCTTCTCAGTGCAGTCTTGTCAGTGCAGCCTTGCCCCAGTGCAGCCTTGCAGCTATGTCAGTGCAGCCTTGATAGTGCAGCCTTCCCCAGTGTCCCTTGCAGCCTTGCCCCAGTGCAGCCTTGCAGCCATGTCAATGCAGCCTTCCCCAGTGTCCATTGCAGCCTTGTCCCAGTGCAGCCTTGTCAGTGCAGCCTTGCCCCTGTGCAGCCTTGCAGCCTTGCTCCAGTGCAGCCTTGCCCCAGTGCAGCCTTGCGATCCTCGCTGATCGCGCCGACATACACATCCGAGTGTACAGATTTAAATATGGCGCTGCGGAGGGATTTGGCGGAGCAGAAATACACATAGCCGAGTTTACTCGGCTCTTCTCACAGTCATGCCCAGTCCCGCCCTATGATGGACATAACACAGGTCCAATGGCGGGACTGGGCGGGACTGTAAGCGGAGCCGAGAAGAGCCGAGTACACTCGGCTATGTGTATCTCGGCTCCACCCAGTCCCTGCGATCTCGGCGGCGCTTGCTCTGCTCCGCCGAGTCCTCCGGCGCCATATTTAAATCTGTACACTCGGATGTGTATGTCGGCGCGATCACAAAAAATCAGCGGAGATCGGCGTATAACACGCACCCACAATTTTCCCCTGATTTTAAGGGGAAATAAGTGCGTGTTATACGCCGATAAATACGGTATTTCAAAGTTAGCGGAGTTCGCGGAAGGTAAATTGATCCTCGGGGGGATCTGCAGCTGGTAGATGCCTGGTGTAGTTTACATGCGGGGGAGAGAGATTATGCTTTTTTCTCTAACCCTCACCAACTGTATTCTCATATTGATCTGTTTTTGGTTCCACTTCAGTTACTCGCCTTAGTATTAGATGTATTCATAGGACATATAACTTAGTCAGATCATGCTCCAATTGTGCTCTGTCTCTCCCTGTCTAGCTCGACTTACTCCCCGGAGTAGCGTTTCAATGAAAGCCTATTGCAGACCCCTGAAATTCGGGATAATGTGGTTAAAGAGCTTACAGCGTACTTTCAGATAAACTACACTCCGGAAAGTGACCCGGGCATGGTATGGGAAGCACATAAGGCAGTAATTCGGGGGATCTTGATCAAACATGGATCCTGTTTGAAGAAGGCTCGAGAAGCACAAATAACAAAACTGCTCGAGGATATCCAGGCCCTTGCAATGCAACATAAGACAACGTTACCTTCCTTGGGGAATGATCTTGCTCGATCTTGCTCATCTGAGGCGACAGATATCAGATTTTCTTCGCTTTAAAGCTAAAGCAGCAATGCAATCAGGCAAGAAGGTACCATACAAATTTGGAGATAAATGTAGCAAATTGTTGGCTGGGAAGCTTAGGGAACAGGGTACAGCTTCATATAGACCCCGTATAAAAGGGAGTAATGGACAATTGCAATCTTTGCCAAAAGATATTGCTCAGGCGTTTGGGGAATGTTATTCCTCTTTATATAACCTGGCATCATCTCCTCCATTCCCTTCTTCCCTGGAGGAATATCTTTCCTCAGCACGCCTTTCTTGTCTGCCTTCCCTGGTTCGTTGTAATCTAGAAGCCCCTATTACTATTGAGGAATTATTTACAGTGGTAAAGACGGTTAAACCTGGGAAAGCACCAGGCCCTGACGGATTTACCATACAGTATTATTAAAACCTCCTCCCGTTGCTAGGTCCGCATAAAGTGTTTAATGCCCTAGGTCAGACGACTACATTTCCCCTGGATGCACTTTTGTCACATATTTCAGTTAACCGAAAAGAAGGGAAAGACCCGTCGGATTGCAGTAGTTATCAGCTAATTTCGTTGCTTAATGTGGACTTAAAGCTTTTTACTAAATTACTTGCCTCTTTCCTTCAATCACAACTTTCCCAGCTGGTACATTTAGATCAAGTGGGTTTTATTTCCTCTCGTGAAGTGAGAGACAATACTATTAACGTACTTAACTTGGTCCACTACGCTAATAAAGCAAACACTCCCTGCGTCTTTTTTGAGTACTGATGCAGAAAAGGCCTTTGACAGAGTACATTGGACCTTCATGTTTGCGGTCCTGAGGCATATGTGTCTTGGAGACCATATGCTTCAGTGGATTGCCAAAGTGTAATTTACTCCACAGACCTTGGTTAAAGCAAATGGAGTGTTTTCAAAGCCTTTTACAATCTTAAATAGTACCCGTCAGGGCTGTCCTCTTTCGCTGTCCTCTTTCGCCCTTACTATTTGCTCTTTCATTAGAGCCATTACTGAATAAAATCCGGCAAAATCCTGACATCTTGGGGCTACAAGTAGGAGATCATAAATATAAAGTCTCAGCTTATGCAGATGATTTACCTTTTTCTATGCCTAATCCACATGTTTCATTGCCTAACCTTATGAAGGAGATTGAATGCTACGGAGCTTTATCAAATCTAAAAATAAATTACACCAAATCTCAAGCTATGGGAGTTGCATTGCCTTTTTCTGTGCATCGCACTATACAACTTAACTTTAACCCTAAATGGATGCCTTCAGCGTTAAAGTAATTGTAAAGCTTTGTTATTTAAAAAAAAACAAAAAAACAAATACGTCATACTCCACTGTGCAGTTTGTTTTGCACAGAGTGGCCCCGATCATCCTTTTCTGGGGTCCCTCAGTGGCGCTACCAGCTCCTCCCCGCATCGTATAACCCCCTAGGAGAAGCTCTCTCCTGGGGGTTACCTTGCAGGTGTGCTCCCAAGTCCAGAAATTGCATCCATAGACACAGAATGAAGGACTCGACCCTGCCCCCCGGCGCCCATCATTGGATTTGATTGACAGCAGCGGGAGACAATGGCTGTGCTGCTATCAATCTATCCAATCAAGAGCCGAGAACCCCGGACAGAGGAAGAGCGCATCTCTGCAGTGGGAAATACAGGACTCAGGTGAGTAAAACAGGGGGGGGGGGGGGGCTAGTCACTGTCAGAAGTATAGGATGCATTGAGGTGAAAAAACATGAGGGTTTACAACCCCTTTAAACATAGGCGTGCGCAGGGGGTGTGCCAGGTGTGCCTGGGCACACCCTAATCACCCCAAGCACATTAGCATTGTCATTAACATTATGGGAAATATCTCCCTCTGACCAGTTCTGCCATTAATAAAGTGCTACCATACCTCTTTCACTGCATTGGCTCTGCCATAAGAGTGTGTGTGATATACATATATACATATATAATATACATACACACATACAAACATACACGCGCATGTGTGTTTGAGCTTTGGGGTGCACACCCTAATGCAATAGGCTGCGCACACCTATGCCTTTAAAGTACTATACCACCAAATTTAGCAAATACTTTTGCGGCTAATTTTGCATCTTTATTTAATTCTGTACGATCCTTATTGGATAAATGGCACCAAGGCTTATACTCTTGGTTTGGCCGATGTATCATCAAAATGAGTATTTTGCCAATTTTTTTGTATCTTTTTCAGGCACTACCTATTTCCATTCCTGCAGCCTTTTTTGGTCATGTCTGTGCCCTTTTTACTAACTTTATATGGGCGAATAAATGACCGAGGATTAGTAGATGTCTCCTGACGTTACCCAAGTGCTTTGGCGGAGTAGCTGACCCGGATGCATTTAAATATTACCAACCTGCCCATCTTGGCAGAATGATTGACTGGTGCAGACACACAGATTTTAAACTCTGGACGGACATAGTCCCGTACTTTTGTGTAGGGCATCTTGGTGTTACACAGCCCTACTGGCCTCTCTTAAAACACATCCCATTATAGGCCCCACATTGCGAATTGGCTCTAGAATGTGCCAGAATCCTAAGTTCTCTTCTATACAATCACCATTGTTCCCCATTCTGGGGAATCCTAGTTTTCTTCCAGGTATAGAACCGGGTGCGGTTAACAGTTTTTTGGAGAAGGGCTGCTTCCAGGCCTCACATTTTTTGATTTCTGAGACTTGGCCTACGGTGGCTTCAGTGATGCCACAAGGGGGCCGGTATGAAATAAACTTCTGGCAGGCGTTGCAGTTACACCATTTTTTTGGATCTTTAGGACCACTGACAAACTATTGACATCAACAAACAACATTTGAATCATATCACGATGAAACGGAACCTCTTTCTCATACTATTTCCAAGATGTATGCTTTGTTAATGACTCCTTCAGATGACTTTATGATGCCGGGCCTTAGTAAATGGGAAAGAAATCTCAATAGGTCCTTTACACCAGCTAAGTGTCAGAATATCATCCATCTCTCATTTAACTCATCTATCTGTACGCAAATTCAGGAATCTAACTATAAATTACTAGCGTGTTGGTACTATACCCCGTCATTAATTTGCAAATTTTCTCCAGAGGCCTCGGATCGCTGTGTACAATGCAGAGAGGAACAGGGGACATCTTCACATCTTCTGGTCTTGCTCAAAGATTAGACAGTATTGGTTGGAGGTGCAGAGGATTTCTCAAAAATGTACAGATCTTCCAATACCAGAAGATCCTGCTTTTTTCTTGCTTCACTGTTCACAAATCCCGCTTCAGATGTAAAAAAATCTGTGCTCTGTCACTTGGTTAACGCCGCCAAAGCCTGTATTACTCTTTGTTGGAGGGATTCTAAACCTCCTTCTATTGTTATGTGGATTAACAGGGTCAGAAGTATCGGTGCCATGGAGGACCTAGTGCTTTCCGCTCAAGACAGAAATGGCCAAATACTAAAACATGGGATCTGTTTGTATATTCAGAAGAGGAGAAGAGGTTACTAGAGAGTTGTTCGGGGGAGTGAGGTCCCCCCGCTTTCGTTTCCATCAATACACGCGAGTAATCCACCTCCTCTGGGAATTGTTTTTGATCCCCCCTTTCTTTTTGTTTTTTGTTTTTTTTTGTTTTTTTCTTTTCTCTTTTATAAAAAAATAAAAAAGGAAAAGGAGAATTGAAGAGTCCATTTGGGTAAACCCTGATGCATTAGTGGTAGTTACTCTCTAAAATATGAAGACAAGAAGGAGTAGTGTAGTGTGCAATCAGTGTAGTAGTATACAGTTCAGAGTATATAGTGCAGTTCGTACAGTATATAGAATATAGTTCAGAGTATATAGTGCAGTCCGTATAGTATCTATAATATAGTTCAGCGTATATAGTGCAGTCTGTATAGTATAGATAATACAGCAGAGTATATAGTCAGTGTAGTATATATAATACAGTGGAGAATATATAGTGCAGTCAGTGTAAAATATATATATATTACACATACACATACAGTATCTGACAAAAGTGAATGCACCCTCACATTTTTGTAAATATTTTATTATATCTTTTCATGTGACAATGCTGAAGAAATGACACTTTGCTACAATGAAAAGTAGTGAGTGTACAGCTTGTATAACATTGTAAATTTGCTGTCCCCTCAAAATAACTCAACACACAGCCATTAATGTCTAAACCACTGGCAACAAAAGTGAGTACACCCTTGAATGAAAATGTCCAAATTGGGCCCAAAGTGTTAATATTTTGTGTGGCCACCATTTTTTTCCAGCACTGTCTTAACCCTCTTGGACATGGATTTCACCAGAGCTTCCCAGGTTGCCACTGGAGTCCTCTTCCACTCCTCCATGGCGACATCATGGAGCTGGTGGATGTTAGAGACCTTGCACTCCTCCACCTTCCGTTTGAGGATGCCCCAGAGATCCTCAATAGGGTTTAGGTCTGGAGACATGTTTGGCCAGTCCATCACCTGTACCCTCAGCTTCTTTAGCAAGGCGGTGATCATCTTGGAGGTGTGTTTGGGGTCGTTATCATGTTGGAATACTGCCCTGAGGCCCCTTCTCCAAAGGGAGGGGGATCATGCTCTGCTTCAGTATTGCACAGTACATATTGGCGTTCATAGTTCGCTCAATGAACTGTAGCTCCCCAGTGTTGGCAGCACTCATGCAGCCACAGACCATGACACTCCCACCACCATGCTTGACTGTAGGCAAGACACACTTGTCTTTGTATTCCTCACCTGGTTGCCGCCACACACTCTTGATACCATCTGAACCAAATAAGTTTATCATGGTCTCATCAGACCACAAGACAACTTCTGCAGCAATGCTGGCAGCACTCATAGGTCTATTTCCCAAAGACAACCTCTGGATATGACACGGAACATGTGCACTCAACTTCTATGGTCGACCATGGCAAGGCCTGTTCTGAGTGGAACCTGTCCTGTTAAACCACTGTATGGTCTTGGCCACTGTGCTGCAGCTCAGTTTCAGGGTCTTGGCAATCTTCTTATAGCCTAGGCCATCTTTATATAGAGCAACAATTTTTTCAGATCCTCAGAGAGTTCTTTGCCATGAGGTGCCATGTTGAATTTCCAGTGACCAATATGAGAAAGTGAGAGCGATAACACCAAATTTAACACACCTGACATCTGCTCCTCATTCGCATCTGAGACCTTGTAACACTAACGAGTCACATGACACCAGGGAGGAAAATTGGGCCCAATTTGGACATTTTTTGCTTAGGGGTGCACTCACTTTTGTTGCCAGCAGTTTAGACATTAATGGCTGTGTGTTGAGTTATTTTAAAGGGACAGCAAATTTACATCGTTATACAAGCTGTACACTCACTACTTTACATTGTAGCAAAGTGTCATTTCTCCAGTGTTGTCACATGAAAAGATAAAATAAAATATTTACAAAAATGGGGTGCCTCTTCCCGACAACCCAGGACATTGGCTGTCGGGGTCCAAAGGGCTTATCAGAATCTGGAAGCCCCCTTCAACAAGGGGACCCCCAAATCCCACCCCCTCCATGTGAATGGGTATCGGGTACATTGTACCCCTACCCATTCACCAAAAAAAAAAAAAAAAGTGTCAAAAAGTAAAAACCAGACAGTTTTTGACAATTCCCTTATTAAAAAAAAAAAAGTGTCCCGCAATGTCCATCCATCTTCAATCACGCAGCCTGATGGACACAAAAAATAGAAAGAAAAAAAACTAAAAAAAACTCTGCCTCCATGGGAGGCCTCCCGGCGACTGCTGTCTTTTAGCTTTGACAGCTGTTATACAGTTGTGCTCATAAGTATACATACCCTGGCAGAATTTATGATTTCTTGGCCATTTTTCTGAAAATATGAATAACACAAAAACTTTTCTTTCACTCATGGTTAGTGTTTGGCTGAAGCCATTTATTATCAATCAACTGTGTTTACTTTTTAAATCATAATGGCAACAGAAACTACCCAAATGACCCTGATCAAAAGTTTACATACCCCAGTTCTTAATACCGTGTATTGCCCCCTTTAACATCAATGACAGCTTGAAGTCTTTTGTGGTATTTGTGGATGAGGCTCTTCATCTTCGCAAATGGTAAAGCTGCCCATTCCTCTTGGCAAAAAGCCTCCAGTTCCTGTAAATTCTTGGGCTGTCTTACATGAACTGCACGTTTGAGATCTCCCCAGAGTGGCTCAATGATATTGAGGTCAGGAGACTGAGATGGCCACTCTAGAACCTTCACTTTATTCTGCTGTAGACAATGACAGGTCGATTGGCCTTATGTTTTGGATCATTGTCATGTTGGAATGTCCAAGTACGTCACATGCGCAGCTTCCTGGCTGATGAATGCAGAATGTTCCTCCAGTATTTTTGATAACATACTGCATTCATCTTGCCAATAATTTTGACCAAATTTCCTGTGCTGTTGTAGCTCACACATTCCCAAAACATCAGCGATCCACCTCCGTGTTTCACAGTAGGAATGGTGTACCTTTCATCATAGGCCTTGTTGACTCCCCTCCAAATTTAGTGTCAGTGTCAGGGCTGGGCTCAGCTCTTCCTTCTCAGAGCTGGCTGCTCAGTTGTTGGCTAGTTTCCAGCTCCTATCTCTCCACAGGTACTCAGCTGTTGATGATATCCTGCTCGTCACTCCTGCCTACTTAAGCTGTTCAGCCCGGTGGATCTCTGCCTTCGCCTTGGTCAACATCACAGGAACATCTCCTGCGATCCTGTTCAAGACCTACTTTGCTGACATCTCTTCTGGTTCCAGATCCTGCTTGCTGTTCCATTAAATTGATCCCTGACTTCTGGCTTGACCTAATTATCCTTTCCAGTTACTGAACTTTGGCTATGTTTTGACTACGTTTGTTCGTTTTACTTTTATTATTAAACAAGTGTGATTTAACTGTACTTGTGTCTCGGCCTGATTTCATGGTTTCTGACAGCCAGAAGGTTTGGGGCTTGCCTATGTGCTGTTTGGCATATTGTAAGCGGGATGCTTTGTGGCATTTGTGTAGTTATGGCTTTCTTCTGGCGACTCGACCATGCAGCCCATCTTTCTTCAAGTGCCTCCTTTTTGTGCATCTTGAAACAGCCACACCACATGTTTTCCTGTATTTCACCTGAAGCTATCTGTGGGTTTTTCTTTTCATCCCAAAAAATTTTCCTGGCAGTTGTTGCTGAAATTTTAGTTGGTCTACCTGACCTTTCCACTTATTGATTAGAGTTTGAACACTGCTGATTGGCATTCTCAATTCCTTGGATATCTTTTTATATTCCTTTCCTGTTTTATACAGTTCAACTACCTTTTCCCGCAGATCCTTTTGCTTTCCCCATGACTCAGAATGCATAAACCTTAGTGCAGCACTGGATGAAAGATGCAAGGGTCTGTCAGGAGTCCAGAAACACATTGACCTTTTATACACACACACTAATTACAAGCAAACAGATCACAGGTAAGGATGGTTACCTTTAATAACCATTCAAACCCCTTTGTGTCAACTTGTGTGCATGTTATCAGGCCAAAATCACAGGGGTATGTACATTTTATGATTTAAAGACTAAACACAGTTGATTGATAATAAATGGCTTCAGCCAAACACTAACCATGAGTGAAAGACATGTTTTTGTGTTATCATTCATGTTCTCTGAAAAATGGCCAAAAAATCACCTGCTCCCCATTCACACCTGAGACCTTGTAGCACTAATGAGTCACATGACACCGGGGAGGAAAATTGGGCCCAATTTGGACATTTTTTATTTAGGGGTGTACTCACTTTTGTTGCCAGCAGTTTAGACATTAATGGCTGTGTGTTATTTTGAGGGGACATCAAATTTACACTGTTATACAAGCTGTACACTCACTACTTTACATTGTAGCAAAGTGTCATTTCTTCAGTGTTGTCACATGAAAAGATATAATAAAATATTTACAAAAATGTGAGGAATGTACTCATTTTTGTGATATACTGTGTATATATATATATATATATATATATATATATATATATATATATATATAAAATACAGTGCAGGGTATATAGTGCAGTGCAGAGTATACAATACAGTGTATTGAAGTGGTTAAGGGGAACCCTATGACAGAATCAAAGAAGAAAAGGAAAAAAACAAAACAAAAAAAAAAACAGCGTGGGGTCCCTCCCAAAATCCATACCTGGCCCTTATCCGAGCAAGCAGCCTGTCAGGCCAGGGAAGGGGGGGCAAGAGAGCCCCCCCTCCTGAGCCATACCAGGCTGCTTGCCCTCCATGAGGAGGGTGCTTTGGGGTGCCGCTTCCCGACAACCCTGGCCATTGGCTGTCGGGGGCCACGGGCTTATCGGAATCTGGAAGCCCCCTTTAACAAGGGGACCCCCAGATCCCACCCCCCATGTGAACGGGTATCGGGTACATTGTACCCCTACCCATTCACCAAAAAAAAGTGTCAAAAAGTAAAAACCACAGACGGTTTGGGGGGGACCCCAAAGCACCCTCCCCATGTTGAGGGCATGTGGATTGGTACGGTTCAGTGGAATTCCCCTTAAAATCCATACCGCCAGTTTTGTTTGGGAGCCATGTCACACGACCGCGCAATTGTCAGTTAAAGCGACGCAGTGCCGAATCACAAAAAGTGCTCTGGTCTTTGGCCAGCCAAGTGGTCTGGGGCTGAAGTGGTTAATATGCATCACATTTTATTGCTTAGCAATTAGTAAAAGGATGGAGCAGATGGCATCAGTTTTAAGAGTTGTGTCATTTATACATGTCATAATGCCCAGAATCTGCTGTGCTGAATTTCAGCTGAGCTAATTGTAATAGAATGATGTCCCTTTAGTCTTTCTTTGCTTTTTTTCTGATGAGTTAATGTGCCCTAGAGCAAACAAATTATGGTTTCATTGTTTTATTTATTTATGTTTTCCTAGATTTATTAGAGAGGTTTTGTTTCTTTTTTCCATTCTAGCTTTAAAGGAAGGAAACAATGAGGGGAATTGGTCAAAATTGGAGTAGGAACTGGAGGAGATGTGTATGGCAACCAGTCAGCATCTATCTTCAGCATGTTCAAATAAGCTTTGAAAATGAAAAGGAAAAGCTGCTTGGTTGCCATGTACAATTACTCCAGATTCTGGTTGCTCCAGTTTTTATAAATTTCCCTCACTGTACCTTTAAGTAAGCACATATTTTGAGCTGTTATTGTAACATTTATCTAAAATTAAAGAGTATGTTAACCCAACATTTCATATACCAGATATGTGCCTGCTGTACCATGATCTTGTATGAAAAAGCATCCTGTTCTCTTTGCATTGCTTCCTTTGTGTGAAATACCTGGTGATCTTGTCTATTTTCCTATTAAAAAAAAAAAAAAATTGACCACACTAGGCACCTCATCCCAGTGACACTGATCTACATGTTTGTGATTTAACTTGAATCCCAGGAGGCTTGACCCTGTACATAAACCATGCTTGCTATTCCCCTGACGTCTCACTCAATTTCATGACATACAGGCTGGGTCCCTAAGACGCCCTGTACCACAAGTCAGACCCAGACTAGGGTACCAATTGCTAGGGAAGCACACAAGTTCCTTTACTACCGGGGCCTTACGTTACCTATGCCTAGTCACCACAGCTTCCCATTTGGCTGTATAATATATGAACATAGGCACTAGTACTGTAATCATTATGACAGTGAAATTTGGCTATACGCAGAGCACACAGCTAAATCTCCTGTTTCTAATAATAATAACAATTTTGTCTAATGATACAAATGCATCTTACCTTTTGATCGTATGCCATCCTCTGGTGTAGCCCTCCTCTGGTGTGTGCCCCTTCCCCACAAACAGACATCAACACATCCTTACGTTCTCAGCTCAGCATCACTCTGCCAGCAAGCCCCCCCTGCCGAGCAGTGTCCTGGCTCTTTATTAACATAACAGGAAGTTCCAAAACTCGAGGGTTGGGCTTCCAACAGCCAAACACCTCTTACAAAGCTTGTAACCTCACAGGAAATGAACACAGGATGTGAATGAACATATAAGGATTTAACAACACAACAAAATACAACCAAATGACGATGACCAGAGTTCCCCGTGGATGGGAGATTTTCTGCAGGTGTACATCATGGCACCCCAAATATGTTGATCAGGCATACCGGGGTGACAAGAGCAAACAACCGCTAAACCGATAATGTCTTTGCAGCGCAAACACACCTCCACCAGACGATCGTTCTGTGCATTGCACAGGGGCCCTTTGCTGGAGGACATGTCTTCTCTCCGCAAACACCTCTCTCCAAACACCAGGAAGTTTTCCACTACCTAAAAGGTCTCAACCAGCGTCAGTCTGCCCCAGTCAGCTCTTTAGAGCGGGCTGCGAGAGAACAGACACTGGGAGACTATTATGACAATACATTAATATACATCTTAATTTTCCACAACAATTAGCAATGGCAATATTGCCTTTTCTAGTTATCATGACCATTTATTCAGACACTGGTACTACATCTTCTCTTGTATTGTCTTGTGTGACCATATGTATGTTACACCTTGCATGCACCCCTTTATGAATGTCCCCCAGCAACTTCAGACCAGGCAAGGATAAGTTAACAACAAAGTTATCTTTACTGAGAGTTGTTCAAATATAATAAAATGTTACAGTTAGCTTCTTCACAGTCATTCCATTTCTGTCATCCCATCTCAGTGCTAGTTTATTGCCTCCTGGTGCCCCCAGCCCATCAAGGTAGTCATACCTTGTAATTGTAGAGAAAGGCCATAGAGTCCATAAGGCAATTGTAGCAGTCCATGAGTCCATGTCCTGGAACCCCCGACCAGTTTCTAGCCAAGGGGAGACCCAACAGAAAAGCAATAGTTACATGAATAAGCAATCTCCTGTTTCAGTTCCCACACATGGAGCAACCCGATTTCCTTTTATCTATTTGCCGTCAGCTGAGAAAGCACCACCTGGGAACCCTAGGCAGCTTAGTTAACCCCCTGACTTACCAGGAGCACCAGCTTAGAAATCCAACATAACTAAACAGTGCAACAATTAGTGCAGACAAGGCAAAGGAATAAAAGAAATAACATAACCACTTAGTAGGCATCTATCCACACAGTTGTCACCAGAACTGTAACAGAATAGAGACCTTCCAATGGAGATACAATATAAAATATATATATATATATATATATATATATATATATATATATACATATATACACACACACACACACACACAGTAATATATTACAATTATGTATATATATATATATCTATATATATCTATATATAGATATATATATATACACTATATTTACTATATTGACAGTATATTGTACGACTCCGGGGTGATTATACTCAAGTGGTGCATGGAACACGTGTCAGTCCAGATTGTATTTTAAAGGCTTGGCAGCCCACTTTTGTCAAAAAGAAACAAAGTTCAAAGAAAATAACAGCAATTTCCCTCACAGGAGGTTCCAACATTATTGTATAGTTCAAACCTTCAGTCTCCTGGCTTACTCTCTTGCAGCACCGCTGCTTCAGACCTCACGCCCAGGCCTTTGGGTTGCTCCTCAGAGCGTATGCTCACGCTGCCAGCTGCAGCCTCCCTCTCCTAGAGCAGTGGTCATCAACCCTGTCCTCAGGGCCCACTAACAGGCCAGGTTTTATGTATTACCTTGGGGAGATACAGGCTAGAATACTGCAATCACTGAGCAGCAAATGATATCACCTGTGATGTATTTCAGTTATTTTGCAAACCTGGCCTGTTAGTGGGCCCTGAGGACAGGGTTGATGACCACTGTCCTAGAGAACATGGGTGTCCTTCTGACACTCATACACAGACGTCATGTCTGTAGGGCAGAGTCCTCCTAAAACCTCAGCCAGACTTCCTGTCTGCCTGGTTGGAGCTGTCTCCAAGTGGGAGCTCTGAGCTCTATCCCTGGGAAGCATATGAACTCAGCCCACAGGTGTGTAATTAGCATGCCTGCTTCTGCCAAAATCAGGCGTATATTGCTAATATACACAGTGAAATGGGGTCGCCTCTCCACATACACCCCCCCCCCCCCCCCCGTTTCGCACCACAGGTAGAAATATACCACCCTACACACTGGCACCTCTGTGCCTACCACCCCCAGGGGTCCAAACATTTCTGACCACTTTCCTAAAGGGGCACTCCATCCACTCCTTTTTCCGGGTGTGCTTCCATGAGCACCTCTTCCTAATCTTTGGGGTCCTTCGTTTCTTTTTACCTACCCCAGGCCTACTCTCCCAGGACTGACTTTTCTGACTACCCGACTCAAGCTTACCCATCTGTGTTTAAGGTTCACTGATACCTGTGTGGTTACTCTTGGCAACCGCTTTCTCAAAATTACCCAGTTCAAAACCACCAGGAATTCTGGTCCCATCGCTTGCTAGGACATTGTTTGAGGAGGGACCATACACACACAGGGAAGCAGTTACTCTCTATGGGACCTTCCCAGTTTCACATTGCCCCTTGTTGTCCAACACTCCAACAACGACTGTTCTTGCATGACACATTTGTCAACACATTTTTTCAATATATCTGACCTCTGTCCAACAGTGCTCCAGAGTGCCTTTCATACACAACCTCTGTATGAAACAATCCAGCACACTGTGAGACAACATTCCACATCAACACAAAACATTGCATTAAATAATTCCAGCATTGGCGATCTCTGCACAGTACAGCCTTCAATATCTGGCTCCAATCAGGCACACCCCTTGGTACCAGTTCTTCAAATGCAGGAGAGGACGGCAAGATATACATCGGCTATACACTCCACAAATCTCGTATTTCTTTAAGCACGTCTGTCACAAAATGCACAACATAATTTTTTCCCTTTATGTGCTGTGGCCAAGATTTCTGCTGTGTATTTATGCTCAGTCGGACCTTCAGACATGAGAGGGTTAATCTCTGCAACAGCCAACACCCCTTGGCGTATAGGCTGTTCAGCAAACACCTCTCCTGACACAGCAGCAACAGTGTCCACCACACTTTTACCCACAGAAATTTCTTTATGCTTTGCTATTAGTCTCTTGGCCCAGTCATCCCAATAATTTGTGCTCCGTAGCACTGCATCCGCCCAAGAAGGCATAGACAAACCAAGAGGCTCAACAGCATCTGAAAGACTTTTCTTGTCAGAACTACACTTCTCAATATTATCAGAAATACATTGCTCATTAGAATTCCTGACTTCCACAGTTGCTAGGGGCAATGGCATGCATCCCTTAGTGGTCACCCCGTCCTAGCTGACTACAATACCAAACTTTCACAACTATGCACTGACAATGCTTCATTAGCTTTATATGACCCTGCTGTTTCAGCAGGTCGCATTAACCCCTTATTTAAAGGGGTTGTAAAGGTAAAAATTTTTTCACCTTAATGCATTCTATGCATTAAGGTGAAAAAACTTCTGACAGAACCGCCGCCCCCAGGCCCCCCGTTTTACTTACCTGACGCCTCGAAAGTCAGCTTCGCGTTCCCGACATCTGTTCCTCCGCTCACCCTGGCCGCTGATTGGCTGCAGTGGATGGATTGAAAGCAGCGCAGCCATTGGCTCGCGCTGCTGTCAATCACATCCGATGACGCGACGCGCCGGGGGGCGGGGCCGAGTGATACAGCGAGCGGCTATAGCCGCCGGCTGTATCACGGGAGCGCGCCCGCAAGCACTCACCACCGTGCGAGGGAGCTCGCATGAAGGTGGTGAATGCTTGCAGGGAGGAGCTGAAACAGCCGCCGAGGGACCCCAGAAGACCAGGTTCGGGGCCACTCTGTGCAGAACGAGCTGCACAGTGAAGGTAAGTATAACATGTTTGTTATTTTAAAAAAAAAAAAAAAACACCTTTACAACCGCTTTAACACATCATTTTTACTCTCCTCCTTAAGCAACACATTATCAGTGTTAAATGTAACACTTGCCTCCCAACTGAACAGGGCACTGCAGCAAGGCAAGTCATTTTTAGCACTGCCAGTGGACCTCTCATTTGAGGTTACCTCCACTCCTGTGTGCGAAGTCACATAGTCAGTCTTTCTCGCCCACTCAGACTTGAAATCACAGCTATTGCTACGGGCAACCGCACTCCTCCTGAACTTCTGGTCAGCCTGTCACTCATTCCAGGCACTCAGAACAGGCTCCCCAACTGCAGATACTGACCTTTGGCTCGTCACATCCCTTTGCCTTGACAATTGGGACAGCCGGCACTTGGAAACAACATGCCCCCACTCACTGCACCGCAGACAGCGCACTTGGCTCCATGTCTTGTCTGGGCTTCTCACACTGCATCCACTTTGAATCTTAGGCCTCTGCACCTCAGTAACTGATCTCCTTGCACCAGAATTGCTAGGGGCAACAGCAGCCATCCTAGGCATCACAGACTCTCGTGCATCCCAGCCCTCTTTGTGGGAATAGTGAGCCACCTTTTCACAGCAGCCCCACCATCCAGACGACACTTTGTCCTTTGTTGCCTGGGGAGACCACACTCTCCCAGCCAAACTTTTCCAGCACTCTCCACTTGGCTGTACCGATTCCTCTTGAGCCCACCAGCCATGACTCTCATCAGGCTCATTCCACCATCCACCACAAGTCTCACAATTGACCTTGGCTATGTTGCTACAGGCAACAACATACATTTTTGTGGTAACAGATACACAGTTCCTTTAGAAAAAAATGTTTTGGCATACTGTCTCCTTAACCTCCCTGGCGGTATGATTATTTCAGATTTTTGATGCTGAAAGCGGTACAATTATTTTGCATGGAAATTTGGCGTTGGATATTGTAGGCCTGTAATTCTTAGGAATAACTCACTTAAATGTGTCCAAACAAGAGTCTAGTAGACATCCCGGGTATGATAAAGTTTGAAACATGAAATCATAAATTATAATATAATAAATAACTATAAATAATTATACCAAATAATAATATAATAATAATAATAAAAATTATTCAATAATGTAATCAAATAACACTAAAATTTGCTCAGTTGTAGAATTGTCGCTGTCATTACTTTCAGTGTTTGATGACGGATCTCCCCACAAATCACTATCTCTCAATTCTTCAAGTGATTCTAATTTATTATCGCTGTTTTCTAGCTGCTCTAAAACCCCTTTTGATGTAAAGGGACGGTTTTGGTTGCTATGGACAATCTCCAGTTTCCAGGCATAAAGAACAGTTTTTATAATATAAAACTGCATGCAGGACACTGGACAGACCACTAGGGACAAAAGGGATGTGAAATAATTTCATTCAGTTATGTAATCTGTAAGATTACATTATACTGTATGTATTGTGTGTGTTTCCCTTTTTGAATTTGGCGTCGTTCTCCGTGCCCATGCGTCGCAACGCTCGCAGGGAACGGAGCTCGGCTCCATGATGAATCGAGCGGAGGACGAGCCGCTCACACTACGGGGAGACATAGCAGGAGCCAGGGGACAAGGTAAGTAAGCTCTTCCCGGATCCTGCGATGCGATCCCGAGTGTGGCTCGGGGTTACCGCTTTTGGTTCTGTAATTCCACCCCGAGCCAGCCTCGGGAATACCGCCAGGGGGGTTAAGGCTGAGACACAGCACGCATAACTGCTTCACACAGCAACAGCAATACAGACAGTCTCTTGAAACTCAAGGTTTCCGGCATGCCTGGACCAGCGCCATCTGTGCACAACCTCAATTCCACCAATTGTACAATTCCGGGGTGATTATACTCAAGTGGTGCATGCTGTTTCAGGAACACGTGTCAGTTCAGACTGTCAGCCCACTTTTATTTAAAAGGAAAAAAAGTTCAAAGAAAATAACAGCAATTTCCCTTGCAGGGGGTTCCACCATGAATGTGTAGTTCAAACCTTCAGCCTCCTGGCTTACTCTTTTGCAGCACCGCTGCTTCAGACCTCACGCCCAAGCCTTTGGGTTGGTTTGCTCCTCAGAGCTTATGCTCACGCTGCCAGCTGCAGCCTCCCTCTCCTAGGGAACATGGGTGTCCTCATACACAGACATCGTGTCTGTAGGGCGGAGTGCTCATGACTTCTTTGCCAGACTTCCTGTCTGCCTTGGTGGAGCTGTCTCCAAGTGGGAGCCCTGAGCTCTATCCCTGGGATGCATATGAACCCAGCCCACAGGTCTGCAATCAGCATGCCTGCTTCTACCACAATCAGGCGTATATTGCCAATATACACAGTGAAATGCAATTTCTTTACTTCAAAATAAGGTTCCACTCAAATTTCATACATTGTACCAGTGACTGTACAGTTTCAAGCATCCCTGCTCTTCATCAAGCTGTCAGTGAATATGCGCTACACAAAGTCCACTCTAAATACCCACAGAGGGAGTGGCCACACAGGTGTATCCCAATTACCTAAATGATCTTCATTTAACCCTAAAAATGTTTATTCAACAGATGTACATACTAACGCAAAACAGAAAACACCAAAGGAACATGGACCATATCCTAAACATATAAACAATACCTATAGTCCCATCTCTTATACAAAGAAATAGTAATATGCCTTCGTGTTTTAATAATATATTTCCTGTTGTTAAATTCATCTCCTAAAAAAGAACACAATGAATATGTGAAATTTTAAATAACTAAATAATCAATAATATTTATAGAAAGAAATACAAATCATAATCTCTGTTCAAGCAATAGGGATGCAAAGAATTTAATTGATGAAGCCACCATACCTCCCTTTGTTTCAGTTTCAGAATTCTGTCATCCCGTCTCTTGTTTATTGATTTCTGTGTCCCTGTGACCACATTCCATAAAATGTTTGGGCACTGAAAGACCTGGTTGTTTGGCACGAATGGAGCTACAATGTTGAGATATGCGGTCTTTAATTTTTTGTGTGATTTCACCCACATAAATTAAATTGCAGGGGCATATTAATATATACACCATGTAGAAGGATTGATGGGTATACAACCCTCTGATACTATATTAATGACCTCTACTAGGATGAATAAAATGTTCACTTTTTCCCAATAGGTTACAGTGAGAGCAATTTAAACATGGAATCGTGCAGTTAGAATATACCTTTCCTCCTCCTTCTACTAATACCTATTCTGACTAACCTGTGTAGGGAATAATCTATATACTTACCTATTTTCAGGCTACTGTGGTTCAGTTACGATATTTGCTCCCCTCTGTCAGAGAAGTGGACACGGACCAGCCATCGGCCTGCTCAGCAGGGATCAGTTGACAGATCCCCCACTGAGTAGGCGAACTTCTGGCAGAGTTCACCTTGTATGAAAGGGGCCTATGGGTGACGTCACCACTCAGGTATTGCCAGCTTTTGTTGAGCACTCTCTCCTCTCCTCTGCAGCCACCACTGGATGACATAGGGGAGATCATGTAACAGGACTGGAGCGACCTTAAAATTGGTAGGTATACAGATCTTTTTTTACACAGGTTGGTCAGAATAGATGTTAGGAGGGGGGAGGAAGCATTTTTGAATAGTTAGGTTATGACCAGAATTCCACTATAAATGCTTTTTAGTTATCCAAATAAAGATTACATTTCACCTTAAGACAACTAGGTTAAAAATAAACCATGAAATATAACTGTATGAATTAAGCAATAAAACTGTCACAATAATATGAAATTAAATGTAGTTTTTGTATTTAGATTCTAAGGTCCATTTAAAACAATTTGCTTGCTTCAGTGTTTGCAACCTGCTGAATTTAAAATAAATTTAATCTTTCTCTTTTTTCTTTTAAATTCGATGGTTCTATTTGTGTATCTGTGTTTTATTCCTAGTGAATAGCCTCACCGATGGGGATAATGTTATTCCCAAAGCATCTGCTTCTATCTGCAATAAATGCAAACTCGGCACAATGAAAGCAAGGACTGAGCACCAAAGACTGGACTCCTGTGCCAGAAAGAGAGTAAAGAGAGTAATGTAAACCGAGACCTCGCTAAAAGCTTTTAGATGATGCAATAGGTGTAACATTAGGCGGTGGATTTTTACTTACTCCAGTTTAACTCTTTCTTCATATTTTTTCAGAACACAGTTAATCCTTATAATGTTTTTTTTGTTTAGGGTACAGAGGTTAGAAACCATTCTTATCTGATTTCCAAATCACTGCATGTGGCATGGAGGTTACATGTGCCAAGCTTCTTCCTGAAAACTCTTGTGGCAGGAGTTATGGGCTATCGGTGGCACAGCAGTCTCTCAAGTCTGGAAAGCAAAATGCATATTCAACCTTACAAGGGTAGCTAGATTTGCCACCCCTTACACCGAATGCCAACAATTCTCCCTGGAAAGACCTCTTATTTCATAAGGGCTCACTTTCACTCACAAGTGAGTGTGCCTTATTTCTATTTTTACAGTCATACAGTGAATTGAAAAAGTATTCACACCCCAATAAATTTTCCACATTTTGTCATGTTACAACTGAAAATGTTAATGTGTTTTATTGGGATTTTATGTGATAGACCAATATAAAATGGCACATAATTGTGAAGTGGAAGGAAAATGATAAATTGTTTTCAAAATGTTTTACAAATAAATATGTGAAAAGTGTGGCGTGTTTTTGTATCCAACCCCCTCTGACACCCCTAACTAAAATCTAGTGGAACCAATTGCCTTCAGAAATCACCTAATTAGTAAATAGAGTCCAGCTGTGTGTAATTTAATCTCAGTATAAATACAGCTCTTCTGTGAAGCCCCCAGAGGTTTGTTAGAGAACCTTAATGAACAAACAGCATTATGAAGGCCAAGGAACACACCAGACAGGTCGGAGATAAAGTTGTGGAGAAGTTTAAAGCAGGGTTGTTATAAAAAAAAAATCCCAAGCTTTGAACATCTCAGGGAGCACTGTTCCATCCATCATCTGAAAATGGAAAGAGTATGGCACAACTGCAAACCTACCAACACATGGCTGTCCACCTAAGGAGAGCATTAATCAGAGAAGCAGCCAAGAGGCCCATGGTAACTCTGGAGGAGCTGCAAAGATCCACAGCTCAGGTGGGAGAATCTGTTCACAGGACAACTATTAGTCGTGCACTCCACAAATCTGGCCTTTATGGAAGAGTGGCAAGAGGAAAGCCATTGTTGAAAGAAACCCATTCGCAGTTTGCGAGAAGCCATGTTGGGGGCACAGCAAACATGTGGAAGAAGGTGCTCTGGTCAGATGAGACCAAAATTAAACTTTTTGGGCTAGAAGCAAAACGCTATGTGTGGCGGAAAACTAACACTGCACATCACCCTGAACACACCATCCCCACTGTGAAACATGGTGGTGGCAGCATCATGTTGTGGGGATGCTTTTCTTCAGCAAGGACAGGGAAGCTGATCAGAGTTGATGGGAAGATGGATGGAGCCAAATACAGGGCAATCTTAGAAGAAAACCTGTTATGCCGCGTACACATGACCAGACTTTATGGCATACTTGGTCCGGCGAACCTGAGTCTGTCAGACAATTCGATCGTGTGTGGGCTCCAGCAGACTTTTTTTTCTCAAAAGTTTGACGGACCTAGAAATGAAACATGTTTCAAATCTGTCCGACGGACTCGAGTCTGGTCGAAAAGTCCGCTCATCTGTATGCTAGTCCGACGGACAAAAACCGACGCTAGGGCAGCTATTGGCTACTGGCTATGAACTTCCTTGTTTTAGTCCGGCCGTAGTCATCACGTACGAATCCATCGGACTTTGGTTGATCGTGTGTAGGCAAGTCCGTTCATTCGAAAAGTCTGCCGTAAAGTCCGCTGTACGTGGCATTAGAGTCTGCAAAAGACTTGAGACTGGGGCAGAGGTTCACCTTCGAGCAAGACAATGACCCTAAGCATACAGCCAGAGCTACAAAATGGAATGGTTTAGATCAAAGCATATTCATGTGTTAGGATGGCCCAGTCAAAGTCTAGACCTAAATCCAATTGAGAATCTGTGGCAAGACTTAAAAATTGCTGTTCACAGACGCTCTCCATCCAATCTGACAGAGCTTGAGCGATTTTGCAAAGAAGAATAGGCAAAAATGTCACTATCTAGATGTGCAAAGCTGGTAGAGCACAAAAAGACTTGCAGCTGTAATTGCAGCAAAAGGTAGTTCTACAAAGTATTGACTCAGGGGTGCTGAATACAAATGCACGCCACACTTTTCACATATTTGTAAAATATTTTGAAAACCATTTATCATTTTCCTTCCACTTCACAATTATGTGCCACTTTGTGTTGGTCTATCACATAAAATACAAACAAAATAGATTTACGTTTTTGGTTGTAACACGACAAAATGTGGAAAATTTCAAGGGGTATGAATACTTTTCCAAGGCACTGTATACATATGAGATATACTCTACACTCAAGAATTATACTTAACCCACCTACTCTTTAATACATTTTCATGGTAGGACTGCTTTTGAGGAAGAGACGTGATGCATCAGTGACATCTTTATGTATGGTGGATACAACCCTCACTCTCTGTGAGACTAAAGCCTCATACACACGCTTAGATTTTCGGACGACCGAATGTCTGATTTTTTTTAAAAGCGCGCGTCCATGATTTTGGAGATGATATTGACCAATTTTTCCTTCAACAAAGGCTAACATAGCTATGTACTACGAGAGTATAAAGAGAAAGTTATTTTTTGTGCGTGACCGCTCTGGACCCCTTCCGCTAAATCCGTTAGCAGGATTTCCGTGACTGAGCTTTTGCCATAATCCATTCTTTCGTGCGCAGACCAGTTATTATGGCAGATAATAGAACTCTTGCTATTGTAGGGATAGGAGTAATTGCTCTGACCCGAGTCCTTTGCAAGAAAAAGAAAAAGAGGACCTCCTGGACCAAAAATTTTTGCTCAACTGTGAGCAATTTTGCCATGTTCCCTTACTGCAGGAGCTTCAGCAGAATGATTTCAGGAATTATCTCCGGATGACGGATCCCTGTTTTCACCGCCTGTTAGCCTTGGTGTCCCCCTATATCCAGAAGCACGACACATGTATGCGGATCTCCATTAATCCTGAACAGAGGCTAATAGCAACCTTGCGGTATATAGCCACAGGAAGAATCCTCCAAGATCTAAAATTTACAACAGGGATTTTCCCCCAAGCTCTGGGAGGGATTATTCCAGACACATGTTCAGCTATTATTCAAGTGCTGCAGAAGGACTACATCAAGGTAGGTTTTATCCTTATACAACTTTCATTCCATGTGTTTGTGCTTGCAAGTGTTTTTCTGTAAATTTTTGGGACTACATAATTGTCAATATTGTAATATGTTGTGATTGTCCTCTTTGGAATCATGCATACTGTAAGATTTTCCTGCTCCTTTTGGGGCTACAGGCATATTTTCCAACAGTAACCTCCCCAGCATGTTATCCTGTGTCCATTCACACCTTGCCTGTTAACTTCCCAGTGTTTTATCCCAGCTACATTTAGTGGCTTAACAAAAAAAAAAAAAAAACACAAAATGTGGCTTTAAAGTGGATGTTTTAATATGAAACATTGAACAGAGTGCATGAGGCCTTATTATTGTCCAAAAGCAGTTTGCCCTTCTGCCCCAGGCCAAAATGCTAAGTCAGCAGATTCAAATACTGTAGCTGCTGACTTTAAAGAATATGACACTTGTTACCTGTCCACTGGGCCAGCAATAGAGGAACAAGGAGGGGGCCAAACTACCAAGGAATCTTGCTGCATCAAGCTCTCATGGAAGTTGGGAGGGGTAACTGTCAAAAACAGGTACCCATTACCCCCTCCCACCTGAAAGGTGCCAAGTGTGGCACCAGAGTGGGGGGTGAGGAAGCAGATAAGTGGAGCTTCCACTTTTGTCTGGAAGTCCTCTTTAAAGTAGAACAAAGGCCAAACTTTTTTGTGCAGTTTTGGGCAGAGTGGAGAGGAATTTGAGCCCCTGTCAGTTTCTATTGCAGTCCGTGCCCCCGTTAGGAAGATTCACTCTCTCTATTTGTCCTGTTTACCATTATCATTGAAAGTTAAAGTAAACAGCCCCAAATTTTGGGTTGTCCCCAGAAAAGTAATAGCTGGGAAATTTTCCAATGGGGACACTAGTTCCTGTGCTTTTGGTGTCCCCAAGAAATTCCTTTAATTTTCAGAGATTTTTTTTCACTTCCTGTTTGGCTATGGGACAGGAAGTGAAGGGAAATCTCTGCAATGGGACAGAGATTGGGCCCAAAAATTCTGACAGGGGTTAGAACCCTCCCTTGCTCTATCCAAACTGAAAAAACAAAGTTGGGCCCCTAGTTCTACTTTAAGTGTATGTTTATGTTACCTAAGCATTTGTGTGTCAAATATGTTTGCAATGTTATGTGCTGAAGTAGTAATTTTTCTTTGAGTGATATGTGATGAAGCAGCGCTAAATATCTCTTCAGAAATATTAGATAGGAATAGCTAATAATAAAGTGCTAATACTGTTCCCAGGCAACTCTGAACCAATATTACAGTATAAAGTGCTAATAATATTACAATATAAAGTGCTTATAAAAAAGTGCCTGTGACAATACAAATTCTCAATGTGCAAAATGATGCAATAATAATGACATCAAAAAAATAGTTCACAGAGATGACTGATGTAACTTCGGATGCTAAGCAAACAGTCTCTAAAAGGGTAAGTGCATCAAAGAAAGGAAAAAGTTCTAATGCAGATAATATAATGACTAGTAGGAATCCTTCTCCAATCCACACCCTGTGTGTGCTAGCCTCTCACCTCAAGGGAAGACCCCAAATGGGTCTAGTCGTGCATCAACAGATCAACAGATGTCCTTTTCCTCCTCCTTGGGTGTATCGCAAATGAATGGTCACTGCAGTCTCCAGGCTATTTCTCCACATACACCAAGTTCCACGACCAGCCCCTTTTAAAAAATTGTCTCCAGGGATAAAGGGTAAAAGAGAAGAGCCTCCATAGTGTAGTAGTAAAAAACTTGCATTTTATTTAAAAAAAATATATGGCATAACAGTTTTAAAGTGGCCAAAACAAGATCAGCAAAAAAAATGTGCCAAACACAGAGACTTCCGGTAACGGCCGGTTTGATACCCTTGACAAAGCCACGTGTGGTGTGACGTAATGCGTAGAGAGGCGCTTGATGATGTCACTTCCGGTTACGGACATTACCGGAAGACTCTGTGTTTGGCACATGTTTTTTTGCTGATGGCGTTTTGGCCACTTTTAAACTGTCATGTCATACTGTTAGATCTATGTCTAACTAATAACTTGGCACATGCACTGACACATATCCATATGCACAATTAGCTCTCAATTTGATTTATAGGTATTGTGGATGCATACATTGCAAGTCATCATATGCTCTTTTTATGTTTGATTATTGTTTTGCAATCTGAATGTTCTATTTAGCTTATTATTATATATATATATATATATATATATATATATATATATATATATATATATATATATATATATATATATATATATATATATATATATATATATATATATATATATATATATATATATATTTATTTATTTATTTATTTTATTATTATTATTTTGTTTACTTTTTGAGATTTCATTTATCATTGTGACCATGGACAGGTCCAATAGGTTACAAACCTTTTTTAATAATATTGAGTTATTTAGTGTTTCTAATCCCAATAATAACATCCCAAATGTGCCCAATCAAGATAATGGTCTCCCTCATACGGAGGCCTTCGAAATACAGATGAGAAAGGCATTTCTCAAGCTGCAGGATGCCAAACAATACGAAAATGCCCAGTGGTGGGATTTGGCTTTCTTACAGAAATATTTGGAATTAGGGATCACCCCTAGGGGCCTTCATATCAATAAGCAGTGTAGCTTCCTGGCCGACGATCTTAACACGGAGTGGCAAATGATTGCTGAATTTTGCACTACCAAATGGATAAAAATTCTAGTACAACAAAGAGAAAGAAAACTTAGGAAGGCAGAACAACAGGTCCTGGAGAAGCAACAAGCTATTGAAATATTTAGCTCATCTTGTTTATTTTCCAAATGGTTAGAGGTTCAAGATAAGAATGTTAAAAAGGATGAGGACTACATGATCTCTAAAAAAAACTAAGAAATTAGAAAGAGATGTAATGGACTATAAATCTGGCAATGTGAGTGGAAACGCCCAACTCCAGATTCTGTAGACAATAACAATCCATCTGAACGGGATAAGGGTAGTCGCCCCTACAATCCGTGTCCGCTGATAATGATAGAGAACATGTACATAATAATCATGAGAAGAAGGGAGGAGGTAGGAATACCAGTAAGAATAATAATAGAGATAAAAAAAACAACAAACAGAAAAAACAGCATAATAATATACAGACCAATGGTTATCACTGTGTTTTGGCCCAATCCACTACACATGCACATGGTCCTACTCCTGGTCCCAATACTTCTGGTATTGATGGTTTTTCACAACCTATATCAGTTGCAATGCCATCCCCTACAAGGCTAGGTACAAGGCCCTTAAAGACAGACCTTACACTTATTGATCCTATAGTACCATCATCCAATAAATATAGTCCGTTATCTAAAGATCTAGGCATCTAAATCAAAGAGGGTGCTCGGCCCAGGAATAATGGTCCATCAGTTGCTCCAACTACCTCGTCAGGTGAGGGTAATTAGGCACCACCAGTGGATGAGAATTTTTTATTCAAATCTCGAAAGGGAGTGTTGCTACCCAAAGGAAAGCGAAAATTAGACGAGGTAGAAGAGGAGGAGGACAGTCCAAGGCTAAACATAAACAAAAAGGAGAGGATAGACATTGTGTAGATGATAGTACCATAAAAATATTTAACCTATCTACACACAACTTAAAAAAGCTGAATAGACTCTTTTAACCACTAAGCCACCGCCCACCGTCATATGACGGCTGGACGAGGCTTCTGTTATTCTGGGAGGACGTCATATGACGTCCTCGCCTTCCCGAGCCACTAGGGGGCGCGCGCGCGCGGCCGCCGTGTCACTCGGGACCCGGTGCGCGTGCCCGGCGGCCGCGATGTCCGCCGGGCACCCGCGATTGCCGGGTAACACAGCAGGAGCGTGGATCTGTGCATGTAAACACAGATCCACGTCCTGTCAGAGAGGAGAGGAGACCGATGGCGTGTCCCTTGTACATAGGGACAGCGATCGGTCACCTCCCCCAGTCAGTCCCCTCCCCCCACAGTTAGAATCACCTCCTTAGGTAATACATTAACCCCTCGAGCGCCCCCTAGTGTTAACCCCTTCCCTGCCAGTCACATTTACACAGTAATCAATGCAATTTTATAGCATTGATCGCTGTATAAATGTGAATGGTCCCAAAAATGTGTCAAAAGTGTCCGATGTGTCCGCCGCAATATCGCAGTCACAATAAAAATTGCAGATCGCCGCCATTACTAGTAAAAAATAAATAAATAATAAAAATGCTATAAATCTATCCCGTATTTTGTAGACGCTATAACTTTTGCGCAAACCAATCAATATACGCTTATCGCAATTTTTTTTTACCAAAAATATGTAGAAGAATACGTATCGGCCTAAACTGAGGAAAAAATTTGTTAAAAAAAAAAAAAAAATTGGATATTTATTATAGCAAAAAGTAAAAAATATTGTGTTTTTTCAAAATTGTCCCTCTTCTTTTGTTTATAGCGCAAGAAATAAAAACCGCAGAGGTGATCAAATACCACTAAAAGAAAGCTCTATTTGTGGGAAAAAAATGATAAAAATTTAATTAAGGTGCAGTGTAACACGACCGCGCAATTGTCATTCAAAGTGCGACAGCGCTGAAAACTGAAAAATGGCTTGGGCAGGAAGGGGGTGTACGTGCCCTGTATTGAGGTGGTTAAGGAAAGGTTTGAGTTTTTCCCCCTCTACAGGTCCAAATAAATTTGGCCTGTTTAAAGATTTAAATAAATTTATTCTCTCTCTCACCACGATATTACGCCAAGCTTGGTGCTTCTAATAGTAAGAGTGTAAATTCAACACCAGATGTTATAGATGATGATATTACTGTTCATTCTCAAAATGAGGTTCTACAGGTCTTAGAGGATCTATGGGCAGAAGGCAATATAGAAAGCGATACACAAGGCCCTTTTCAAGAGCCAGATATTACACATACCGACTTTAAACCTCCATCTATATTTAATCCAACAAATTTTAAGGGTCCACATATTGAAACATTTTACCAAGCTGTCTATAAAGATTTTATTGAGTTGTGTGATGTCCCAATAAGTAAGAGGTCTGGTAATTTGAATCCAGCCGAACGGCAAGCTCTTAAAGATTTAACAACTAAAAGAGATATTATAGTTAAACAGGCAGATGAAGGAGGCAGTCTGGTAGTTCAAGACAGACCGGACTACCTCTGAGAGGCCTATCGGCTATTATCAGATACGGATACTTATTTAAGACTCCCGCCTGATCCTCTTCCAAACTTTCAACTTGAATCGGTTACTCTTGTTGAGGCAGCTTGTAGGATAGTGTATTGACTGTTAAAGAAAAATGTTTTCTGCTTCCAAAAGTATGTAGCACTCCTTATCTCTATCACCTTCCGAAGGTGCATAAATGTTTGGTTGATCCTCCAGGGAGACCTATTGTTGCTAGTACAAACAGTTTCACTAGTGGCTTGTCAGTCTATATAGACCACCTATTGCAACCTATGGTGAGTCAATTAGCATCATACATCAAAGATTCCAGTCATGTTATTGACATTCTAAAGGATTACTCTTGGCATGATGAATATATGTGGGCATCACTGGATGTTGCCTCACTATACACATAAATACCCCATGAGGTGGGTATTGCTGCTGTACAGTATTTTTTAAGTAAAAATGGTGAGATGAATTCTAAACAATCAGAATTCTTGCTTTATAGTATAGATTTCTGTTTGCGCCACAATTATTTTACGTTTTTAGATCAATTTTACCTCCAATGTAAAGGCTCAGTTATGGGGGCTAATTTTGCCCCCATATATGGGAACTTGACAATGGGATATTGGGAAAAGTTAAAAATTCGGGTCGACAATCCCTTTTCTCAATATATCATTTTCTTTGGTCGGTATATTGATGATGTTTTATCGATCTGGAGTGGTGGTCCTGATCTTTTTTCCACCTTCGTAGCCTATTGCAATGATAATTAGTTGGGATTGTCCTTTACACGAGATAAACCAGAGTGAATTAGTGTTCCTCAATCTAGTTCTGTCCCATGATGAACATACTATCTTTACTAGTAATCACAACAAGCTTACATCTGCCAATTCATATCTTAATCATAACAGTTGCCATCATCACACATGGAAAAATAACATCCCCAATGGTCAATTCCACAGATTACGGAGGAATTGCACAAGAACAGAGGATTATATGGCACAGGGACAGCACATGCAAAAGAAGTTTGAGGAAAAAGGATACCCCAGGGAGTTGGTGATGAATGCTAGGATCTTCCAATGTCGGAAAAGAGGATGCCTTACTTGCCAATCAGTCCCCCATGGCTGTTCAGAGATAATTACTAATAGAGGCAAGTCTTTCAAGATAAACAATTTATTACTTGCTCTACTGAATTCGTCATTTATGTTCTGCGTTGCTCATGTGGTCTTTTATACGTGGGTCGCACGATATGCACCCTGAGTAGGTGAGCATCGCAGACTAACCAAGAAGGGATGTGTTAAACATAGTGTTCTGCGTCACTTTCGTCAGGTTCACAATAGATTTTGGCCAAATGGAAGTACGTGCAATTGAAGCCATCCCTAGGGGTACATTAACGAATAATGAAAGGTTCTCTGTCGAAGGGAGACTTTTTGGATATATCTATTGGGTTCTCTTTCGTCTGAGGGCCCCAACGAAGAAATACTGTCCCACTTTTTTAACCATCTCTTTGAGAAATGATAATTTTTTTATATACAGTATGATTTTTTATACAGTATATAATCTATATAGGTTTTTATAAAGTTTTTAATGTGTATTATTAAGAGAGGTTCTTTTAGTGGATATGGTGACTTATTATATTTTTATTAACCTTGGTATTATTTGTACACCGTATCCTTTTTATTTTTATTATTTTTTCTCAGATTGCTAACTTTGTTGTATTTAAATTTGCTGCTTCATGCAATATATATGTATTTATTCACTGCAATAGTGTACACAAGGGGTTAACCTCACAAGAGCTGATAGTTCCTCCCCTTCCACATCTAGATGCCTATATATCAGTCTGTTGCCGTTGGGTCCCGTGACTTTGACAAAGTGCAGGCGTGTTAAACATGTAAGTCACAGTCGCCACGGCAACACTGAGCTTGCGATCCGCCCAGCATCCGGGTACTCCTCATTTCTGGCCCTGACCCTACCTTCTGGCTTTCGGATTCAGTGCGCGTCATCCAGAGCGCCTTCCAGGATGTCAGGTTTTAGCTTGCCTGGTCAGCCAGCTTAACCGTGGACATCCAGTGACGCGGACTACAATACACCTCCTGGAGGATAGCGAGTCTGACATCTGTATTTAAGCCACTAGCTGCACCTTAGAGAGCGGTGTCTCTCCACTTTAATTTTTCTCTCACATCCAGCCATATGGTCTGCCATTTAGGATCGAGACTTGGAGCACACTTGCTGACATTAACCCCTTGTCATCTGGAGTTATGGTTGTATCGTATATACTAATTTTCGGAGTACTTCAATCATGATAATGAGTTGGTTTTATGAAGGTTTTTTCATCATCTAATTTTTTCATTGACAGTTGTTTTTTATTTTAAAATTTAGCGTGCATCAAATAAATGAACTTGATTGATTATATCATTTGTAACAGTTCTTCACTGCTGGTCCCATTGAGTGCTGCATTTTTGTTTATTCCTGCAATGCCAAGGCCTAGTGTAGAGGCCATGGGACCTCAGGCTGTTGAGGGGTTGATGGCCATTGAAATTGCCTGTGCTGGCTTGCCCACAAGAAGTGCCCGTGAATTGCGCCAAAAATACATGCAGAAGGGTGAGCACTGACCTTCAAAGAGCCACAGAGGAACTCTCACTTGAAAGTAGGGATTCCTAATAGAGGACTTACTGGGCTCACCAGAAGTAGCCTAGTCCATTTGTAAAGATCAGTTCCCATTTGGCGGAGTCCCTTTCCATCAAATTTTATTCCCTGTATCCAAAAAAAAGTCCTTCAGTTCCCTGGAAACAAGGACATTTTGTTTTTGTAATCCCATATTTTATTTCTTTTTTCTGTGAGAAGGGCAGTTTCTTGGCAGCAATTTCTTTCTGATCCAGTGTAAACTGTTATTTATTTATTTTTTTTTTTTGAGGGGGGGTGTTGGTTTTGTTGTGAAATGAACAATACAACCTGTTTGTTTTTTCATCATGTGTTTTTGTTATGCTTTTCGAATAAATTGATAATTTGGTTTATCTACTGTTGTCTCTCCCTCTATGTGTAAGATATGCTCCAAAATGTGAGTTTGGTTTGACACTTGCTCCAGAACTGAAATTGTACCTTTATTAAGCCATCAGGTCACAATATTCTCTTCAGCTAAGTCTTTGGGAGTGCTGGGGGGCTGCTACACATACACGCAATGTTTTTGTTCTTAATGCATGCAATGAATGCATTAAGCTCCAAAACAATATGCCTTTACAACTCCTTTAAAATTTTGCATCTCAAATTAGCGGGAGTTGCCAACATGCCAACATGTACTAAGAGCACATTGTTACATTAAATACGACAACTTTGTAAGATTGCAGGTATAGAGCAATGAAATAAGAAGCCACACATTGTTGGGTCCAAACATTTTTACTCCAAGCACATTCATAGGTGCTTTGTAAGGTGCTTTAACAAACAAAGATCTTTGAGGAGAACATGTAGGTTCTTCCACCTTTATCCATGTTTTTTGGGTAAAATGTGAAAAATCATTAGATACACTTCAAAAAGTCAGTCACTTCCAACGCTAAGTGATTTTCTAAAATGAAGGGCAACAGGGACATCAGTATCCCAAGACTGGGTGGATGCTGCCTTCCTCAGATGGGGTGATCTGATATCAACTCCAAAAAAGACAAAAATGGAAGGCACGCACACCTAGTGCCTTAGATTAACCCCTTACCACTGACCGTACGCAGATCTGCGTACTCGGCTTTCCGGGGTTATACCGGGATGATGCCTGCAGCTGCAGGCATCATCCCAGTACCGTTGTTTAGAGCCGGCGATCGGCTATCCGAGTATAACAACCGATGCAGCTAAAAGCCGCTCGGCTGCTATACCGGAGGAGCGGGAGGGACATCCCCCCTCCCGCCGCCTAACGCCACTCTTACCGGGCCTCCCGTGCGATCGGGAGGCCTGGTGTCCAATCGGCTGCCTTCGGCGGCTGGGGGCGGGCTGGAACAAAGCTTTGTTCCAGCCTTCTCAATGTGAATGCGGAAGCGACGTCATGTTTTAAAAAAATATACAGTGTTCAGAATTGCTGTTTTTGGTCAGCTGAATACTTTGAAGTGCAAAGGAGGGATCGGGGGTCTTTTAGACCCCCGATCCCTCCATAAAGAGTACCTGTCACCACCTATTACTGTCACAAGGGATGTTTACATTTCTTGTGACAGCAATAAAAGTAAAAAAAAAATAATTTTTTTTTAAACACAATTTATAAGTATAAAAATAAATAAAATAAATAAAAAAATTTTTTTTTTAAAGCGCCCCCGTCCCCGCGAGCTCGCGCAGCAAAGAAAACGCATACGGAAGTCGCGCCCGCATATGTAAACGGTGTTCAAATCACACATGTGAGATATCGCCGTGATCGTCAGAGCGAGAGCAATAATTCTAGCCCTTGACCTCCTCTGTAACTCAAACCTGGTAACCGTAAAAAAAAAATTTAAAGAATCGCCTATGGAAATTCATAGGTACCGTAGTTTGTCGCCATTCCACAAGTGCGTGCAATTATAAAGGGTGACATGTTTGGTATCTATTTACTCGGCGTAACATCATCTTTCACATTATACAGAAAAACTGGGGTAACTTTACTGTTTGGATTTTTTAAAATTCATGAAAGTGTCCCTTTTCCAAAAATTTGCATTTAAAACACCGCTGCACAAATACAGTGTGATATAAAATATTGCAACAATCTCCATTTTATTCTCTAGATTCTCTGCTAAAATATATATATATATAATAACTATATTAAACTCTAAATAATTTTCTAGCAAAAAATACGGATTTTAACTTGTAAACACCAAATTTCAAAAATAGGCTTAGTCATGAAAGGGTTAAATGTTATTGGTAATCCACTAGGTGTTTACACCTTCCATTTTTGTCTTTTATGTTACCAAAAAGATAAAACAAAGAACATATGTTACAACATTAAGCAGACAAAGCTGGTATTGTAACATCTAGAGGAAAGGGTTAATTAACGAAGAGTTAAAGCGGGGTTCCACCCAAATTTTGAACAATATCTGTATGTATTGTCTTCCTTGCCTAGATGCTGACATGCCGTTTAAAAAAATGTAAATCGCCGTAATTACCTTTTATTTTTCTATTCTTCTTTGCACTTTCTGGTTCTCCTCCCGTGGGAGTAGGCGTGTTTCTAGCCTCTCCCAGACTCCTGGGAGCTTGTCTCAGGCTTCCCAGGATGCCACTGAGCATGTGCGGGAATGAGCAGTGAATGCTGGGAGCACAGCATTCACCGCATCCAGGAAATAAATGCTTGTGGGCTTCAAATGCCCACAATGAAGATGGAAACCGCCTGCAGTGAATAATATAAGTTATTCTTTCCGACAAAATCTGACACAGGCGGACATATTACACACAATATGTGAGTATGTAATGCTGAGAAGAAAAGTTTGTGAATGAACTAAAAAAAAAAAAAATGATAGATAGGTGGACCCCCGCTTTAACTAGCAGGGAGGGTGGGACTTTATGTGAAGCAAGTGGTAGCCAAAAAAGTAATTGGGTGAACATAGCAGGATATTTGTTGATAATAATTTATTATGAGCTGAATTGTAACAATACATGATTCTGGTAATAAAGGTATAGATAACATACACAATGCATCTTGGCATAAAGCACAATACATAAATATATACATGTAAAAATAATAACAATGGGTAAGATAGTAACAATAAAATTGGTTTCTCATGAAAATAGCCACACAAAATATCCCAGTTCACCACATGAAAGATAGTTTAAGGATGGTTCGTACGTAATGCCTGCAGGACCTACGGTCTCGCTAGACCTGTCGGGTTCGTGAGCTAATAACTTGGATAATCAAGTAAAATTGATAAAGACACCGCAACCAGTAGCTCTACGCGTTTTGTGGCTAATAGTGCCATTCATCAGGAGCATGCGTGTGTGGGATCTGTGAATAAATGATTGTAGAAATTAGTAAAAAAGTAAAAAATAATAAGTAGGATAGGGTAGGAGGTAGGATGTAAGACCTCCTAAACCAAGGCTTACTTGTAGAAGTTGAATGTAAAGAGAGAAAAGAAAAAAGAAAAAAATGTGAGGGACAGGGGAGGAAAAGGAAAAGTGAAACAGGAGGGGTTGAGGGAAGGGTCTGTGCTGGTGAAAAACAAAGAAACAAGCAGGCAACCACCAGGTAGCCTGAGATAGGATGGAAGGAGAGAATGAAAAATGTGCAGTGATGGAGGACATAGTGAGAAGAGTGAGGGTAAGGAGAAGTGAAGGCAGGGAGTGGAGACATGAGTGAGGAGAGTGATGAAACCACGCAAAGTAACATGTAACATGTCAGCACTAAGCTAGATGGGAAAACAGAACCCACCACCTTGCTAGTGTAATTAGTTTTGTAGAGCAATGTTTCTCAGCTCCAGTCCTCGAGGCGCCCCAACAGGTCATGTTTTCAGGCTCTCCATTATTTTGCACAGGTGATTTGATCAGTTTCACTGACTTAGTAATTACCTGTTTCATCTGAGGGAAATCCTGAAAAAATTACCTGTTGGGGCACCTTGAGGATTGGAGTTGAGAAACACTGTTGTAGAGTATATTGGAGCCCAACAAAACATGACTAGGCTTAACTTCACTTGCACTTTTAATTACCATCCATTGTCAGACATTCACATTAGGGCAGTGTTCTCAACTCCAGTCCTCAAGGCGCAACAACAGGGCATGTTTTCTTTATTTACGTTATTTTGCATAGGTGATTTGATCAATTTCCCTGCCTTAGTAATTACCACAGCTGTTTCAAATGACGCAAATCCTGAAAACATGACCTGTTGGTGCTGGAGGACTGGAGTTGCTAAACACTGAGTTATGGTATCAAAACTTGTATGTAAAAAAGTATAAAAAGGGGAAAGGGGTAAAAAAGTAGTAAAAAAATACAACATGAAGACACAAATATAAACAAACAGATAATACAAGTCAAGAGGTAACTAGACTTTAGCCAGCATGTCCACAAAATCTTGCATTCTGCGCTGTAAAGCAGTAGCAGTCTCCTTGATTTGCTCCAGTTCCTTGCAACACAGCAACATATCAGCACTCATTTTGCCAATTGTACAATGGGGAAAAACATGACCTGGTAAGAAGACGAAAAAGTATTAAGGCAATGACCGGCAAGTGGCTGAGGCCCTACATACAGTTTTTTTGCCAATGTAATTGTAAACATATTGAAATACTTACCTACTCTGTGTCTTGTTGGGTGTAACCTGCTTGCCCTTCTGACACCTATACTATTATGAATGTACACACTGCAAATACTCTGTTATCTTTGCCCTCATGTCTTAGTGACAAAAACTATGCTACCTGTCGACACAGATAGCACCTTCCACCTCTTCTTTCTCCAAGGTAATGGTAAGGCACAACCTACTTAGTGAATGTAGTGAATGGGTGTTTGTTTTTTTAGCTAAAAACACTCGACAAGTCAATACAGAATAAGCAATATTAGAAGAATACTTACTTGGGCAAAAGACAGGCACACCAAGACTTTATTCTCTTTCTGTATCACTTTGGCCCTCACTGTGAGTCATGTCAGGGGATGTTTGGTCAAGTAATCCAAGATCTGAGCTGGGTCTAGGTGACAGATCCCATAGCTCAAAATTGAGAACTTGGGGGACATCTTCACTGTCAAGGTCCTCTAAAAAATTACAATACAACATTTATTAATCACCCAAAAGTCACATCTGTTTTAGCCTTACATTTTACACAATTAGTCGACCAACCTTGAACTTGGTGTGATGATAATATTGCTTTGGCACAAGTTGACTCCACCAAGCTGGACTTTGGACTCCATATGACCTTCTTTTTAAGTCATAGTGGTCACGCAGGGTTTTGGGGGACTATTTCCTGGCAAAACACTAAAAAAAAGGAAAGGTGATGCCATTTTCCAGGGGGCAAAGACTTGACAAGTGCCAACATTGTTCAACTCCTGTAGCTGACCCCCCCCCCCCCCAGTCTCATACCCACTTCTAAATGTGTGCACACTTATTAGCCAATAGGCCTTGTTTGTGTAAATGTTGTGACACAATATGTTATTGATCCCCTGCTCATGAGCCACAACATATCCAACAGCCAAGTAGGAGCCTAGGCGAAGCATTATAAGTTTGCTTGGAGCAGTGGGACAGTGGGGACATATCATATAGGTGCTGGGGACTGCAGTAGGCCAGTACCTGGATGTCCTGCACTAGTGATGGGTCGGGTGCACTGATGTACAGTACACACATTGTGTACCAGCCCTGGAAGGAGGTTCAGCAGCCAGGCACATAGTAGAGGTGGATGTGGGAGCAGGGCCACCATCAGGGGCTTACAGCCCATACAGTTGTAAGGGGCCCGAGCGCCTCAAAGGGCCTGGGGCCTGGCGGAGATGGGAGAAGGCAGGTGTGGGTGCAGAGGAGCTCCGTGGATGCTTCTGTATGAGTGTGAGTGTACAGCTACTGCTGCTGCTCTGTGTTATTGAGCTCACTGAGCTCACATCAGGTTCTTTGCTGCCACCTCTGGCAAAGTCCTGCATGTGCACTCCTTATGTGTGCTGCCTGCTGTCTGTACTGTATCCTGGACTGCAGCTCCTACCTGTGTCTCAGTGGAAATAAGAGCTGGGACTAGGAAGACCACCTTACAAGTAAGGGCTGTTGTGCAAGTGAAAGAGGGGGGTGTGGCTGTGTACGTGTGTGTGTGTGTACGTGTGTCATGTGAGGGGGCTGAGAGCATATAGGTGTGAGGGGGGCTGAGGCACTGAAGGACTTGGTGGGACAGCCAGTGTGCAGGCCCTGGGGAATGTTGGTGGTCAGGCTGGGGGGGGGGGCAGGCCAAAAGCTGGGTATAGGTCCTTTCAATTTCTGATGGCTGCCCTGTGTGTGAGAATATCTTTGGGGAGGGGGTTACACGAAGTTCCCGCTCCTAGGATGGACGTCACACTGGTCCAATGCCGGGATGTGTGACGTCTATCGTAGGACCCGATCCAGGAGCTGGCAATTGTGTGACTGCAAGCATCAGTAAGTGGCAGCTGGCAGTTCTCCTCTCTCCATGGCTGCACTGGCAAGGCTGCATTGATGGGCACTGGTGAGCCAGGCAGCAACCAGCAAGTTAGCTTTAACCCCTAACTTCGGCCTGAAGCCCCTGGTCTTTTTCCCACCTAGCAATACCCCAGTCTGTGGATTCATGATTTAGGGGTTCAAGTTTGCACTTACCTGTTTGTTGGGAATGTTCCCTGGCATCTGGGAGCATTTCATGTGTTTCCTCTAGTGTTGGTGGCCGAGAGATGGTAAATTCCCTTGTTCCCCTGTGGTGGCTTTGCTGGAGCTGCATTTTATTTTTTTCCTGTTTAAAGTGTAAAAAAACAATAATGAAAAAATAGAAATGAATATAGCAAAACATTAACAACTAACATTCTTCATATATGTTTTAGATTAGCTTCATGTTTTCAAATGAAAAAGTTATACAAAAAACAGTTTATGAGCTTAGCTATAATTCTCTCTAGCTACTTTTACAAAGAACAGATACATACACATAATTTACACATATACATATTGTTTAGACACAACTATTGCTTACTTTTGTTAACCTCCCTGGCGGTATGATTATTTCGGATTTTAGGTGCTGAAAGCGGTACCATTATTTTGCATGGAAATTTGGCGTTTTATATTGTAGGTCTGTAAATCTTAACAATAACACACTTAAATCTGTCCAAACCAGAGTCTAGTAGATATCCCGGGTATGATAAAGTTTGAAACACAAAAACATAAATTATAATATAATAAATAAAAATAATTAAAAAAAATAAAAAAAAATAGTAATAAAATAAATTTCCCCACAATTCACTATCGCTCAATTCTGCAAGTGTTCTAATTTACTATCGCTGTTTTCTAGCTGGTCTAAAGCCACTTTTGACGTAAAGGGACACTTTTTGGTTGCTATGGACAATCTCCAGTTTCCAGGCAGAAAGAACAGTATATATCATATAAAACTGCATGCAGGGCATGGGCCAAAGCACTGGGGACAAAAGGGATGTGAAATCATTTCATACAGTACTGTCATCTGTAAGATGACAGTACTGTATGTGTTATGATTTTTACTTTTTTTTAAATTTGCCGCCAGGCTCCGCCCCCGTGCGTCGCGCCGCTCGCAGGGAACGGAGCCTGGCACGAAGAGGCTTCGGAGGAGGACGGAGCCCTCGGACACTGCGGGTGACATCGCAGGATCCCGGGGACAAGGTAAGTAACGCCGCCCCAGGATCCTGCAATGCGATCCCGAGTGTGGCTCGGGGTTACCGCTAATGGTACTGAATTTTAACCCCGAACCACACTCGGGAAAACCGCCAGGGAGGTTAAGGATATGATAGATGTGATCTAGCTGGTCTGGTTCACGATGCTTGAGATCGAACCATCTTTTCCTGATTTAGTCCTTCGCTCGCTCCACACCATATTTATTATGAAGAACTGCGATCGCCTTCTCCAGAATTAGGCCCTTTCTGGTGTTGGGCCTTTCATAATTATGCAGCTTGCAGTCATAGTCCTTTTTTTGAAGTATGGCCACCATCTCCACCATCTCGCCCTTACTCATATTTTTGGCTTAAGCTCTTCTCCTAGCTCCACCACCGTGGTGCTGGCTGGAACTGGCCGAATCCGCCATATCCTTCACGAACGTTCTGCCGACTAGCGTGTCTGTGTGTCGCATGCAGGAAAATATTTTCGAGCCGTCAACACCCCTGCGTCATCACGCACCTGGGGGCAGAGTTCGAAGCATGCACAGTGTATAAAGCCCGAGCGATTGTAAGATGAAATGCCAACGGAAAGATCTGTGAGTGGAGGACGATCAATCGGCAATGCACAAAACCTGTCATAAAACGTTTAGTGGCTTATATTGGGGCCTACATAGAGGTTAAGTGGCCTATAATGCTTTTATTAGGACCTATATAGAGGTTAAGTGGCCTATACTGCTTATATTGGGGCCTAAATAGAGGTTTAGTGGCCTATACTGTATACTGTGGCCTTTATTGGGAACAGCTTATGAGGAAGCCAGATGAACATGCATTATGCTTTGTCTTGTGTTGTGTCTTACAGGCATCATGACTGACAAATTGACCTCCCCGCATTTCCTGACACATTTCATAGACCAATACAGGCAGCTGCCATGCTTGTGGAGAACAAAAAGTGAGGATTACTCCAATAAGCAAAAAAGACATCATGCATTTATGCAAACCCTTTTGCCCCAATGCTGACACAAGGTATGTGCGCGGAAAAATTGCAAATCTACGTAAAATTAGGGAACCGGAGAAGTCAGGAGCAGCAGCAGATGAAATGTATATACCAAGGCTCTGGCACTTTGACAGCCTGCGATTTCTGACAGAGCAGTGTGATCCCAGACCATCTCTGTCAACTCTGCCTTCCACCTTTGCTGAGGGCCTATGTCCTGAATCCCAAGAGGAAGATGTGGAGGACCCAACCTTGACACAGTTATAGCATTGAAGAACATATTATCTACAAAAAATACAATCATGATCACTAAACATTATTCAGCCAATATTTCACCCTTAACAAAGTAGTTTCCATCTCAAAACACAGTAGTCAAATAACAGATTTTAAGGGCAAATAAAAATGATGTGACCAGAATGATAGTCTTTTCTATTTATACACATTAAATGTGTAACACCTAGGAAAAAAAGTCTTGTTTTATTAATGACCAAATTACCAAAAAACATTATAATAAGGTGACATTTTCATACACAGGAAAGTACCAATATGGAGGAGCCATCTGGAAGCACTGTGTCGGAGATCCCCACACTACCTCCTGCCACCAAAAGAACCAGGAAAACCTAGAACCTAGAAGATGCTGCTGCTTCTTTTTTCACCAACGCATCTACAGCCCTACAACTAAATCCTGATGAGGCTGAATCTTTTGGATACCTGATTGCAAACAAATTGTGCCTGATGTCAGAGGACCAACGGCACATGTGTGAGGTCCTCATAGTCCAGGTGCTCAACAAGGGGGTCAAAGGCAAAATGACCGAGAACACCCATACCAGCCTCCACCTTCACAGCCACCACAGCCACCACACCAGCATGCCACTCTGTGGCAATATCAGTCACGTGATTCCCACTCAGCATGGCTTCAAGACTACCATTATTCCCACTTATAATTAATATTAATTTATGATTTGTTCTTTTTACATTTTATATTATGTTTTTTTGCTTATTTTGAGCATGGAATGCACTTTTTGTTACAGTAATATGTTTTGATTTCTGACAGAGGATCTGTAAGTTTATTTATGTTCTTTTTATTTTTATTCCAAAAAAATAAAATTGTTGAGCACAATACTTGCCTCTGTTTTTTTTCATACATGGAATATTTGGAGTAGGCAGTTACATAAAAAATAAGCTTTAAAAAAACAAGGGACACCAAAATAGTTTTCTTTTTTCTATTAATAAATCAGGGATTATAGTGTTGGGGCAACCTCAAAGAACAATCATGCAACATGCAGAATAGTAAATTCATTAACCGGTTCCAAACCAGCCGCCGCAGTATCACGTTACTATACGTGATGCACGTGGCCGGCTGGGGGGCACGTGCGCGCCCCCCCGCCCATCCTCGACGATCGGATTCGATCAAGAGCTTATCAATCCCCAGGCCCAGGCCAATAATATCTGGCCTGGACCTGGTGATCGCTCCTGATGAATGATATCCTTCCCCTGTCTGTGTAACTGTAAACACTGACAGGGGAAGTGATGTCATCTCTCCTTGTGCTGGTCTTTTCATTCCAAACCAAGGGGAGAGAGGACATACAAGTGCACCAACACTACACTGACACCAGGTCACGTAGGCACATAATTTCACCCTAGATCACCCCCCCCCCCCAATTAACCCCTTCATCACCTGTCACTGTGTCACCCAGTACAGCAATTAGATTTTTTTTATCGCTATACTAGTGTCATTAGTGACAAAAATCAGTGTTAGGGTAATTAGCCTTAGGCCCAGATAGGACTAGGGACCCCCCCACCCCCCCCAATAAAGGTTTAACCTCTTGATTACCCCCTGTCACCTGTGATCACAGTATAAGTGTCACAGGTGACGCAGTTTAGCTAGTTTATTTTTTATAGCATCAGGGCACCCGCCGTATTTTACCTAATAAAGGTTTAACCCCCTGATCAAAGTTAGGTTTTAGCGCCAGATAGGGTCTGCGTCGCCCCAGGCAGCGTCAGATTAGTGCCAGTATCGTTAACACCCATGCACGCACCATACGCCTCCCTTAGTAGTATAGTGTCTGAACGGATCAATATCTGATCTGATCAGATCTATACTAGCGTTCCCAGCAGTTTAGGGTTCCCAAAAATGCAGTGTTAGCGGGATCAGCCCAGATACCTGCTAGCACTTGCGTTTAGCCCTTCCGCCCAGCCCAGGCCACCCAAGTGCAGAATCAATCGATCGCTATCACTTATAAAACACAACACACATAACTGCAGTGTTCGCAGAGTCAGGCCTGATCCCTGCGAACGCTAACAGTTTTTTTGGTAGCGTTTGATACAGTCGCTAACAGTCAGGAGCTTTTTTACCTGTGAGTCTCACTAGTGTACCAATAAATTTAGAGCCCAAAAGGTACACTAGTGAAGAGGCCTACACGTTTCTGAGCATGACAGACAGTGAAGAGGAAGTCACTCATCTGTCAGATTCAGGCTCAGATTACGAACCTGTAGACAGCAGCAGCACCCTGACAAATAGCTTTGATGACGGAGTTGTGGTCCCTGCCAAGGTCAGGCGTACCAGACCCTGATCTTCTTCTGCTGTCGTTGAGGTGCAAGAACCGCAGGTCCCTCGTATGGAGCAGAGAGCCAGTACTAGCGCCGCTATTCCTTCTGGTGAACTGGCAAGCACCAGCGGCCTAGTACATCCTGGTCGTACATCCAGCACTGTAGTAACATGTGGTGACGTGGTGAGTCCCATAAGTGCAGTTCAAGCTGGCGAGGTGGCAAGTACAAGTAGTGTCCAAGAAGAAGACAAACACAGACCTGTCAACCCCATAGTGCCCTTTCTGCAGAATTTGCCAATCCTAATTGGGAACCCACCACTCCTGCAGCACCCGTACTTTCCCCATTCACTGGCCAACCCGGAATCAGGTGGATTTTACGTCACTTGATTTTTATTTACCGCTTTTCACTGAAGATCTCTATAGATCTATTGTGGACCAAAGCAATTTGTATGCTGGTCAATACAACGCCGCTAATCCCCAGTTGTCCCTTGCCAGAGATTGGAGACCAATTACGGTTTCCGAATTTAAGACCTTTCTGGGCCTATGGGCATAACCAAAATGAGTTGCGGTCATATTGGTCCACTGATCCAATACACCATATGCCTGTGTTCTCTACCTCCATGACCATGACACGATACAAGCAGATCTTGCGGATCATGCACTTCAGTAACAATGAACTCTGTCGTCCTTGGGGTGACCCTGGATTTGATTGGCTGTACAAAATTCGGCCCCTCGTAAACCACTTCAACCAACGTTTTGCAGCCTTGTTTAATCCCGATCAAGTTGTCTGCGTCGATGAGTCGCTGATTAAGTTTTCTGGCCGCTTGTCTATCAGACATAATCTTCCCAGCAAGCGTGTCAGATATGGGGTCAAGATGTATAAGCTCTGTGACAGGGCCACAGGCTATACATATAGTTTTATGGTTTACGAAGAGATAGTCACGTAGAGCTGGAGAACTGCCCTGACTACATAGGAAGCGCTGGTAAGACTTGGTGTCACCCTTATTCGGAAAGGGGTACCACTTGTACGTGGACAATTATTACACGAGCGTGCCACTTTTTAGTCACCTTTTTGATTATGGAATTGGTGCATGTGGCACTGTGCGATCTAATCGCTGGGGCTTCCCCCAACGGCTTGTAGATACCCGTCTTAGTCGGGGGGAGAGAGCCTGCTTGAGGTGTAATAATTTGTTAGCAGTAAAGTGGAGGGATTCATGGAATGTTTTCGTTCTGTCCTCTCTTCACGCAGACATGTTGTGGAGAAACCCTTCTGTGTCCACGAAAACAACCTTAATATGGGAGGGGTGGACCTCAACGACCAGTTGTTGGCGCCGTACCTAATTGCCCGTAAGACCAGACACTGGTACAAGAAAGTATCTGTATACAGAGCTTCAGGACGGACTGGATCTTTCCTTAAATTCCAGGAAGAGATCGTCAGAGCCCTTTGTTTCCAGACGGTGCTCTTGCCCAACTTCCCAATCCAAATGCAGTGAGCCGGCTGCATGAGAGGCATTTTCCTTTTGTCCTCCCTGGTACCCCCACCCAAAGAAACCCACAAAAAAGATGTCGTGTCTGCAGCAAACGCGGATTTAGGCGTGACACCCACTTTTATTGTTCTTCCTGTCCTGACCAACCTGGTCCCTGCATTGGTGAATGTTTCAAACGCTACCACACACTAGTGGAGTTTTAGCGTAGGGTACAGCACCACACAGTCATAGGCACACTAACACAGGGTCCTGGGGTCTTGAAAGATGTGATGGCCATCACATTTTGAGAGACCCTAACCTGCAATGTTCAGTTTACAGTTTTTTTACAGTTTTTATAAAAGTGAAAAAAGTGAAAAAAAAAAAAAACACACAAAAACACAAAAAAAATTAAAAATCCAAAAATAGTTGTGGTTGTATTTTTCTCCTCTCTCTCTATTGTTCTCTATCTTATGTTCACTCTCTACTGTACGCTCACTATTGTTCTATATCTATCGTTCTCTCTGTTTTTACAATGTTTTATTGTATTTGCTTTGCAGGTATGGTATGTTATACTGTAATGTTTGTTTTATTGTTAACCATCATTTGCTTAGCAGGTATGCCATTCAGCTGCAGCATGAGTTTATTTATCTTGACAGCAACAGCGTTTGCTCCCACGACACGTAAACCTGTGACTCTAGCACTGTCGGAGGTGATTGCACCACCACAGTTTAAAAAAATAGCATATATGCCAAAGCATGGGGGCAGCAGGGGTGGAGGAGTGATTTGCTCCTAACTTTTGGGGCGGATGCCCCCATGCTTCAGCATATATTTTTTTAGGCACAGATTGCAATGTTTTATTTTTATTATGTTTTATTGTATTTGCTTTGTAGGTATGGTAAGTCTTACTATTATACTGTAAAGTTACTTTGTTTTATTGTTAACCATCATTTGCTTAGCAGGTATGCCATTCAGCTGCAGCACGGGTTTATTTATCTTGAAAGCAACAGCGTTTGCTCCCACGATCCGTAAACCTGTGACTCCAGCGCTCTCGGAGGTGATTTCACCACTACAGTTAAAAAAAAGAGCATATATACCAAAGCATGGGGGCAGCAGGGGTGGAGGAGCGATCTGCTCCTAACGTAAATCAGCGACTCCATCGATGTAGGAGGTGATTTCACCACCACATTTAAAAACAAAATGGTGCATGTATGCCCATCATTAGAAGTGGGTGGATGAAGGTGGTATTCTAATGGTGGGCATACCCACCAATCAATCTCTTTTTTTTGTTCAGCCCACAGGCTACATGAAAAAAAGAACATTACAATGTATGCAAAACAAGGACCAGCAACATACTGGTATGTTGCTGGACTTTGAGTGGTTATACCAGAATGATCATCTTTGTATCATTCTTTTCAGCCAGTGGTCGGCTTTCATATAAAAGCAATCCTAGTGGCTAATTAACCTCTAGACTGCTTTTATAAGCAGTGGGAGGGAACGTCCCCCCCCCCTTCCCACCATCTTCCATGGTTTTCTGGGGCTCTCCTGTCCCAACAGGGAACCCGAGAATGCAGCTGGTGGTTCAGCCAGCTGACCATAGAGCTGATCAGAGACCAGAATGGCTCCAATCATCTCTATGGCCTAAGAAACCGGAAGCTACGAGCATTTCATGACTTAGATTTCGCCGGATATAAACAGCGCCATTGGGAAATTGGCAAAGCATTTTATCACACCGATCTTGGTGTGGTCAGATGCTCTGAGGGCAGAGGAGAGATCTAGGGTCTAATAGACCCCAATTTTTTCAAAAAAGAGTACCTGTCACTACCTATTGCTATCATAGGGGATATTTACATTTCCTGGGATAACAATAAAAATGATTTAAAAAAAATGAAAGGAACAGTTTAAAAATATAATAAAAAAGAAAAATAAATAATTAAAAAAAAACAAAAAAAAAACCCTGTCCCCCCATGCTCACACGCAAAGCCGAATGCAAGCGTCGGTCTGGTGTCATATGTAAACAGCAATTGCATCATGCATGTGAAGTATCACCGCGAAGGTCAGATCGAGCGCAGTAATTTTAGCAGTAGACCTCCTCTGTAGATCTAAAATGGTAACCTATAAAGGCTTTTAAAGGCTTTTAAAATTGTATGTAGTTTGTTGCCGCTGCAGGTTTGTGCACAATTTTAAAGCATGTCGTGTTTGGTATCCATGTACTCGGCATAAGATCATCTTTTTTATTACATCAAACATTTGGGCAATATAGTGTGTTTTAGTGCATTAAAATTTAAAAAAGTGTGTTTTTTCCAAGAAAATTGTGTTTGAAAAATCGCTACGCAAATACTGTGTAAAAAAAAAATTGCAACACCCACCATTTTAATCTGTAGGACCTTTGCTTTAAACAAATATATAATGTTTGGGGGTTCAAAGTAATTTTCTTGCAAAAAAAAATGTTTTCAAGTAAACAACAAGTGTCAGAAAGGGCTTTGTCTTCAAGTGGTTAGAAGAGTGGGTAATGTGTGACATAAGCTAAATGTTGTGCATAAAATGCCAGGACAGTTCAACCCCCCCCCCCCCCCCCCATGACCCCTTTTTGGAAAGTAGACACCCCAAGCTATTTGCTGATAGGCATGTTGAGTCCATGGAATATTTTATATTTTGTCACAAGTTTCGAAGATTACACTTTTTAATTTAATTTAATTTTTTTTGCACAAAGTTGTCACTAAATGATATATTGTTCAAACATGGCATGGTTATATGTGGAATTACACCCAAAATGCATTCTGCTGCTTCTCCTGAGTACGGTGATATCTCATGTGTGAGACTTTTTGGGAGTCTGGCCGCGTACGGGGCCCTGAAAACCAATCACCGCCTTCAGGATTTCGAAGGGTGTAAATTTTTGATTTTACTCCTCACTACCTATCACAGTTTTGAAGGCCATAAAATGCCAAGATAGCACAACCCCCCCCCCCAAATGACCCCATTTTGGAAAGTATGGAAAGTAGACACCCCAAGCTATTTGATGAGAGGCATTTTGAGTCCATGGAATATTTTATATTTTGCCACACGTTGCGGGAATATGAATTTTTTTTTTTTTTTTTTTGCACAAAGTTGTCACTAAATGATCTATTGCTCAAACATGCCATAGGCATATGTGATATTACACCCCAAAATACATTCTGCTGCTTCTCCTGAGTATATACCACATGTGAGTACATACCACTTTTTGGAGCCTAGCCGTGTACAGGACCCCGAAAACCAAGCACTGCCTTCAGGCTTTCTAAGGGCGTAAAATGGTGATTTCCCTTCATCACTACCTATCACAGTTTCGGAGGCCCTGAAATGTCAAGATAGCACAAACCCCCCCCCCAAATGACCCCATTTTGGAAAGACGTCCCAGACAGGGATGGATGGTGAGCTCACTCACCCCTTGGCAGTCAGCACCTCTCATCCAGATGTATCTGAGGCTGCTAGACTTCAAATTTATTTTCTGAGGCACAGCCCTGGGGATTGGAGCACTGGGGATTGGAGCGTGGGCAGACACAGAGGAGTAGGAGCGGGACGAAGAGGCGCAGTTCGAGCCCTCTCTCCTCTCCTGTCTGTGTGTGGGGGGGGGGATTGTTAGTGCTAGCTTTGGGCAGCATGAAAGAGAGTGTAACAGACACTCTCAGCTTAGACAACTGCAGCCAGCAACCCTGCTGGGAAGCCATAGTCCAGTCTGAATAATGTGTCTGGGTTTCAAGCAGTCTGAAACCTGGACACATGATTCCATACCCGAACTGTCCGAGTGAATCCCGGACAGGTGGCAACCCTACACAGCAAGCAACTTGCTATGGGGGCACCCGATCTGAGCCGCTACTCTTTGTGTCCATGCAGACATGGAGCAGCGGATCGACCAGGTCCCCTCTCTCTCCTTATTGGCTCACTGACTTTGATTGCCAGCAGCGGGAGTCAATGGTACCCATTGTGTGTCTCAGCCAATAAGGAGGGAGAGTCCCTGACAGCCGAGTTTCTCATGCAACATCTCTGGATCGAGATGGGACTTAGGTAAGTATTAGGATGGCTGAGGGCCGGGGCTGCTGCACACAGAAGTTTTTTTTTATCTTAATGCATGGAATGCATTAGGATAAAAACCCTGCTGCCTTTAGAACCCCTTTAAAGGGGTTGTAAAGGTAAAAATGTTTTCACCTTAATGCATTCTATGCATTAAGGTGAAAAAACTTTTGACAGTACCGCCGCCCCCAGCCCCCCCGTTTTACTTACCTGACGCCTCGAATCTTCGCTCCTCGTCCTCGTCAGCTTCATTGCAGCTCAGCCTGGTCGCTGATTGGCTGCAGTGGATGGATTGAAAGCAGCGCAGCCATTGGCTCGCGCTGCTGTCAATCACATCCGATGACGCGGCGCGCCGGGGCCGAGTGATACAGCGAGCGGCTATAGCCGCCAGCTGTATCACGGGAGCGCGCCCGCAAGTACTCACCACCGTGCGAGGGAGCTCGCATGAAGGTGGTAAATGCTTGCGGGGAGGAGCTGAAACAGCCGCCGAGGGACTCCAGAAGACCAGGTTCGGGGCCACTCTGTGCAGAACGAGCTGCACAGTGAAGGTAAGTATAACATGTTTGTTATTTTAAAAAAAAAAAAAAAACAACTTTACAACCCCTTTAAGCAAGGTACAATGTTACAATGTTTTATGTAATTTTATATTTAACTATCACAGCATGGAACAGAGCATGATTGGTGAAATGCTTGTATCCCATTAACGTCAACTGTAATGATTTAAAGGGTATTTTATAATTTCTTTGCCTGCACAAGGTATCATTTAACAAATAATAATGTCTCCTTGTCTTGTATTTGCCAGTTAGTATCCACCAGATAGATGTATATTCAGGGGATATCCAGGCTTGGTGTATAGGCAGATCGTAAAGTCTAAATGTATAGTGATTAATGCTTCTTTTATTTATCATCCATGACAAACTAACCACAGCAGGGAAACATATTTATTGATATAGCCATTTACTAAACAAATGATAACCTTACTCTGAATAATCATTCTTTAGGGAAACTTTTTTATCATTTTGGTTTTACATATTTTACACCAATAATTTAGTCTTAAATTTTCCTAAAGCCCTTTTTCGTATAAATGAAGGTAGTGGAGTGGTGACCTTATCTCCCTGCTTGATTTGTTCAAGACATCACAAAATAAGGACACATTCTTGCCATAATTGTCATTATAACACATATTACCACAACATATGGTAATACATAAAAAGGAAAAAAAAACTGTGCTAAAACCTGAAAAATCCCCAAAGGCAGCAGCTCTGCTGTAAGATATACACAAAGAAAAACATTTTGTGGTAGTTAGAGCTCCACTCTCACACCAACATAACTGGTGAAAAAAACGAAGAACATCTTAAACAAAGATTCTTAACGATTAGACATAAGAGAATAGTCTAAAAAACAATAAGTGATTAAAAAAATATAACAAAAGTGAGTCCCAAAAGAAAGAACTTTGAGGAGGATTGGAAATGTATATCCTTAGCAAACAGCATAGATATACATGGCAAGCAGGATGGCAACTTGAATCAGATAGGCATTCTAATACACAGGTGATCACAACCTTCCACAGGGCTCAAAGGACCCAGAGTCCTCCCTCGAATGATGTACTCCTTCATGTTGTCCATTATCACCAGTAGGGAGGCCCCATGATTGTTGCAGAATTCCTCACTGGCATTCCAGGCCCTCACATTGTCTTATAAATAGTAACACCAATTGTTTAACTGGATCCAGTCTGTATGACACTCTGCACACCCTGCAGGATGTGGTGGCTCAGCAGGTGTGGACCCCCTGGGCTTATGCTGAGGTGAGTCAACAAGGCTTTTAAATAGATATATCCACCTAATGGCATTGGAGTCCTCTCGCATGTTGAGTTAAGGTGAATTATATAGACTACAAATATCCAAATAAGTACAATCACAAGTCTCAGAGTATGATCGCCCAGCACAGCACCTTGAACTTGTGGCAGAGCCTCTAAGGCAAGTTTTACACGGGTTACAGCTTGTATAACAACAGTGTAAACAGCAAGCTTTGATTAAGCATATTTTTATACAAGCTGAAACCCATGTGAAACTGGCCTTGATATATTCCTGGCTCTGCCACAAGTTCAAGGTGCCATGCTGGGCGATCATACTCTGCCTAGGAGTCGTTGTTGTACCTATTGGGATAGAGCTTTCTTTTGGTGATATTTGATCTGGGTTTTTTTTTGGCTATATAAACAAAAAAGGAGAATTTGGAATAAAAACAAAACACTATTTTCTACTTTCTGTTATAAAACATATCCAATAAAATCAAAATTTTTCATAAATTTAGGCCAAAATGTTTTCTGCTACATGTCTTTGTTGAGACACTTAAAATGTTGGGACAGTACAAATACCCCTAAACTTACCCCTTTTTTGGAAAACAGACAGTTTGAGGGATGGCAAGTTTTTGGAAAGTGAAAAAATTTAATAAAGTTTTGAGGTTTTTTTTACACACTGGGCTCCATTAACTTAAACTCTCTCATGCGGTATTTAGGTGTCTGGACACATATTCCGTAAATGTTGCATGCAATGCTGAAACTGTCAATTCACTAAGCTGTTTTGCGGTATTTACCGAAAAACGCTGAAAACGCCTGGTAAATACTGCATGAAAAGGTGTTAAACTACTGTAGGTGTAGCCCTGGACTCTGATTCTGAACTCTCCTTTTGGCTCCACATCCAATCACTTTCTAAAGCTTTCCGCCTCAACCTCCACAACATCTTCAAAATACGCCCCATCCTAACCAATGTGTCATGAAGATCCTGCCAATAACCAGCGATCCAGGCGCACGGGAACACGGCCACGGGTTCCACTGTGCATGCGCGCGCGTTCACGGGTGCGGTCACGCACAGGCACGCGCGCGCGTGCACTCCCGCTGGTGCCAGGTGGGCTATTTAAACTGGTCTGTCACACTCCATCCCCGCTGTCTGCTCTACAGCGTTCTGTGTGAGTTACCTGATCTGATCTGTGTATCCTGTTATCTGACCCGGCTTCCTGTTTGACCATCCTGCTATCCGCCTGCACCAGACCCTCTTGGCTTGCCTGACCATTCCTCTGCATTACCCCTGGTACCTCTGCTGTCCGACCGCTACCGACCACCGGCTTGTTGACCCTCCGCTGTGTAAACCGGCATTCCAGTCTGCTACCTACTGCTTGTTCCAGTCCAGCGTTCCAGGCTATTACCTGCTGTTGTTCCTGGTTCCAGTCCAGCGTTCCAGTCTGCTACCTACTGCTTGTTCCAGTCCAGCGTTCCAGGCTATTACCTGCTGTTGTTCCTGGTTCCAGTCCAGCGTTCCAGTCTGCTACCTACTGCTTGTTCCAGTCCAGCGTTCCAGGCTATTACCTGCTGTTGTTCCTGGTTCCAGTCCAGCGTTCCAGTCTGCTACCTACTGCTTGTTCCTGGTTCCAGTCCAGCGTTCCAGTCTGCTATCTACTGCTTGTTCCTGTCCAGCGTTCCAGGCTATTACCTGCTGTTGTTCCTGGTTCCAGTCCAGCATTCCAGTCTGCTACCTACTGCTTGTTCCTGGTTCCAGTCCAGCGTTCCAGGCTCCTACCTGCTGTTGTTCCTGGCTCCAGTCCAGCGCGCCACTATCCGGCTTGCTACCTGTTGGGTTCCTGGTCCTATCTGCATTCCAGTCTCTGTCTTCAGTCTTCTCTTCAGGTTCCTGATTCCAGAGGGTGCCACCACTACTGAACTACCAACAGCTGTTGATCCCGCCAGGCACCCATACCACTCTTCACTCCTGGCCCTCTGTTTCCATTCCAGGGGAACGGGAGTGGGAGCTTTAAGGGAGGTCTTTTCCTGCACTTCAGGCTCACAACCTACCAGGTACGTGACACAATGACACTACAAAGCTCCTAATCCACTCCCTGGTTATCTCTCGCCTCGACTACTGCAACTCCCTCCTCATTGGCTTACCTTTACATAGGCTATCTCCTATTCAGTCCATCATGAATGATGCTGCCAGGCTCCTCCACCTTACAAACCACTCAGTGTCTGCAACTCCTCTCTGCCAATCCCTCCATTGACTGCCACTCACCAAAAAAACAAATTTAAAATACTAACAATAACTTACAAAGCCATCCACAACTTGGCCCCCAGCTATATCACTAACCTAGTCTCAAAATACCAACCAAATCATTCTCTTTGTTCCTCCCAAAACCCCTTGCTCTCTAGTTTCCTTGTCACCTCCTCCTATAATCACCTCCAGGACTTCTCCCGAGCCTCTCCCATCCGTTGGAATTCCCTACCCCAATCTGTCCAACTATCTCCTACTCTATCCACTTTTAGGCAATCCAATCCTAAACTTTTCTGCTCAGAGAAGCCTATCCAGCCTCCACCTAACAACTGCACTTTTCTCCATCAGCTCATCCCCCACAGATATTACCTTTTGTATCACTTGACCCTACCTTTTAGCTAGTAAGCTCTAACGAGCATGGCCCTCTGATTCCTCCTGTATTGAATGGTATTGTAACTGTACTGTTTGCCCTCATGTTGTAAAGCACTGTGCAAACTGTTGGCACTATATAAATCCTGTAAAATAATAATAATAAAAAAACTCAATTCATGGAAAAAATTTAATAAATGTATGCAGTAATTAAGTAGTGGTCCAGACATGCGATGGAAGTGATGACGTTGGACACCACACCTCAATGGGCAAGGCATGGAAATGTTTAAAAAAGGGCACCAACTCACTATCTAATGAGAATTTGGCTACTCTACACTAACATTTTATAGAACCTCCTGTGAGCCTCCACTAACAATAATAAACCAATAAATCCTCTTTGAATCAGCTGCAAGCGGTAAACATGTCTCATAAACCATGTAAAAGTATTAAAATCACATTAAAAACGCTGCGCTATCAAAGGTATAAGCATAAAGCCTCTGAACTGGTAAAATTATATCCTCTACACCGTGATACTAATAATGTATAAATATATGATAAAAAATATATAAAATAACAAGTGCTTAATTCCAAATAATAAGGTGACAATGTGCATTCATATAGTGATGAAAAATATTAAAGCAAATAAGTCAGTGGAAATCTAAATAGATCCAAATACTGGAATTATAAAAAAGTGCATACGTGCACTGTGCAAAGTTCAGATTGATCCAATTTACAGGTGCTCCACACTCCATGAGATTCAGTATACTGTGAAAGTGATGCGATAATCAGATGCTGTGTTCTCACTCAGGTGCTCCCCCCCATGTAATGAAGGCTTACCTTAAGGTGTGTGACCTTGCTGTTAAGCTTGGTCAATACACGCTTTGGAACCACTACAGGGTTCAGCAGTGCGTCCAGAATCCTGGATCAATCGCCAGTGTGCCTCAGTAAATCAATGAAAAAGGGATCTCATAGTGTAGTGTGCTTATGCAATTTATTGAAACAAAACTAAACAGGTCCCACACAGGGTACACAATATCCAGGCGCTTCAGTGTGCCATTCTACATCAAGAAAAAAACGAATGGTTGAAAACGGCTGGTAACGGGATGGTAAGCTGATCATTCCTAACAGCTGATCTGCTAAGCGTGCCGTCCTGTCCCCTTCCCCTACATTTGTCGATACAAGGGAATTTCGTATGTTCCTCAGGGGGTGATGTAATTGGACGGTGAAGCTGTCAGTTAAAATAGAGTGTCCGCAGCCATTTTGTTGTGGTCTGCAGGTACTTCAATAAGATTAACACCTAAAGTTAAACTACTTGGATACATTTAGGTGAATACCAATCCATAGTGATTCACAATTTTTCCTATAATGTACGGTGTCCTACATGAGCCATCACTGCTCAATATACGGTGTCCTACATGAGCCATCTTTGCTCAGCAAATAAGTGCACAAAAATACAAATTAACAGGACAGACACAGAAAAACCAGCATATCATCCTTTTAATAACCGGTAGTGTTAAATGCTTAAAACAGCTACTAATAATAATATATAATTTCAGTTAAAAAAGAAATAAACTTTACTATGTACTTAAATTTTTTTTAATATATATATATATATATATATATATATATATATATATATGAACCTAGTTCTAACTAGGAGTAACTATATAACAAGGAAAAGGGAGCTAAGATAGAAAAATGCATCCCATATTAATATAGGATAAAGACGTGTAATTATATGACTATACCAATAATGAAAAAGATAACCTTAATATATTGTATACAGAACTACTGGGAAAAAAAAAAAAAAAATATATATATATATATATATATATATATGTATATATGTATGTATAAGGTGAATCAATGATCATAACTCATTAAGAAAATAAAAACATTGTTAAAATACATAAAAATATATATAAAATGTATACATATATATATATATAACTATATTTATATATAAAATGTGTATATATATATATATATATATATATATATATATATATATATATATATATATATATATATATATATATATATATTGTATATGTAAACTCATACTCCATAAGGACTTAATGGCAAATAAATTAATCATTGTGAACAGTACCCTCCACACACCTATGTCAATGATATTAAAATCTAATAATTACTTAAAAAACACTTTAGATCAAATTCTTTATTCAACCCCCAGGGGCGAGGGAACCTAACTGGTGTATCCACCATGATTCTCACTTACTGATGTCTCTCACATAATTTGATCCTTTCCAGTGATGTTTGGCTGCCTCAATGCCCCAAAATTGCATACCGTTGGTACTTTTGTTATGTACTGTACATCCCTAAAATGCACGGATAAAAAGTGCTTATCAAACACCTTCCTGATATTCCTCACATGTTCCTCTATACGTTCTTTCAATGCCCTTAAAGTTCTTCCCACATAGATCAAATTGCATGGACACTTAACTGCGTAAACTACACCCACAGTGTCACACGAAATGAAGTCCCTTAATGGTGTACACTTGATTATTTTGTGTGTTAGTGAACTCTTTTACTTTCCTGGTATTCATAGGTACCCTAGTGCAACTGTAACAGCGTCCACAACTGTGGAAACCCTTAATGTCCCAAAACATTTTGGATTTAGGGGTGGGTGTCACGGAATGTCCCACACTCCGCTTGAGTGCTTCCCTCAGTATACCACTTCCTTGTAGTCTGGACTCAGATATCAGATATTCCAACTGCTCTCAAGCATTAAACAAGGCGAGACTTGCTTCACTGCTAACATGGACTATTTTTATTTAGAATCAAAATTACAAGACTTTATATGCTGTTGGAACCTCCTCTAACAATACAGCTGTAACCCAATTAACATGAGCTAGTTTACTAAATCATTTACCCAGACTAGGTGACTATTCAATACACATTACCATAAACATCAACACAGGGTTAATTAGAACAAACAACAATGTGTGGAATACCCTTAGAACCTGTGGTAAGCCAGACTAAACTCATTTACATTAAACACATTATAGCAGAGAACAAGACAGGTAGTTGGAGTTGATGACACCAGCATCTCCTCACAGTATGTGTCCCAACAGTATGAATCAGACTTATCAGCAGGGGGCTGCTGGAGGAATCCCCCCTTCCTCTACAGGGACACACATCCCAAATGACCACAGCAAAAGAGTCCACAACAGTATCAAACAACATACAATATATACATATATATACACGGCTGAGTCCAATTAGTACAGTTCAGACTGGATTTCTAATTCACCTCACAAAGAGTATTGTTCCCTTGAAAATCCAGGGCCCATAATCAAAAGGCAAGAGGCTTGCATTCAGTCCTCTCCAACAGCCTCTGTCCCGGCTAGGTCTGTCACAGGGTCGTTCCACCACATTATGCACCAGTCTATCCCTTAAGTTTGGTGCTCTTTTATATACAATATTGGGTGTTTCTGACAGGTTCCCTTTGAGATGAACATCTTGTTTCAGGACATTCCAATATTTAGAGATAATTTTCTCTACTTCCTTATTCTGCAGATTAAAGTCCAGGACAATACATGTGCCCATGTCTTTGTTGGAGCTATTATTTGTGGTACTATCCTTAAGAAGATCTCCTCTATTCATACTTTTGATTTTATTTCTCTCTTTTTCTAGGAAGTCATCACCCTTTTGTTTGAACATGTTGGCCAGCAGTTGTGATTGTAGCTCAAAGTCTGCTTCTTGTGTACAATTTTTCTTTATACTCATATATTGGCCACGTGGAATGTTAACCAACCAAGGTCTAAAATGGCAGCTCATGGTGGGGGTATAAGAGTTACGGCTGGTTGCCTTGAAAATTGGTTCTTGTCTCTAAACCTCGTGGAGTATTACAAATTTCCAGATCTAAAAAGTGTACCATATCTTTGTTGATGTTCCATGTCAGGTTAATGTTCTGATCATTATCATTCATTGTCTGTAATATTTCTTCCAAAGAAACCACATTCCCCTTCCAAATAATTAACAGGTCATCAATAAAATGTCTGTATAGTATAATGCCAGGATCCCTATTGTGCAGGATACCCTCGGCCTCCCATTTAGCCATATACAGATTAGCAACACTTGGGGCAAATTTCGCGCCCATATTGCAACGCCCTTGATCTGAAGATAAAACGTATTCTGGTACCAGAAGAAATTGTGTTCCAAGGAGAAACTTAAGCATTTCAAGATGAATCTCCGTAACTTCTTTCCCATTTCGCTGTTGTTTTTTAAGGCCCATTTTACTGCTCTTCCCTGATGGTCTATACTAGTGTATAGTGATGCCACGTCACCTGTTGCCATCACTAAATTATCATTGGATGTACACTCATTTAGCAGCTGTAATGTGTGCTTGGTGTCTTTGAGATAGCCTTGGGTGTTCTTTACTAAAGGCTGTAGGTGGATATCAATGTACTCACCCAGCCGTGATGTTAGGGAATCAATCCCGCTCACAATTGGTCTACCTGGTGGGTTTTCTTTGTCCTTATGTATTTTCGGAATATAATATATGACTGGAATCCTGCTGACAGTAGGGACCAGATACCTCTTCTCATGCTTACTTAAAAGATCTTTTTCTACACCATAACATATGATAGACTTCAGTTCATTTTTAAAAATTTTTGAAGGGTCAGATTTTAATATTTGGTAGGTACTTCTATCTTCCAAAATCCTATACATCTCTCTCTTGTAGTGATCTAAAGATAATATCACAATACCACCTCCCTTATACGCTGGACGGATGACAATGTCTTTTTTATCTTCCAAACTTTTGAGACCAATTCTTATATCCTTCTGCTCATGTACTTTCTTGACCAGAAGTTGTTCCAAATCAGTTGTAACCAATTTCTTAAAGAGGTCTATGTATTTATTATTCACTATGTGGGGGTTGAAGACTGAGTTGTTCCTTAATTGCGTAAAACCGTCCCCCATTGCTACTTTCTCCACAGGGTTCTGGGCATAATACTTCTTCACATTTAATTTTCGGATACATTTTTCGATATCTATGTAAGTCTCAAATTTATTAAGCCCCTTTTTAGGAGCAAATTTAATGCCTTGGTCTAAGGTCGGTGTCTCTTCCCTGGTTAGATCAGTGCCACTATCAGGGCTGGCTCAGCCCTTCCTTCTGAGCTGGCCGCTCAGCTGTCGGCTAATTGCCAGCTCTCATCTCTCTCCACAGTTAACCAGCTGTTGTGGATCTTCTCATCAGTACCGCCTACTTAAAGATCTCCAGCTCACTTCATTCCTGCCTTCACCTTGGTCACATCACAAAAACCATCTCCTGCGTTCCTGTTCAAAGACTGGCTTTGCTGACATCCCTTCTGGCTCCTTATCCTACTTGCTGTTGCTCTACTTGGATCCCTGACTGGCCTGCAGGGCCGATCCCAGACAGGGTGCACGGGGTGCAGTGCACCCGGGCGCCAGAGAGGTGGGGGCGCTGAAGCGCCAGAGTGCTCCCCTCCCTCCTCCTCCTCTCTGTGTCCAGAGGCGGCTCCCTCCGCAGGTCACCGCCGTCGCTGTATTTTTCAAGGCTCAAGCCCATCCCCCCTCCCTATCATAGAAGGAGAGCAGCGCTGGAGATCGGAGCAGCTGGTCTCTGTGTGGAGAGAGACCAGCCGTGCAGTGACATCGCTGGGGGGGGCGATCCGTGCCTGACGTGTTCTCCTCCTCTGTCTCTCACTCCCGCCCAAGCCTGTCTCCATCTGTTCTCCACCTGGGCGGGGCGGCTATACACTGTCCTCTCCTCACTAGCTGCCGCCCGGGTGTTTTTATGTACGCTAATGGAGGAGGGGGGTCTGTACTAATGATGGGGGGGTTGTCCTGGGGGTCTATACTAATGGAGGGGGGTTTCCTGCGGGGTCTGTACTAATGGAGGGGGGTCTGTATTAATAGAGGTGGGCTTTGTCCTGGGGGTGTGTACTAATGAAGGGGGTTTCCTGGGGGGGTCTGTACTAATGGAGGGGGGGCGGTTTGTCCTGGGGGTCTGTACTAATGAAGGGGGGGTTGTCCTGGGGGGGTCTGTACTAATGGAGGGGGGGCGGTTTGTCCTGGGGGTCTGTACTAATGGAAGGGGTTGGTCCTGGGGGGTCTGTACTAATGGAGGGGGGTTGTCCTGGGGGGGTCTGTACTAATGGAGGGGGGGGCGGTTTGTCCTGGGGGGTCTGTACTAATGGAGGGGGGTGGTTTTCTGTACTAATGGAGGGGGGTCTGTACTAATAGAGGGGGGCTTTGTCCTGGGGGGTCTGTACTAATGGAGGGGGGCTTGTCCTGGGGGGGTCTGTACTAATGAAGGGGGGTTTTCCTGGGGGGGTCTGTACTAATGGAGGGGGGACTTTGTCCTGGGGGTCTGTACTAATGGAGGGGGGGCGATTTGTCCTGGGGGGTCTGTACTAATGGAGGGGGGTCTGTACTAATAGAGGGGGGCTTTGTCCTGGGGGGGTCTGTACTAATGGAGGGGGGGTTGTCCTGGGGGGGTCTGTACTAATGAAGGGGGGGTTTTCCTTGGGGGGTCTGTACTAATGGAGGGGGGCGGTTTGTCCTGGGGGACTGTACTAATGGAGGGGGGGCTTTGTCCTGGGGGGGTCTGTACTAATGGAGGAGGGGATTGTCCTGGGGGGGTTGTACTAATGGAGGGGGGGTTTGTCCTGGAGGGGTCTGTACTAATGAAGGGGGGGTTGTCCTGGGTGGTCTGTACTGATGGAGGGGGGGTGGTTTGTCCTGGGGGGTCTGTACTAATGGAGGGAGGCGGTTTGTCCTGGGGGGTCTGTACCAATGGAGGGGGGGTTTGTCCTGGGGGGGTCTGTACTAATGGAGGGGGGGTTGTCCTGGGAGGGTCTGTACTAATGGAGGGTGGGCGGTTTGTCCTGGGGGTCTGTACTAATGGAGGGGGGTTTGTCCTGGGGGGTCTGTACTAATGGAGAGGGGGTTTGTACTAATGGAGGGGGGGTTTGTCATGGGGGGGTCTGTACTAATGGAGGGGGGTGGTGTGTCCTGGGGGGTCTGTACTAATGGAGGGGGTTTGTCCTGGGGGGTCTGTACTAATGGAGGGGGTTTGTTCTGGGGGGGTCTGTAGTAATGGAGAGGGGTTTGTCCTGGGGGGTCTGTACTAATGGAGGAGTGTTTGTCCTGGGGGTCTGTACTAATGGAGGGGTTTGTCCTGGGGGGTCTGTACTAATGGAGGGGGGGTTTGTCTTGGGGGGTCTGTACTAATGAAGGGGGGGTTTGTCCTGGGGGTCTGTACTAATGGAGGGGGGGTTTGTCCTGGGGGGATCTGTACTAATGAAGGGGGGGTTGTCTTGGGGCATCTGTGCTAATGAAAGAGGGGTTTGTCCTGGGGGGTCTGTACTAATAGAGGGGGGTTTGTCCTGATGGGGGTTTGTACTAATGGAGGGGGGTGGATTGTCCTGGGGGGTCTACACCCAGGAAAGTACACCCAGGACTCCAGAGGGAGAGACACAAAGAAAAGAGGGCGCACCAGCCTAGTGCATTATCTTTTGGTACATTTATTCAGAAAATATATTGAAAACTACTCACAAAAGTAGGAGACAATCACGCTTAAAAACGTCTTTCACATATGGCAGTCCGTCAGCCAGTAGCGGTTTGTATATATACTCTCCAGGACTCAGAGTCTGCAATCAGTAGACGGACTGCCATATGTCAAAGACCTTTTTAAGCGTGATTGTCTCCTACTTTTGTGAGTAGTTTTCAATATATTTTCTGAATAAATGTACCAAAAGATAATGCACTAGGCTGGTGTGCCCTCTTTTCTTTGTGTCTTTGTTTACTACTAGGATATCCCTATCCTGGAGGGCAGCAAGGCCGAAAGCTATTATCCATTTTGATCTTTTTGGACCACCTAGCCAACACACCTGTGCGCAAGAGCATTTACTTTTTTGTTGTACTCCAGAGGGAGAGGGCAGTGCTGAGAGAACACCATCAGAGAGAGAACCCCGCTGCCCTGCGCCACCAGAGGGAAAGCCACACAGCCTAGCACCATCCCTGGTGGAGAAAGGAGTCATTGTAGGAATACAGATCCGGGTACTGTCACAGACCTACCCGGGACAGAGGCTGTTGGAGAGGACTGTATGCAAGCCTGTTGCCTTTTGATTATGGGCCCTGGATTTTCAATGGATTCATTCTGTTGGGACACATCCTGTGAGGAGATGCTGGTGTCATCAACCTGTGTTTATGTTAATTGAATGAGCTAATGACATTGTCCTCTATACAATGTAGGAGACGGGACGACTGCTATTGTGTTAATTAACTGTATGAAGCTCGGTGACCACAAGTCTGGGCGAAAGGTCATGTCTCAGTCACCTAGGCTGTATAAAGGATTAGATAATTAGCTCATGTTAATTAAGTTACAGTTGTATTGTTAGAGGAGGTTCCAACGGCATATAAAGTCTTGTAACTTTGATTCATAATAAACAGTCCATGTTAGCAGTGAAGCAAGTGTCGCCTTGTTTTCTGCTCAGAGAGGTTGGAATATCTGATATCTGTATACAGACTGGGAGGAAGTGGTATATGACGGAAGCACTCAAGCGGAGTGTGGGACGTTCCGTGACATTGGTGGTAAGCAGCGGGAAAGCTTCCTGCAGTCTGGGACATCCAAACTTCCATCTGGATCCAAGGTCCAGATAGCAGGAGAGGAGAGGTACAGATACCAGCCGCCATGGATGAGGAATTCAGAAGGAGGTTGCGAGAGATGCAGATACAGCACAGAGGACCAGTATCGGAGCAGGTCCTGCTGGGATGGTGTGATTCTATTCGCTGCAAACTCTGGAAGGAAGCGCTAGCCCGTGAGCAGCGACACCAGGGAAAAGTTCTCCCCTCCACCGAGGAAAGGTACTGGTCGCAGTATGGACTGCGGGTGCGGTTTTTGGGAGAAAAACCACACAAGAAGCAGACAGCTGAATTAAGCAGGCTGGTCTGGGCAGAGATAAAGCTGGATGAGAGCTACAGAGCCCTCCGGTGGCATGTATCCCAAGCATGTCCCTGGATAGCGGATGACAGCCCAACGGAAGGCTTAAGCTACGGCGGCTTGGGACTGTTGTTTGTGAAGCTGACAGGGGACCCTAACTTTGGGAGTGATTTGGAGCGGCGGGTGGACGAAATCATGGATTTCAGAGAAGGGCTACTGAACATTTCGGAAGTGCACTGGGCACAGGAAGATTTGGAGTTTCTGGCCGTTCAGGAATGGGAGCTAGAGATCGCCTACAGACGGCTGCTAGACATTGCTCAGTGCCAGGGCTGGGCTCCCTTTGCCTGGGACTATCAGGAAATACCAGCTGACAACCCTGAAATCCTGGCTGAAGAGTCGGCAATGTGGCAGAGCAATAGTGTGCTTTGCCAACCTGCCCCCACAGCTATGGAGGCGGAGGTCTAATGGCAGATGCAGCAAGTGCTGACTGACCTTGATGATCCTGTTTCTGCATGGGATGATCTTGGATGGAGGAATGTGCCTGTCCAGCAGCATGCCAGAGAATCTACAGTGGAAAATCTGGAGATTGCCATCCCCAAAGCTGAAGTGCTGACAACAGGGCAGAGCTCTGCTAACCTCTGCCCAGCACTGATAACATCTTCTGGGTTCCATGGACAGGAGATGGTGAACCTCCATCCCCAGACACCAGTTGCAGAGACAAGGGATTTGATAGACTTTTCTGCTGAGGAAGAACCATCGGGTGAGCCCCCAGCAGAAGAGTTGGGATTAGGGCCAAACTTCATTGTGCTCTGCTCAGCACTGATAGCATCTTCTGGATTCCATGGACAGGAGATGGTGAACCTCCATCCCCAGATACCAGTTGCAGAGACGGGGAATTTAATAGACTTTTCTGCTGAGGAAGAACAACCTGATGAGCCTCCAGCAGAAGAGCTGCTATCAGGGCCAAAGTTCCCTGTGTTCTGCCCAGCACCAACAGTGGCTTCGGCCTTCTTGAGAGAAGAGGTAGTCGGCCTTTCTCCCACAACACTGACAGGGACATGTGATTTTCTGCCAGCAGCATCTATGGAGTTAAAACAAACTTCTCCAGCTGAAGATCTGGTAACTGAACAGAGGGTCCAAGACCTCTGTCCCACACTTTTACCAATTCCAGAGACTGGGGATTTAATAGACGTTTCTGTAGAGGAGGAACCACCTGGCAAACCCTCAGCAGAAGTGCTGGCAACCGGACAGAGGGTCCAAGACCTCTGCCCCACACCTGCAGCAATTGTGGAGGCTCAGGCTGAGAAGATGGCAATCACTTCCCAGCAGCAGATACAGGGGGAGAAGGGAGAGGAGGTGTGTGTTGTCCCTCCCCAACAGTTGGCCAGGGTGGAGGAAGTGGGCTTTCCTCCCCAGCAAAGATCCGTGTACCTGGGAGACAGTATCATCGACATGTCGTCCCAGCAGCCAGATGAGGGAATGGAAAAGGAAGCAGCCGACTCACCTCCCCAATGGCAGCTACACAGTTTGGGAGTGGAGAAAGCCAGCCTCCTGCCCCAACAGTTAGCCAGAGTAGAGGATGCAGAGTCCCCAGCAGAAGTGCTGGCAACAGGGCAGAGTGCTACCAACCTCTGCCCAGCACCGGCAACAACTACAGAGTTCCAGGGAGGCGGGGCAGTCGGCCTCCCTCTCCAACAGTTACCCGGAACAGATGGTGTGGGGTTTCCAGCAGAAGGGTTGGCAACAGGGCCGAGGACTGCTGGACTCTGCCCTCAACTAACAGAGGATGGATTTCCTGTGAAGGGGGATGGGACTTCAGTTTCCACCTGTATACCCCAGGGATGCTGGGCAGTGGGCCCCGATCCCCAACAGCATGACAGAGTGAGCCCAGACACCCTGTCTCCTCTCCAGCGGCAGAAAGGATTCCAGGGAGAAGAGCCAGTCCAGGCCTCTCCCCAGCGGCAGATATGTTCTCTGAGAGAGGCAGAGGTTGGCTGGGTGAGTAATACTCTGTTTGGAACAATTTGTTTGGGGTACTGTGTGGGTACAGGCAGTAGAGGACTGGAACTATGGACTAACTTCGGAGTCAACCCGTCTGGGGTCTCCTCCTGTGTTAGTCTCCTGCCGAAAGGGGAGAAATGTCACAGACCTAGCCGGGACAGAGGCTGTTGGAGAGGACTGTATGCAAGCCTGTTGCCTTTTGATTATGGGCCCTGGATTTTCAATGGATTCATTCTGTTGGGACACATCCTGTGAGGAGATGCTGGTGTCATCAACCTGTGTTTATGTTAATTGAATGAGCTAATGACATTGTCCTCTATACAATGTAGGAGACGGGACGACTGCTATTGTGTTAATTAACTGTATGAAGCTCGGTGACCACAAGTCTGGGCGAAAGGTCATGTCTCAGTCACCTAGGCTGTATAAAGGATTAGATAATTAGCTCATGTTAATTAAGTTACAGTTGTATTGTTAGAGGAGGTTCCAACGGCATATAAAGTCTTGTAACTTTGATTCATAATAAACAGTCCATGTTAGCAGTGAAGCACCTTGTTTTCTGCTCAGAGAGGTTGGAATATCTGATATCTGTATACAGACTGGGAGGAAGTGGTATATGACGGAAGCACTCAAGCAGAGTGTGGGACGTTCCGTGACAGGTACTACCCAGCAGAGTCGCCACGGGCAATTCAGAGTGAGCTGACTCCTGATCAGAGGAACCATTGCTGTATCGCTGGGTGAGGTGAGAGGGCCGATCGTCCATTATCTACTAACGTCCAAAGTAACTGCAGTCTCTGACCATCTCTTGTATCATGTCTGCAGTCTCTGACCGTCTCTTGTATCATGTCTACAGTCTCTGACCGTCTCTTGTATCATGTCTACAGTCTCTGACCGTCTCTTGTATCATGTCTGCAGTCTCTGACCATCTCCTGTATTATGTCTGCAGTCTCTGACCATCTCCTGTATTATGTCTGCAGTCTCTGACCATCTCCTGTATCATGTCTGCAGTCTCTCACCATCTCTTGTACCATGTCTGCAGTCTCTGACCGTCTCTTGTATCATGTCTACAGTCTCTGACGTCTCTTGTATCATGTCTACAGTCTCTGACCGTCTGTATCATGTCTACAGTCTCTGACGTCTCTTCTATCACATCTACAGTCTCTGACCGTTTCTTGTATCATGTCTGACCATTTCCTGTACTATGTCTGCAGTCTCTGACCATCTCCGGTACCATGGTTGCAGTCTCTGACCGTCTCTTGTATTATGTCTGCAGTCTCTGACCATCTCCTGTATTATGTCTGCAGTCTCTGACCATACCCTGTATCGTGTCTGCAGCTCTGACCATCCCCTGTTTAATGTCTACAATCTCTGACTGTCTCTTGTATCATGTCTACAGTCTCTGACCTTCTCCTATATTATGTCTGCAGTGTCTGACCATCTCCTGTAGTATGTCTGCAGTCTCTGACCATCTCCTGTACTATGATTGCAGTCTCTGACCATCTCTTGTTTCATGTCTGCAGTCTCTGACCATCTCCTGTACCATGTCTGCAGTCTCTGACCATCTCCTGTATTATGTCTGCAGTCTCTGACCATCTCCTGTATCATGTCTGCAGTCTCTGACCATCTCCTGTATTATGTCTGCAGTCTCTGTCCATCTCTTGTAACATGTCTGCAGTCTTTGACCGTATTATGTCTAGGGGCTCTTTCTAACAGACAGCCATCTGTGTGTGCATCAGAGAGACTCCCCTCCAGGTCTCATTAGTGTACTCTATTCTTGTATTTACTTTATTGTTAAGAGATCATGGGAGGATATTTGGGGAGCATCTCTGTGTTTGAGTCATTGCCATAGAAACATTTGTAAAGGGGAGGAGTTGGTAAGATGACCACACCCATGTGGGGGCGCCAGAAATATTTCTGCACCCAGGCATCTGTGACCCTAGGATCGGCCCTGCTGACCTGGCTGATTACCCAATCTGATTACTGAACTCTGACTTGGCTGATTACCCGATCTGGTTACTGAACTCTGGCTTGGCTGATTACCCGATCTGGTTACTGAACTCTGGCTTGGCTGCCTACCCGATCCGGTTACTGGACTCTGGCTATGCTTTGACTACGCTTACTCTATTTACCTTTTTATTTTTATTAATAAAGAAGTGTAATTTTACTGTACTTCTGTCTCAGTCTGGTTCATGGTTTCTGACAGCCACTCAGATTATAGATACCCTCATCTAAGCTTCTCGCCTTTTTTTGCTTCCTTCGTCCTGCCCGTCCTCCCCTTTTCCTGTATTTCTTCCATCCTGGGGGGGTAGTGGTCCGTACGACCCTTCTCTAAAAAAGAGCTTCCATGTGCTGAATCAATATCATCATAAAGGGGTTGGTAGCTGTTATGAACTGGTACATCATATTGATCTCACCTCAATCTATCGTATCTCACTCTTTGGTGTTTAGGAGTATAGTAATGTCCATCCCCTTGGGCAGAACCCCTATAAGGAGGGGGTGGTGCTCCCTGGTGTTGATAATCGCCCTGCTGTGGGCCTCTGTACTGATGTTGAGGGCCTCCTCTTTGCGGAGTCCTGTACTGATAGCTTTGCGGATGCTGGTAATATTGGTTCGTTTGTGAGTTCTGACCATTGTATTGCGTGCCCTTATAATAAGGTGCATAACCAGATTGATTACCTTTCCATTGGTAATTATTCCTATGATGAGCCCTATTCCAATTTCCATGATTTTGTGGATATCCATTATTTGGTGGTCTACCACCATTGTGGTTATATCCCCTATAATCATAGTTGTCATTGTATGCCTTTCTACCATTCTGCTGTTGACCTTGTTGGCCCCCCCTGGTCCCTTTCCAAATAATCATTTGTGGGATACTCCCTATTGGGGTATGGCGCTGGTAGTTGTGGTGGGTTATACACTTTTTGCGTCTGCAAAGCTCTTGATTCCATCCCATGAACCGTGGTGTGGTTACCTTTATTTGTGCTGGGTTCCTGGGTGGTTGCATTATTTATGGCCCCCACTGTGGCTTGCCACCTGAAAACCTGTTTCTTCTGATAGTTACCCAAGTCACGTAGATACTTTTTTCTTGGTATTTCTGTTCTCCACATCTTTTCTCTGCATATTTTTCTGCAGTTTCCCCATGTGCTTATTGTAATCATTAGTATCTTTAAATGGTTCTATTTTGTCACGAATATCCTTCATTTGTCCTTCTATTAGTCTCATTTTACAATGTTTTCTCTTAACTAGACACTCCATAACTTCCCTCCCTTTGCCGTTAAAAAATACATACCATTCCTCAATATCCCCCATTAAACCATCATTAATGGGAACATCCCATCTTAATTTCCTGGGAACCATATTATCTTTTAAATATTTTCCATAGTGGACAAATCCCACCAAATATTGTTTTTTTTTGTCCATACAGTGTCCCAGTTTCCTAAACCAATGCAAAATATCATTGTCTTTATTGGCTGCTTCTGAAAATAAATCCTCCAAAACAAGTTCCCTGTTTTCAAAAAATGCAAACGGATCCATGGGGCTACTAACGGATATATGGGATAAATCAAACTAAAATTATATAGAACGTCCTGTGAGCCTCCACTAACAATAATAAACCAATAAATCCTCTTTGAATCAGCTGCAAGCAGTAAACATGTCTCATAAACCATGTAAAAGTACTAAAATCGCATTAAAAATGCTGCGCTATCAAAGGTATAAGCATAAAGCTTCTGAACTGGTAAAATGATATCCTCTACACCGTGATACTAATAATGTATAAAATATATGATAAAATAATGTGTCCGTCCTGTTAATTTGTATTTTTGTGCACTTATGAGCAAAGATGGCTCATGCAGGACACCGTACATTATAGGAAAAATGGTGAATCACTATGAATTGGTATTCACCTAAATGTATCCAAGTAGTTTAACTTTAGGTGTTAGTCTCATTGAAGTACATAGACCCAGCACTAGAGTGTCCCGCGGACCACAACAAAATGGCCGCGGACACTCTATTTTACCTGACAGCTTCACCGTCCAATTACATCACCCCCTGAGGAAGATACGAAATTCCCTTGTATCGACACATGTAGGGGAAGGGGACAGGACGGCACACTTAGCAGATCAGCTATTAGTAATGATCAGCTTACCATCCCATTACCGGCTGTTTTCAACCATTCATTTCTTGCTTAATGTAGAATGGCGCACTGAAGCGCCTGGCTATTGTGAGTACCCTGTGTGGGACCTGTTTATTTTTGTTACAATAAATTGCATAAGCATACTACACTATGAGATCCTTTTTTCATTGATTTACTGAAGCACATCGGCGATTGATCCAGGATTCCATACCCACTGCTGAACCCTGTAGTGGTTCCAAAGCATGTATTGACCAAGCTTAACAGCAAGGTCACACAACTTAAGGTGAGTCTTCATTACATGGGGGGAGCACCTGAGTGAGAACACAGCGTCTGATTATCGCATCACTTTCACAGCATACTGAATCGCATGGATTGTGGAGCACCTGTAAATTGGATCAAGTAGAACTTTGCACACTGCACGTAAGCACTTTTTTATAATTCCAGTATTTGGATCTATTTAGATTTCCACAGACTTATTTGCTTTAATATTTTTCATCACTATGTGAATGCACATTGTCACTTTATTATTTGGCTATTAAGCACTTGTTATTTTATACTTTTTTTATCATATATTTTATACATTATTAGTATCACGGTGTAGAGGATATAATTTTACCAGTTCAGAGGCTTTATGCTTATACCTTTGATAGCGCAGAGTTTTTAATGCTATTTTACTACACTAACATTTGGCAGCTGGACATTGCATTTCCCTCCATTACATCCTTAATGGAGCTTTTTGAGCCTAATTTATTAGCGTTTCAGGCCATTCTAAGGAAGACGAGAAGAAGAAATGTGGTTGTCATGCATCCACATTCCTTTAAGCAGCTGGATGATGTCCCTGAAGCAGAAGTGCTCACTAAATTTCGTCTGTCTAAGGAACTGATTATGCTGCTGTTTGGGAAAGTGCACCCTTTTCTGAAGCCCACTTACACTGCACTGTCATGCCATTCCACCCATGACCAAGTTGCTGGCTGTCCTGCACTTTTTTGGCTAGGCCTCCTATCAGATGGTAACTTAAAGGGGTTGTAAAGGTAAAAATTTTTTCACCTTAATGCATTCTATGCATTAAGGTGAAAAAACTTTTGACAATACCGCCGCCCCCAGCCCCCCCGTTTTACTTACCTGACGCCTCGAATCTTCGCTGCTCGTTCTCGTCATCTCCACTGCAGCTCAGCCTGGTCGCTGATTGGCTGCAGTGGATGGATTGAAAGCAGCGCAGCCATTGGCTCGCGCTGCTGTCAATCACATCCGATGACGCGGCGCGCCGGGGGGCGGGGCCGAGTGATACAGCGAGCGGCTATAGCCGCCGGCTGTATCACGGGAGCGCGCCCGCAAGCACTCACCACCATGCGAGGGAGCTCGCATTAAGGTGGTGAATGCTTGCGGGGAGGAGCTGAAACAGCCGCCGAGGGACCCCAGAAGACCAGGTTCGGGGCCACTCTGTGCAGAACGAGCTGCACAGTGAAGGTAAGTATAACATGTTTGTTATTTTTAAAAAAAAATTATTTTACCTTTACAACCCGTTTAACTGGACAAGTGGTTGGAATATCACATTCATCATTTTCACGTTTGCTTGCTAAGGCCTTGCAGGGGCCTACCACATGTCAGGAGTGTGATTACATTAGAACAATTTCTATGCGGTAGCTGGGATTCCCAATGTCATGGGTGTCATAGACTGTACTGGTGTGCCTCTTTTTGCCCCCTCTGATAAAGTGCTCATCTACCGTAATAGGAAGGGGTACCACTCCCTACACATTCAGGTTGTCTGCGATGCAAATATGTTCATCAGAAATGTGCCCATTGGCTTCCCAGAATCTGTCCATGATGCCCACATATTAAGGAAATCATAGCTCTATCACTATTTTGACACTAACAGTATAACAGGAGGCTCATAGTTGCCAACAGTCCCGATTTTCCCGGGACAATCCCGATTTTAGGACCCTCGTCCCGATCGGAGGCTGTCCCGAATCGGGATTTGCCCAGGGAAAATCGGGAATGTTTGCATTTTACCTTTTTTTGCAGCTGGCTTCAGCAAAATGGCTGCTGGAGCCGCCGCCACTAGATTGCTCCCCCTTGTGTTCAGTGGAGAGAGGAAGGGGGGCTCGATCCGTGCAGCCAATGAATCGGCTTCTCCTCTCGCATGGATCGGCCCCTCCCCTCTCCACTAAACACACGGCGCCGGTGGCCGCTCATGATGTAATGGATATGTGCTGCCTGGGCCTGGAGGGCGTTATGGGAGGGGAGGGTCTGCACTGAGGGGGGTCTGCTGAGGGCGTCTGCACTGAGGGGGTCTGCACTGATGGAGGGGGGTCTGCACTGAGGGAGGGGGTCTGCACTGAGGGAGGGGGGTCTGCACTGAGGGGGTCCGCACTGAGGGGGGTCTGCACTGATGGAGGGGGGTCTGCACTGAGGGGGTCTATACTGACTCTGCTGGGGGCACCTGATGCAAGGACGGACTCTGCTGGGGGCACCAGATGCAAGGAGGGACTCTGCCGGGGGCACCTGATACGAGGACAGACTCTGCCGGGGACACCTTATAAGAGGACAGACTCTGCCGGGGACACCTGATACGAGGACAGACTCTGCTGGGGACAACTGATACGAGGACAGACTCTGCTGGGGGCACCTGATGCAAGGACGGATTCTGCTGGGGACCCCTGATGCAAGGACAGACTCTGCTGGGGGCATCAGATGCAAGGAAGGACTCTGCTGGTGGCACCTGATGCAAGGATGAACTCTGCTAGTGGCAGGCAACGTGGCTAGTGACACGCTCAGGGATCCCACTGATTCTGCATTATGGTGAGTTGAATGATTTAATTTTATATTACAATGTAATAATAGAAATAATGCGCTTCAATCATCCTGACACCATAACAATCATGGTGCCAGGATGATTGAAGCGCTAACACCAGGTATTTGGAGTATCTTTATCTGCTGATTGTTATACTTTCTAGAATACACATATTTCTATTGTTGTGTAGGATCTGGGGCTGCTGTCCCTTCATTCCTCTCTCCCCCTTTCCCTCTCCATCCCTCATTCATCTCAGACTCTAATAACACCCCCTTTGAGCCACGCCATTTAAGCCACGCCCACTATTTCACATAAACCAGGCCTATTTTTCGCCGCTGCGCGCTTTTTATTTTTATTGCTGTGTCACACCTACAAATGCATGCCACGCCCCCTAATTATTATACGGCTCCGCCTACAGCCAAAAAAGTGTCCCACATATTTTTTTTGCAATGTTGGCAACTATGGAGGCTGGATTCTTGGTAAAACACTTTTTATTATCAAATATGTCTCAATGCATACCACATACATCATACATGAAAGTATATGTATACATTACACTGCTGTGTTCACTCCTCACACCTTGCAGACAAAGTATGCATATCAGATTGTTTGCCTTGGTTCATCTAAGAGCTAGTAATGGCTAGACATGTGCATTCGTTTTCGTCCAAATGCATTTTCGTCCGAATTTCAGGTATTTTCGTTATCGTTTTAACAAAGGATAACGAAAGTGCAGAATTCGAAAAACGAAAGATCCGACATAAACAAATGCTTTATTTTCATTTTCGTTGCTACAACAGTTCTATATAGATATGAGATTCGACATGATGATGACAATAACAATCTGTGTCCATCGAACCTGTGGTCGAATGTGCCTAACCTTAACTCTATTAGTCCAAGATTATTCTACATAGAGAGAAAAGATTCGACGTAGGGGAGAAAAGATTCGACGTAGGGGAGAAAAGATTCGACGTAGGGGAGAAAAGATAAATAAAAATAATGATGATGATGAATGTTATTGGCTGATTGTAACCAGAGGAGGAGCAGTAAAATATCTAGAACTAAGTACACACGTACTTTGGCTTATGGTGTCTGTTGAAAGTCCTAAGAAGATTCGATGGAGCAGGTAAACTATACAGCGTCGTACAGTTTAGCTGCTCCGTCGAATCTTCTTTGAACATTCGACAGACACCATAAGCCTTCAATGACAGATTCGACCTTAATTTGGATTTTCGGACGAATGCAATTTTTAACGAAAAACGAATTCAATAAAAACGAATTTCGGGAATAACTAAATAAATTTATTTTTCGGACGAAAACGTAATTCCGAAACAAAATATTTCAGTGTGCACATGTCTAGTAATGGCTGTTAGAGAAATACCTACACCAGGTCCTCATCCTGGTCTAACCATTTCCACCAGACACTGTACATATGGCCAAAGGTCTTCACATGACAATTATGTTTAGCCATTAAATACAAATGTAGTGAATAAATGTTCCTGTTATTACCCACTCATCATGATATACAGTACTATTGTTGTTTAGGTGCTCAACAACTGCAGAATTTCTCTACAATGCAGCAATTAGACAAGATGTGTCATGGAGCAGACCTATAGGGTCCTTTAAAGCAGGTTCTGCTTTATTGCACTGGTGATTTTCTGAGTTATAGCCCAGAAAAAGTTTGCAACATGTTTTTGGCCTGCTGCATCCTTCACAACTTATCCCATCCTGCAGGATTTTTTCTGGATATTGAGCTTCAAGACACTGATGAGGATCCTATTCCATCAATCCCTGAATCCTGTCCGACAGCGCTTCATACAAAGCTATTTTCAAGGTATGCAACAACTCTAAAGCCTGGTGCACACTAATATTTTTTTTAGTTATGGGGACCCAGCAGTTTGTCGTATACAGGAGTCAGAGTCTCGACCAACACCACATTCTCTTCATATGTGAACTTCACATTTTGTTGTTGACTGATTGTTTCCTCTTCTTGTTAGTGGTAGTGGAAATTTGCTTGACACTTCTGGAAGTTTCCTGATGTGTGGCTTTCTTGGCTCTTGAGAGAGCTGTTTTCATGCAAACGTCACGGCTTTCACTTGAGTGTTCCTCAATACAGGGCATAAAAGTTTGGTCTATCATCATCCACTTCTGTACTGCTACCTATGTAAATTAATTGATTAAGAGTTAAATAGTGTTTCCCTTCTCTTGAGTAGTGGGCCCTTTGTGACTCTTCTTCTTTGTGACTTGCCAAGATGGTGAAATCTTGCGAAAAACAGATCTGCTGAGAGATTTACATGACCTTAATAAAATGTTTACTTGTTTGACTTTAGCACTCTCCGAGCTTTTGACTAACCTTGTTTTTATTTTTTCCAGATGAGCAAGACTTGGTGGGTGACCTGGCGATTTCAGAATTGCTTGCTTCTGGGACAATGTTGTCTTTGGGGCAATATAAAAAAACACAAAGATACTTTTAAGTTGCTGAGTATTTTAACTTTACATGTGACATTTAAAAATACTGCCTATTGTTTACCATAAACGTGGCTGGTTTTAACAATCCCACCATCCTGCATTTTTTTTTGTTAAAGCAGCCTTCAAATACAAAAGAAGTTATGCACAGTTAGATGGAGAAATGTGAAGCATATTTGCTTGGACAGGTGTAAATACCTTCACAAGAATAGAGTATGCCTTACTTTGGGAATTTGCCATTCTGAGGTATTTTTCCCCTTGGTATTTTCTATGATGAATATTTTGGGTGCCTACAAAGAAAAGAAAATGAAGACACTTATTTTATCACAAAATTCCTTCAAACATTGTATGTGTGAGAGCCTTTAAAGACACGCAGTTTAAGATTGGAAGGAAGCTATCATGACTGACCTCCAGAACATTCTTTCTTGTTCCCCGCTCTTGCTCCTGGCTCAATTTGGGATGTACATCTTTTAGACACAAAAAAAAAAAAAACATGTACTAAACCACATATGTAGGTGTGATTAATAAATACATATTTACATTTGACCATGGGTGCTTTAAGGATGCAGCAGGGGACTTGTGCTCCATGCTTTTGCACTGTTGAAAATGACAAAATATAATGCATAGATGGAGCAGAGAAACCATCTAAAACATATTTAAGAACACAAGAATTTTTTTTCTTCCAATGGTTGAAGTTCAATGTATATTGACCGTAAATCAAACAAAAAACAAATGTAATAGATAAGCATGTACAGTATCTCACAAAAATGAGTACACCCCTCACATTTTTGTAAATATTTTATTATATCTTTTCATGTGACAACACTGAAGAAATTACACTTTGCTACAATGTAAAGCAGTGAGTGTACAGCTTGTATAACAGTGTAAATTTGCTGCCCCCTGAAAATAACTCAACACATAGCCATTAATGTCTAAACTGCTGGCAACAAAAGTGAGTACACCCCTAAGTGAAAATGTCCAAATTGGGCCCAAAGTGTCAATATTTTATGTAGCCACCATTATTTTCCAGTACTGCCTTAACCCTCTTGGGCATGGAGTTCACCAGAGCTTTACAGTGTGCCACTGGAGTCCTCTTCCACTCCTCCATGACGACATCACGGAGCTGGTGGATGTTAGAGACCTTGGGCTCCTCCACCTTCCATTTGAGGATGCCCCACAGATGCTCAATAGGGTTTAATAGGGTCTGGAGACATGCTTGGTCAGTCCATCACCTTTACCCTCAGCTTCTTTAGCAAGGCAGTGGTTGTCTTGGAGGTGTGTTTGGGGTCGTTATCATGTTGCAATACTGCCCTGCGGTCCAGTCTCTGAGGGGAGGGGATCATGCTCTGCTTCAGTATGCCACAGTACATATTGCCATTCACGGTCCCCTCAATGAACTGTAGCTCCCCAGTACCGGCAGCACTCATGCAGCCCCAGACCATGACACTCCCACCACCATGCTTGACCGTAGGCAAGACACACTTGTCTTTGTACTCCTCACCTGGTTGCCACCACACACACTTGACACCATCTGAATCAAAAAAGTTTATCTTGGTCTCATCAGACCACAGAACATAGTTCCAGTAATCCATGTCCTTAGTCTGCTTGTCTTCAGCAAACTTCCTTCTGGGACGACAGTCATGCAGACCAATTTGATGCAGCGTGCGGCATATGGTCTGAGCACTGACAGGCTGACCCCCCACCCCTTACATCCCTGCAGCAATGCTGGCAGCACTCATATGTCTACTCCCCAAAGACAACCTCTGGATATGACACTGAGCACGTGCACTCAACCTCTTTGGTCGACCATGACGAGGCCTGTTCTGAGTGCAAACTGTCCTGTTAAACCGCTGTATGGTCTTGGCATCAGTGCTGCAGCTCAGTTTCAGGGTCTTGGCAATCTTCTTATAGCCTAGGCCAGTGGTGGCGAACCTATGGCACACGTGCCACAGCTAGCACGACAAGCCTTCTCTGTCGCACGCCAGGAGAATCCCCCAGCCGGACAGTCACTTGCACTGACGGTACAGACACAGAGGAGCCGGCTTCCTTCCTTGCATCAGTGCCAGTGACGTCGGCAGGGGAGTGGGCAGCCAGTCATCTTGTCCCATGTGCGATGTTTAGTGGGGTGTAAAATTCTTCCTCCACCTTCCAGACTCTGTTCTGAAGCTTTTTGCCTCCTCCGGACCCCTACACCTACAGTAAGGCATTCAGGCATTCCTTTCTGCAGGCATCCTATTCCAGCTCCCCTTGCTCCAGGACGACTTTGGTTCAGTCTGTCCATCTGGTGCAGCCTGTGAAAAAGTGGAGGGGGAGGGGCGGTGCTCGGAGCAGATCATCCATGGCCATGGGGAGAGGTGCAGTGGCTGCTAGCTGACCTCCCGGCGCCAGGAATATTGAGGAGTGGCTGCATGGTGGGGATTCCTACAATACTGCCCGGGGAGAGCTGGACAATGAGGCCATGGAAAGGAGGAGGATGGATCCTCCGATCTACATTGTACTGTGTGTTGGAGAATGGGGATATGAGTAGTGCAGGAAGTATGTGTCAGGTAGGTGAGTGCATGTGTCAGGTAGGTGAGTGTAATGGTCAGGTGGGTGAGTGCATGTGTCAGGTAGGTGAGTGCATGTGTCAGGTAGGTTAGTGTAATAGGTAGGTGAGTGCATGTGTCAGGTAGGTGAGTGTAATGGTCAGGTAGGTGAGTGTAAAGGTCAAGTAAGTGAGTGTAATTGTCAGGTAGGTGAGTGCATGTGTCAGGTAGGTGAGTGTAATGGTCAGGTAGATGAGTGTAATGGTCAGGTAGATGAGTGTAATGGTCAGGTAGGTGAGTGTAATGGTCAGGTAGGTGAGTGTAATGGTCAGGTAGGTGAGTGCATGTGTCAGGTAGATCAGTGCATGTGTCAGGTACAGTGGCGTAACCAGAAACTTCAGGGCCACGGTGCAAGAAACCATGGAGGGCCCCCCTGACCTCCGGCCAGGGCCTTTCCCACTGATCACTGGGGGTAGCAGGACCTGAATAGTAGGGGGAACAAATCCCCTCCATTTTTCTCCTGCAGCCACTGAATGCCGGGGGAGAGGAGGAGAAGCAGACTTTTAGTGGTTGCAGGAGAAAAATGGAGGGGATTTGTTCCTCTAAATGCCTCCCCCCCATCCAGGTGTTCAGGGGCAACATGTGTGCTATTGCAATTGTGACCCATGTAGTTATGCCCCTGGGATGAGTGGCAGCGGTGGTGGTGGGGGGATGGCATCAGTGGCAGCAGTGGTGTTTGGGGGATATTATCAGTGGCATCAATGGTGGTGATGGGGGTTGGGATGAGTGGCAGCGGTGAGGGGGGTGAGATCAGTGGCAACAGTGGAGGTTAGGTGTGGATGGGATCAGTGGCAGCGGTGGTGGTGGGGGGATGGGATGAGTGGCAGCGGTGAGGGGGATGGGATCAGTGGCAAGGGTTGTGGTTGAGGGGGAGCAGTGGTAGGGGGGATTGAATGGGATGAGTGGCAGAGGTGGTGGGGGAATGGGATCAGTGGCAGGGGTGATGGTTGGAGGGGGATGGGATGAGTGGTAGTGGAAGGAGGGGATTGGATGGGATGAGTGGCAGTGGTGGGGGGCATTGGATAAAATAAGTGGCAGCGGTGGTGGGAGGATGGGATCTGTGGCGAGGGTGGTGGTTGGAGGGGTGGCATGGTATGAGTGGTGAGGAGGGGAATGGTATCAGTGGCAAGGATGGTGGTTGCAGGATGGGATCAGTGGCAGTAGTGGTCATAGTAAGGTGGATCAGTGGCAGCAGTGGTTGTGTGAGGGGTATCAGTGCTGGTGGTGTGGGGGGAGGGGGGATCAGTGGCAGTAATGGTGGTGTGGGGGGTATCAGGGTATCAGTGGCAGTAGTTGTGCCCGCCGTAAGTGCGGGCGGGGAGGATGGGCGGAGCAGACGGGGACTCCCCGCGAATGACCAGTGTAGTAGTGTACTATCTCCCGAGCGGCGGCGGCCCCCCTACAGTGGCGGAACTCAAGGGCCCAGTCGCAAATGCAACTGGTGCGACCCTGGTAATTCCGCCACTGGTCGGTAGGTCAGTGCATGTGTCAGGTAGGTCAGTGTATGTTGAACAATGCATTCTTGAACCCTGCATTCCGAGCGAATCTGGCAGTACGTTTTTGGTCCCTTAGGGCTCATTCAGAGGGATGATCAGTCCCATCCTCTGTACAGAGCTGCTAGTAGGTTTATTTCTGTGTTGGCACTTTGAAAGAAATAAGTTGGTTTTGCATTGTGATTTGGTCACTCGGGCTCAAAAAGGTTCACCATTACTGGCCTATGCCATCTTTATGTAGAGCAACAATTTTTTTTTCAGATTCTCAGAGAGTTCTTTGCCATGAGGTGCCATGTTGAACCTCCAGTGACCAGTATGAGAGAGTGAGAGCGATAACACCAAATTTAACATACCTGCTCCCCATTCACACCTGAGACCTTGTAACACTAACGAGTCACATGACACTGGGGAGGGAAAATGGCTAATTGGGCCCAATTTGGACATATTCACTTAGGGGTGTACTCACTTTTGTTGCCAGCGGTTTAGACCTTAATAGCTGTGTGTTGAGTTATTTTGAGGGTCAGCAAATTTACACTGTTATACAAGCTGCACACTCACTACTTTACATTGTAGCAAAGTGTAATTTCTCCAGTGTTGTCACATGAAAAGATATAATAAAATATTTACAAAAACGTGAGGGGTGCATTTACTTTTGTGAGATACTGTATAGATCAGTGGCGTTGTGTCCATAAGGGCACACGGCCCCCTGCCCCCTCTATCCAGCCACCCCCTCTATCACCAACAGATAGATTCATGCATTGCAGGTGTCCAATCATAGGAGAGGACGGGAGAAGACATCGAGGACATGGAGAAGCATGGAGGACACTGCTCGCCGCCCGCTGCCGTCACCAGATGGCGGGCGGGGGGGAGCACAATGGGAGCATTTGATGGGCACAGTGGCAGCATTTGATGGGCACAGCGGCAGCATTTGACGGCACAGCGGCGGCGTTTGATGGGCACAGGGGCTGCGTTTGATGGGCACAGTGAGGCTGCAATTGATGTTTTTTTTTCAGAATTTTTCAGTTTGTTTGCGCCCCCCCAAAAGTTTTGAGCACCAGCCGCCACAGGTATATATGTATCTAAGTCTGTCTCAAAGTTGGATGTTTTGAGCTGTAAATAAATAAAAATTCTTGGTAAGATTACATGTTGTTTGTGCTTATCTACTTTTCCTTTTCTAAACATATCAAACAAATGCACAGCAAACATGTTGGGGCATGCTTCACAAGTCCAAACAAATGGGGAAGAAAGGGTGAACAGTGAATGTTTAGGCAAACAAGCATGAAACATGTAATGTGTGCAGCAGGCAGTGAGGGACACAGCAGAAGTGTACAGCAAAAAAGCAGTCTAAACATGCACAAATGAGCCATATATATCTCAGAATACAGAACAAACATGTGCCGCAAACAAACCATGAAGCTGAAATGATGCCATGTGCCCCATAATACAGAACAAACATATGCCACAAAAAAAACTATGAACCTGAAATGATGCCATGTGTTGTAGAAGTAAGGAGAACCATGTGCTACAACAAAGCATGAAAGTGCAAAACTGTTAAGACAAATGAGACTGTTGAAAGGAATAAAAGCGCTTTACCATGTGCTCCACCAAATCCAGGATGTTCAGCTTCTCTTCTGCTGAGCTCTCCTCTGTCATCGCTCACTTCTGCCAAGGCCCTGAGAAGCATGTGTGTGTGCGCACAAGAGAAAAGAAGTGCCGCCCGCTGGATATGATGGCATATACAGTAAATTACTGCACAGTTTCATTCCTTAAATATAGCAAAACATGACAAAATACAGCATGCAGTGTTTAAGAAGCATTTTTTCGTCAATGGCAAAAAACATTTTGAAAAACACTGAGCGGTATTTTACTGCATTTCTTAAAGTAGATAACATTTTGCCAGTGGAGCCCACTTCTACCAGTGCAGTTCAGCGCCATCATATGACTTGTGTGGCAGTGATCAGGGATACTGACTGGTGACAGTATTTTAAAAAAATTAAATAATTTTTTATCCAATTTTTTTAACTTTTTTTATTGAATTTTTCTATTTTACAATTTTTTTTACATACTCATCAGAGCAGGATTTTTTTTTACACTTGCATTGCTGTTACAGTGATGATCACTGTAACAGCAATGTTTTGAACTGTCATGAATGGGTTACATTCATACTAGCTGTGATTACTATTGTGTGCTGTGATTGGCCCATAGCTATCACATGGTACAAGGTGCTGTGATTTGCCCAGGTACCATGTGATAATTGTGGGCCAATCACAGCATCACAACACTAAGCACAGCTGTTATGAATGAAACTCATTTATAACAGTTGTGTTTACATTGTGATCATGTGATCTCAAAGCAGATGGGTACCAGGAGCAGCAAGTCGTGGGAGCAGTGTACTGCATGACGTGCATGTAAGTGATCCAGCCTGCCTGTACCGCCAGCCCACAGTAAATATACTCTCGAACGACTGAGGACAACTTCCCATGTATTTAGCTACGGTCAATGTCTAGTCCAGTGATGGCGAACCTTGGCGCTCCAGATGTTTTGGAACTACATTTCCCACGATGCTCATGCACTCTGCAGTATAGTTGAGCATCGTGGGAAATGTAGTTCTAAAACATCTGGGGTGCCAAGGTTCGCCGCCACTGGTCTAGTCTATGGTCGAATGTTGTTACTGATAATAAGTGGACTTGATAATTTGATTTTTATGGAATGAATACTGTACTAATTAAATGAAAATTGGACAAAATGATAACTAACGAGAAAATTTTTTCAACATGTCCTTTTGGAAATTTTCTCCTAAACAGTCCTGATCAACTCTTGAAAGCAGTATACCAACAAACAGAAAATCAAATGTTTGTCCTGAATATAAATTTCTCCTCTGATTTTCTAATAGTGTGTACTAGGCTTTGCAATGGAGATCATTGGAAGAATAAATGCTTCTCTTTGATTGGTGTTCAGTGGGACGAAGACTAATGCCGTGTACACACGAGCGGACTTTTTGACCGGACTGTGGGCAGCATCGGACCTGCAGCAGACTTTTTCGGTCGAAAATCTGACAGACTTTTGATTTGGAACATGTTTCAAATCTTTACGTCGGAACTCCGCCGGACCCAGTTCCTATTGAAAAGTCTGCTCGTCTATATGCTAGTCCGATGGACAAAAACCGACGCTAGGGCAGCTATTGGCTACTGGCTATCAACTTCCTTATTTTAGTCCGGTCGTACGTCATCAAGTACAAATCCGTCGGACTTTGGAGTGATCATGTGTAGGGAAGTCCGTTTGTTCGGAAAGTCCGTCGGAAGTCCGCCGAAAGTCCATCCGATAGACCGCTGGACCAGTCCGGTCGAAAAATCCGCTCGTGTGTAAGCGGCATCAGCGAATGCATTGATGTTATCGGTTACTTGCCTGAAAGAGAGGAGGAGATGGTTTGCTGGTCCCCGGACGTTGATGATGTTGATGCTGGAACTATGAGGCATTGTTTAGTGGGAGATCAATTTACCCAACAGAATTCTGCAGCATGGGTAGTCGCAGGGCCACAGGGCAATGCAATTCACATGGCTAAGCAGGCAAAGAGAGTAATTAAAGGCTCTGCATTACAGAAAAAGCCTTTATGTTTACAATTACAATATTTTTACAGCTTTCTAAGAAAAGGTACCTTGCCTGTTTTGCTGATTTATTGCTGAAGACTCTTTAAGTTTATAGTTGTGCATATGGTTTGCAGATATTACAATTAAAGCTTCATCTGCTCTAGTGTTGTGCACATTAATGGTCCATGTGAAACATTCCAGCTATCTTATACATTGATTATTATGCCCAAGCCTTCTTGTCTCTAATGCAGCTCGCTCCCCCTCTCCTCTGTATTTTTGAGGGTTATCTGAATTATTAATCAGATTGTATATCTTGGATGGAGCATGAGAAATAAAGAAACAGACTGAAAGGCAGTGGGCAGAAGGTGCCTGTGTATTTTTTCTTACATATTATCAAGAGAACAGATGGATTTTACACTGTGAGCTGGTGGCACTTTCATGTCCAAATATTCCTGGGGCCTGTAATTAACACTGGCAGAATGCACTCACAATCACATGGCTTCATTTCCTGAATTCTGAAACAAATCCCAAGCAGGTTGTACGAGTGGAATTGCATATCCCCTATTGTCAGTCAGTAACTGTCCAGTAACTAGTGGGCTATCAGCTGAGATTCAAAGTAGATGTTCAGGCAAATATTTAATAAACACAATAGAATTCAGTTATGTATTAAACAAAAATATTATTTAATGTAGATATAGCATCATAATCATCATAATGTAACTACATTTTTACATTCAGTTAGCACATGTATCTGAAGCCAACTTTTTATCAGCCTCCAGCACAGCAGGTCTCACAATTAGAGAGGAAATAACTCAATCAGGTCCTATTGCTTTATACATCTTGACACCAGTGGTGCTCAAAATTTTTTGGGGGGCGCAAACAAACTGAAAAATACTGAACCCCCCCCCCATCAATTGCAGCCTCACTGTGCCCATCATATGCAGCCACATGTGCCCATCATATGCAGCCACTGTACAAGCACAAAGATTTGTGTACCTCTATAAATACAACAGACTATATATATATATATATATATATATATATATATATATATATATATATATATATATATATATATATATATATATATATATATATATATATATATATATATATATATATATATATATATATATATATATATATATATATATATATATATATATATATATATATATATATATATATATATATATATCTGGGCGGCACAGTGGTGTAGTGGGTAGCACTCTCGCCTAGCAGTAAGAAGGGTCGCTGGTTCGAATCCCAACCATGACACTACCTGCTTGGAGTTTGCATGTTCTCCCTGTGTCTGCGTGGGTTTCCTCCGGGTACTCCGGTTTCCTCCCACACTCCAAAGACATGCTGGTAGGTTAATTGGATCCTGTCTAAATTGTCCCTAGTATGTATGAATGTGAGTTAGGGACCTTAGATTGTAAGCTCCTTGAGGGTAGGGACTGATGTGAATGTACAATGTATATGTAAAGCGCTGCGTAAATTGACGGCGCTATATAAGTAACCTGAAATAAATAAATAAATAACAGTCTGTCAGAGAACTCACACAGCAAGCACTCATCTCCATGCAGCAGCTGCCAACCCTCGTTCCTCTAATGCCAATGTGCATGCACGGAACCGTAGCCAGAGACAAATGAGATCCAGAGTGGGCATGCACAATGGCACCTCCATGCGAACTCACACGCACTCATGCAAGTGCCAACGCGCTAATGAGCATGCGCTAATGTCCTAACGCGCATGCGCGCACGCACATATGCTGACAAAAATCCTGGCACACGGCATCTTATATAAACAGAGAGTCTGCCTAACATCAGTGCAGTTTGTCCCTGTGTTCCTGTTGTTACTCTGCCTGATTGACCTTGTTCCTGAAAACCCAGCTATCCTCTGACAATTCTCTTGGATCTCCCCTGCCTGCTGAACCTGGCTCTACATGCAATACTGACCTTGGCTTGGACTTATGATTACGGCTCTGCCTTCTGATCCTGTACCCCGCTGCCAGTCTGTTGCCAACCTCTGCCTGTTCCTGACTACGGTTTTGCCTTCTGGTTGGGTACCCCGCTGCCAGCCTGTTGCTGACTGCTGCCTGTTCCTGATCCAGCAGTTGATCCTGATCTGGCTCCCACTGAACAAGTCTGGTGATCAGTTTCCACATCTACTCAGCAGAGGTTCCTGTATCTCCAAGTTCCAGACTCCTGCCTGCAGGCACATGCACCCTTTCATTGCTGTCGCCTCCCTGTACCCACCACCAGGGGTGCTTGGACCGAAACTGTGCAAGAGGCCACCCTCATCATTTCGGGCTCCACTGTAAGGTATGTGACACAGTCACAGTTCATAAGTCCATGTGAATAAATCTGACCTAACTTATTGCACTTAGGTGGCGTTTCCTCTTTTGTTCTTGTTTCCCTATATGCAGCCACTGTGCCCATCATATGCAGCCACTTGTGCCCATCATATGCAGCTACTTGTGCCCATCATATTCAACCACTGTGCAAAGGGAAGATTATTGTATGTAAAAAAAGATTTAAAAAAAGAAAAAAAAATGTTTGAAAAATGTAATTAAAAGCTATTTAATTTTTGTCACCAGTCAGTATGCCTGATCCCCACCACACCAGTCATATGATGACACTGTACTGCACTAGTGACAGTATGTAAAGGGGTCATTTGGGGGGTATTTCCAAAAAAGTGACAAAACATTTACAGCTTCCAAAAACTCGCCATGCCTCTTACTAAATTCCTCAAACTGTATGCTTTCCAAAAAGGGTTAATTTTGGGGGTATTTGTACTGTCCCAACATTTTAGGGGCCTCAAGAAATGAAGCTCGACGTTCGCTAGAAATCGGAGCTATGTGGGAAGCGGAGACTTGATCTAACTCCCTGGGGCTAAAGCGAGCTGTATTCCTTATCTTTCTTCTCTATCACCCCTGCAGGATCCAACAGTTCATTCCAACTACCAAGAACCGCAAAAGGAAGCCCGCCTAGCGGTCATTAGCAACTTGCTTACTATGGGTAAGGGAACAGACCACAATGTCGCAAGATAGTGCCCTGCAGCAACAGGCCTAGGCATGTCCTCTGAACCCGGCATGCTCTCCTATAGCAATGTCAGAAAACAGTGAGTACTCTCCTCACCTTACTAAGGCTGACCTAGAAGATAGCCTTTCCCCCCATGTATAATAAAATGGCCAATAAGTTTCAGGTAGAGTTGCACAAATCAACTAGCACTCTGACCCAGGAAATTGCAACACTGGTAAACCGGACCTACATGCTGGAAACAAAGCATGATGAATTACATCTTGCATATGAAGACCTCCGCAAAGACCATGAGGTGCATTCTGACACTGTTCTCCAATTACAAGCCCACCTAGAAGATTTGGATAACTGTAATAACAGAAACAACATTAGGGTATGCGGGGTGCCAGAATCAGTTACAGATAGGGATGAGCCCGATGTGGTGTTCACCTGTTTGCCAAACAGCGAACAATATGTGGTGTTCGTGGCAAATTCGAAAGCCCGGAACGCCGTTAAAGTCTATGGGACACTAACATGAAAAATCAAAAGTGCTAGTTTTAAAGGTTTATATACAAGTTATTGTCATAAAAAGTGTTTGGGGACCTGGGTCCTGCCCCAGGGGACATGTATCAATGCAAATTTTTTTTTTTTTTAAATGTCCGTTTTTTCGGGAGCAGTGATTTTTTTAATGCTTGAAGTTACATAGTTACATAGTAGTTACATAGTAGGGGAGGTTGAAAAAAAAGACACAAGTCCATCAAGTCCAACCTATGTGTGTGATTATGTGTCAGTATTACCTTACATATCCCTGTATGTTGCGGTCATTCAGGTGATTATCTAATAGTTTCTTGAAGCTATCAATGCTCCCCGCTGAGACCACCGCCTGTGGAAGGGAATTCCACATCCTTGCCGCTCTTACAGTAAAGAACCCTCTACGTAGTTTAAGGTTAAACCTCTTTTCTTCTAATTGTAATGAGTGGCCACGAGTCTTATTAAACTCTCTTCTGCGAAAAAGTTTTATCCCTATTGTGGGGTCACCAGTACAGTATTTGTAAATTGAAATCATATCCCCTCTCAAGCGTCTCTTCTCCAGAGAGAATAAGTTCAGTGCTCGCAACCTTTCCTCATAACTAAGATCCTCCAGACCCTTTATTAGCTTTGTTGCCCTTCTTTGTACTCGCTCCATTTCCAGTACATCCCTCCTGAGGACTGGTGCCCAGAACTGGACAGCATACTCCAGGTGCGGCCGGACCAGAGTCTTGTAGAGTGGGAGAATTATCGTTTTATCTCTGGAGTTGATCCCCCTTTTAATGCATGCCAATATTCTGTTTGCTTTATTAGCAGCAGCTTGCCATTGCATGCCATTGCTGAGCCTATCATCTACTAGGACCCCCAGGTCCTTTTCCATCCTAGATTCCCCCAGAGGTTCCCCCCCCAGTGTATAGATTGCATTCATATTTTTGCCACCCAAATGCATTAATTTACATTTTTCTACATTGAACCTCATTTACCATGTAGTCGCCCACCCCATTAATTTGTTCAGGTCTTTTTGCAAGATTTCCACATCCTGCGGAGAAGTTATTGCCCTGCTTAGCTTAGTATCGTCTGCAAATACAGAGATTGAACTGTTTATCCCATCCTCCAGGTCGTTTATGAACAAATTAAATAGGATTGGTCCCAGCACAGAACCCTGGGGAACCCCACTACCAACCCCTGACCATTCTGAGTACTCCCCATTTATCACCACCCTCTGAACACGCCCTTGTAGCCAGTTTTCAATCCATGTACTCACCCTATGGTCCATGCCAACGGACCTTATTTTGTACAGTAAACGTTTATGGGGAACTGTGGCAAATGCTTTTGCAAAATCCAGATACACCACGTCTATGGGCCTTCCTTTATCTAGATGGCAACTCACCTCCTCATAGAAGGTTAATAGATTGGTTTGGCAAGAACGATTCTTCATGAATCCATGCTGATTACGGCTAATGATATCATTCTTATTACTAAAATCTTGTATATAGTCCCTTATCATCCCCTCCAAGAGTTTACATACTATTGATGTTAGGCTAACTGGTCTGTAATTCCCAGGGATGTTTTTTGGGACCTTTTTAAATATTGGTGCTACATTGGCTTTTCTCCAATCAGCTGGTACCATTCCAGTCAATAGACTGTCTGTAAAAATTAGGAACAACGGTCTGGCAATCACCTGACTGAGTTCCCTAAGTACCCTCGGATGCAAGCCATCTGGTCCCGGTGATTTATTAATGTTAAGTTTCTCAAGTTTCCCCCTTTTAATGCATGCCAATATTCTGTTTGCTTTATTAGCAGCAGCTTGGCATTGCATGCCATTGCTGAGCCTATCATCTACTAGGACCCCCAGGTCCTTTTCCATCCTAGATTCCCCCAGAGGTTCCCCCCCCAGTGTATAGATTGCATTCATATTTTTGCCACCCAAATGCATTAATTTACATTTTTCTACATTGAACCTCATTTGCCATGTAGTCGCCCACCCCATTAATTTGTTCAGGTCTTTTTGCAAGATTTCCACATCCTGCGGAGAAGTTATTGCCCTGCTTAGCTTAGTATCGTCTGCAAATACAGAGATTGAACTGTTTATCCCATCCTCCAGGTCGTTTATGAACAAATTAAATAGGATTGGTCCCAGCACAGAACCCTGGGGAACCCCACTACCGACCCCTGACCATTCTGAGTACTCCCCATTTATCACCACCCTCTGAACACGCCCTTGTAGCCAGTTTTCAATCCATGTACTCACCCTATGTTCAATGCCAACGGACCTTATTTTGTACAGTAAAGTTTATGGGGAACTGTGGCAAATGCTTTTGCAAAATCCAGATACACCACGTCTACGGGCCTTCCTTTATCTAGATGGCAACTCACCTCCTCATAGAAGGTTAATAGATTGGTTTGGCAAGAACGATTCTTCATGAATCCATGCTGATTACTGCTAATGATATCATTCTTATTACTAAAATCTTGTATATAGTCCCTTATCATCCCCTCCAAGAGTTTACATACTATTGATGTTAGGCTAACTGGTCTGTAATTCCCAGGGATGTTTTTTGGGACCTTTTTAAATATTGGTGCTACATTGGATTTTCTCCAATCAGCTGGTACCATTCCAGTCAATAGACTGTCTGTAAAAATTAGGAACAACGGTCTGGCAATCACCTGACTGAGTTCCCTAAGTACCCTCGGATGCAAGCCATCTGGTCCCGGTGATTTATTAATGTTAAGTTTCTCAAGTCTAATTTTAATTCCGTCCTCTGTTAACCATGTAGGTGCTTCCTGTGTTGTGTCATGAGGATAAACACTGCAGTTTTGGTTACTGAAGCCCCCAGTTCACTGGTGAAGACTGAGGAGAAGAATAAATTCAATACCTTTGCCATCTCCCCATGTTTTGTAACCAGATGTCCTTCCTCATTCTTTATTCTTTATAGTGAAACAATAAAAATGAAATATTCCTTTAAATATTGTGCCTGGGGGTGTCTATAGTATGCCTGCAAAGTGGCGCATTTTTCCCGTGTTTAGAACAGTACCACAGCACAATGACATTTCTAAAGGAATAACTGATCGCGGCTGTAATGAATTGTCGGGTTTCGGCAATATAGATAAAATTTATTGAAAAAAAGAGCATGGGATCCCCCCCAGTCCATTACCAGTGTCTGATATGAATAGTAAAAGGAACCCTGAACCAAAATTTTTTAAAAAATTGCATGGGGGTCCTCCTAAAATCAATACCAGGCCCTTCGGGTCTGATATGGAAATTAAGGGGAACCCTGCGCCAAATTTAAAAAGAAAATGGTGTAGGGGTCCCCCCAAAATCCATACCAGACCTTTCAGGGGGGTCTACGCCACTTCCCATCCCCCTGCTGTCTGCTGGGAGACACACGGGTCCCAGAGACAGCAGGGACCATTCGAACTGCGCAACGCGACTTGCGCATGCGCAGTAGGGAACCAGGAAGTGAAGCCACAAGGCTTCACTTCCTGATTTCCCCACCAAAGATGGCGGCGGCAGCATCCGAGGACCAAGGGACGGTTCGGCCTCGGGTGCTGACATCCCGGGCACCCTGGACAGGTAAGTGTCATAGTTACATAGTAGGTGAGGTTGAAAAAAAGACACATCAAAAGTCCATCAAGTCCAACCTATGTGTGATTATGTGTCAGTATTACATTGTATATCCCTGTATGTTGCGGTCATTCAGGTGCTTATCTAATAGTTTCTTGAAGTTATCGATGCTCCCCGCTAGGGATGAGCTTCGAGTTCGAGTCAAACTCATGTTCGACTCGAACATCGGCTGTTCGCCAGTTCGCCGAACAGCGAACAATTTGGGGTGTTCGCGGCAAATTCGAAAGCCGCGGAACACCCTTTAAAAGTCTATGGGAGAAATAAAAAGTATTAATTTTAAAGGCTTATATGCAAGTTATTGTCATAAAAAGTGTTTGGTGACCTGGGTCCTGCCCCAGGGGACATGGATCAATGCAAAAAAAGTTTTAAAAACGGCCATTTTTTCGGGAGCAGTGATTTTAATAATGCTTAAAGTGAAACAATAAAAGTGTAATATTCCTTTAAATTTTGTACCTGGGGGGTGCCTATAGTATGCCTGTAAAGGGGTGCATGCTTCCCGTGTTTAGAACAGTCTGACAGCAAAATGACATTTCAAAGGAAAAAAAGTCATTTAAAACTACTCGCGGCTATTAATGAATTGTCGGTCCGACAATACACATAAAAGTTCATTGATAACGGTTCATAAGCGGCCGGACCAGAGTCTTGTAGAGTGGGAGAATTATCGTTTTATCTCTGGAGTTGATCCCCTTTTTAATGCATGCCAATATTCCTGTTTGCTTTGTTAGCAACAGTTTGGCATTGCATGCCATTGCTGAGCCTATCATCTACTAGGACCCCCAGGTCCTTTTCCATCCTAGATTCCGTCAGAGGTTCTCCCCCCAGTGTATAGATTGCATTCATATTTTTGCCACCCAAATGCATTATTTTACATTTTTCTACATTGAACCTCATTTGCCATGTAGTTGCCCACCCCATTAATTTGTTCAGATCTCTTTGCAAGGTTTCCACATCCTGCAGAGAAGTTATTGCCCTGCTTAGCTTAGTATCGTCTGCAAATACAGAGATTGAACTGTTTACCCCATCCTCTAGGTTGTTTATGAACAAATTAAATAGGATCCCAGTACAGAACCCTGGGGAACCCCACTACCCACCCCTGACCATTCCGAGTACTCCCCATTTATCACCACCCTCTGAACACGCCCTTGTAGCCAGTTTTCAATCCATGTACTCACCCTATGGTCCATGCCAACGGACCTTATTTTGTACAGTAAACGTTTATGGGGAACTGTGTCAAATACTTTTGCAAAATCCAGATACACCACGTCTATGGGCCTTCCTTTATCTAGATGACAACTCACCTCCTCATAGAAGGTTAGTAGATTGGTTTGGCAAGAACGATTCTTCATGAATCCATGCTGATTACTGCTAATGATACCGTTCTCATTACTAAAATATTGTATATAGTCCCTTTCCATCCCCTCCAAGAGTTTACATACTATTGATGTTAGGCTAACTGGTCTGTAATTCTAACTGGTCTGTAATTCCCAGGGATGTATTTTGGGCCCTTTTTAAATATTGGTGCTACATTGGCTTTTCTCCAATCAGCTGGTACCATTCCAGTCAGTAGACTGTCTGTAAAAGTTAGGAACAACGGTCTGGCAATCACTTGACTGAGTTCCCTAAGTACCCTCAGATGCAAGCCATCTGGTCCCGGTGATTTATTAATGTTAAGTTTCTCAAGTCTAATTTTAATTCTGTCCTCTGTTAACCGTGGAGGTGCTTCCTGTGTTGTGTCATGAGGATAAACACTGCAGTTTTGGTTACTGAAGCCCCCCAATTCACTTGTGAAGACTGAGGAGAAGAAAAAATTCAATACCTTCACCATCTTCCCATCCTTTGTAACCTGATGTCCTTCCTCATTCTTTATGGGGCCAATAAGCATTAAAAAAATCACTGCTCATGAAAAAAAGTCTGTTTTAAAACTTTTTTTTGCATTGATACATGTCCCCTGGGGCAGGACCCAGGTCCCCAAACACTTTTTATGACAATAACTTGCATATAAGCCTTTAAAATTAGCACTTTTGATCTTTAAGTTAGTGTCCCATAGACTTTAATGGTGTTCCGGCAGCTTTCGAATTTGCCGAGAACATCACATATTGTTCGCTGTTCAGCGAACAGGTGAACACCCGATGTTTGAGTCGAACTTACGTTCGACTCAAACATCGGGCTCATCCCTACTAAGCACGTGTGTTGGTTGGTGACTTCAAGCTAGTAGCACATTCCAGGCTGGACAGAAGCAGAGTGGTGAGCTCAGCCAATGCTTTCCCTAAAACCTTAGTAGGATCACTAGGATCAAACCAATTGATTAATACATGGAGGGCCTTAAATGTAGGAGCAAGGGAGTACATGCATTATTCGCACTCCCACGATAGTTATGCCAGGCTGGACTACATTTTTAGTACTCCCATTATGTTGGCCAACTCAGCCTCAATCCATACATTCCCTTGGTTGGATCATCAGGTGGTCTCGTTTCATACCTCTTATAATCAGTCTTTCTCCCCAGACATCCACATGGAGACTGAATGGTTCCCTCCTTATGGACCCTGAAATGATCTCTCAAATAGAGGACCACCTGAAGGAATATTTTAATCTGAACGAAGTGGAGGAGATCTCCCCATCCACACTGTGGGCAGCCCATAAGGCAGTCTTGAGGGGCCACCTGATTGAGCTGGCTACAACTAGAATGCAGAACGCCAGAAAATTGGGGAGATTAATACTCTCACCTTTGAACTCAACAAACTCTACCATATCCATAGCCAATCCCACTCCCCAGAAGTGCTAAGACAAAATGACCTAAAAAGCGTATATCTCTAGACACAATTTTATCAGAACAAACAGAAAAGTCTCTATGTTGGGCTAAAGCACGGCTCCTGTGTGGCATGTTCACCAATGCCAGGAGCCTGGCAGACAAGATGGAAGACCTAGAGATACTGTTGTACGAGGAGGATTTCGATTTTGTTGGAATTTCAGAGACTTGGTTCAACAGCTCTCATGATTGGCTGGCAACCATTCAAGGGTATCCTCTTTATCGCAGGATAGGGAGGGTAAAAAAGGGGTTATGCCTATATATCAAGAATAATGTACAAGTGAATGTGAGAGATGACATCACTAGGGGAACTAGGGAGAAGGTGGAATCCTTATGGGTAGAGCTCCAAAGGGATGAAACTAACAACCTCGGCTTGGAGACCACTGGAGTTGAGACAGTGGTGGTAAGAGCACAGTGGGGTAAGAGTGCCTATAGGGTTCTCTTAGCTGGAAGTGGTGGTGCCAGATGAGATGCCGGAACAGCTAGTGCAGGAGTGCTGTGGATGCAGGTCAGTAGATGCAGGTATGCTGCGGATGCAGAGCAGCGGATGTAGGATAGCAGGCTGGAGCAGGGTCAGACAGACCAGGTCATACACAGAAGACCAATTAGCATAAACAGCAGGCAGAGAGTAGTCAGAGTCCAGGCTGGGTTTTGGCAACAGGTAATCAGGCCGGTAAACAGGAGAAAGCAGGGTCAAACAAGCCAAAGGTCAGGACTGGAGATAGCAGCGTGGTCAGGATGCCAGGTCAAACACTGGAACAGGATACAAACACAGAGTCTGGTTTCAGGGAACAGCTGCAGATCAAACCACAAGAACCTAGTGCCCCTGGAGCATCTTTATAGGCCACTAGGCGCCAAAGCACGTGTAATGTGCGCGCATGCGCACATTCATGCATATTTTTTAGTTGCACAAAGTGAGCCATTTTAGACAGGCGGTCAACCACTACAAAAATAGCCAAGCAACCTTCTGATAGGGGATGTTCCACTATAAAATCCATTGCAATCATTTTCCAGGGTTTGTCAGGAATCAGTAGAGGTCTAAGCAAACCCCAGGCCTTGCTTCTAGCAGTCTTACTTCCTGTACAGGTAGCGCATGAATTCACATATTCCATGCAGTTCTTTTCAAGATCTGGCCACCAAAATGTGCGCTGTATTAATTCCAGGGTTTTATGTATTCCAAAATGGCCAGCCAGGGGATGGTCATGGCACAGACTTAACACTGTTACTCGGATGTCTTCTGGCACAAAGATCTTATTATCCTTACATAGTAGCCCATCCTTGGGTAACAGGGTATTTCCAGGAGGACCTGGCATACTTGCTGAAGCTTGCTTCAAGCCAGACATCAGGTTTGTCTGTAAGAGTAGGAAGTTACCTTCTGATATGATGGTATCTGGAGCTGACACTTCTCTTGGATCATCAAACATGCGAGAAAGGGTGTCTGGTTTGATGTTCTTCGAGCCCGGCCAGTAGGTAATGTGAAATGAGAATCTGGAAAAAAACAATGCCCACCATGCCTTGCATGGTCTCAGATGCTTGGCAGCTATCGGGTACTCCAGATTCTTATGGTCTGTATAAATGAGTATGGGATGCACTGCTCCTTCCAACAGATATCTCCATTCCTCAAGTGCAGCCTTGATGACCAGGAGCTCTCGGTCCCCCACATTGTAATTCTTCTTGGACACAGAGAGTTTACGAGAGAAGAAGGCAATTGGGTGCATTAAGTCTTCGAGACCCTGGCTTTGGGAGATAACTGCCCCTACCACTGCCTCTGAAATGTTGACCTCGAGTAGGTAAGGCAAAGCAGGATCAGGATGACTAAGGATAGGAGCTGACATGAAAAGTCCTTTTAAAGTTGCAAAGGCAGCCTGTGCCTCGGGAGTCCAGTGAAACCGAATACTTTGTTTTGTTAGCTGAGTAATCGGGGAGATAATGGCGGAGAATCCCTTGATGAATCTCCGGTAGAAGTTTGCAAAGCCGACAAAACGATGCACCCCCTTTTTGTCTGAGGGTGCAGGCCAGTCCAGAATGGCTGTAACTTTTTGTGGATCCAGCTGTGGATATTACTAGGCCAAGGAACTGAATACTTTGCTGCTCAAATTCACATTTCTCTGGCTTGGCATATATCTCATGCTGACGGAGCTGGCAGAGTACATTCTTAACATGCAGTGTTAATTTTGGCAGCAAATTTCGATTCAGTTTTAGTCTTAGGACTAAAATGGCATTTTAGTTTTAGTCCCATTTTAGTCTTCTGCAATTGCTTTAGTTTTAGTCGTATTTAGTCGACTAAATCTCCAGTACATTTTAGTTGACTAAAATGTTCTATGTTTTAGTCGACTAAAATCTCCAGTACATTTTAGTCAACTAAAGCTAATTTTAGTCGTCTAAAATCGTATGGGTATAATTTAATTGTAATGCATTAGTTAAACATTTCTCTACAATTTCCAAACTCATTATATACTGCTAGAGTGAAAAATGTAATATGTTATTATTTATGGTATTGAGGTATGAACATGCACTACAGACCAGTGTTAATTTTGAAGTCAAATTTCAATTTAGTTTTAGTCTTAGCCTTTTGACTAAAATGGCATTTTAGTTTTAGTCGTATTTTAGTCATCTCAGTTGTTTTAGTTTTAGTCGTATTTTAGTATTTAAATGGAGCTGATTTTTAGGGACTTTAGGTGAAGACATGACCTGGTAAGGTCAATTGTTCCATCCCTTGGGACTTTGAGTGAAATTGTGACATCTCTGTTATAGTCAAAAAAAGGGGGAAAGGGCAATGGGGGGGACTTTAAAGTGGTTGCAAAAGAATGAATTGGTGAACATAATTGAAATTTATTGATTGCCATAAGGTACAAAGAAGGTGCAGCATGTAAAAGCATATTGGAATTATACAAGGGGTAATACAATACATCTTAGTCATAATAAAGATATCACATCATATAGCAAATAGCTTTCCAGAGTGCACCAATGACGCAATTTGGGTAAACACATAATAAATAGCAATGCTTGCAAAACCTTAGGCCTCATTGATCCTGAAGCGTGGTATTAAATGTTAGCTTGTAAGGAATATGTATATTGATGAAAAGCAAAATATATGGCAGCTGTACGCGTTTCATGGCTGGGGGAGGCACTCGTCAGGAGAAAGCACTTGATGTGACTATGGGTAAGAAAATTGATATAAGGTTAAGTAGTATGATAAATGTAGAGATGGACAAGGGTAGGGTTAGGATCCCCCATACCAATTGCAGTTAAACTCACTCAGGTTCATATGGTGATGGTGCGGTGCCGGGTAGTGCAAGCCATCCGAAAGTACTCCCAACCAGGAGCTACAGCGGGTATCCCTGTGGGGGCGCCCCACAGGCATCAACCAGGGCGAACATAGGATGAGGAGGCAAACCTAAGTGAAGAGTGAATGGAAGAAGGTGTGCAACATGGAGGTGATGAACGTGAGAAAGTGATTGGAAGAATGCGTGATAGGGAAGGAAAGAGTGAAGAGAACTAACAGCCAAAAGGTGATGAGATAGCAAAAGGATTACAGAGGATAAGTTACCATAAGGGCCAGTGGGGAAGTGGGAGTGAAAACCCAATACATAGTGCAGAGAGTACCTGTGATGGGAGAACCAACAGTGCGGAAGAAGAGAGATCTTAGGCTGGGTGCAGACCAGTGTGTGAAGAGGAGCCTTGTGTGCCAAATGCCGCTCGGAAGACGCCCTTAAGAGCGTAGTATTTTAGTCGACTAAAATAGTATTCATTTAGTCGACTAAAATGTTTTAGTCATTTTAGTAGACTAAATAAACAATGTTGACATGTTCCCGGTGTTGCTCAAGAGATGTGGAAAAAAATCAAAATGTCAACTAGATAGACAATTACGTAGATATCCAGTCTCTGAAAATGTCATTAACTAGATGTTGGAAGGTGGCAGGGGCATTGCATGGGCCAAAGGGCATTACCAGATATTCGTAATGGCCAAACCTGGTGTGGAAAGCTGTTTTCCATTCATCCCCTGTGTGGATGCGGACAAAGTTGTAACCCCATCTGCAAGTCTAGCTTGGTAAATACAGAAGAAGTCCTTAGTCTTTGAAAAAGTTCAGACACCAGGTGCAGAGGATACCAGTTCTTGACCATAATTTTATTTAATTCTCGGTAGTCCACACAGGGCTGAAGAGAGTGGTCTTTCTTTTCCACAAAAAAGATTCCTCCCCCTGCTGGAGAAGTGGAAGGTGGGATGAACCCCCTCTTGAGGTTTTCATTGACATAATCCTTTAGCACCTCTAGTTCCCGTTCAGATAAAGGGAAGATTCATCCGAAGGGGATCTCAGCCCCTGGGTGTAGTTTGATTGGACAATCATATGAACGATGGGGAGGAAGTGTTAGTTTCAGCCCCCTGTTTGCTGAAAACATCCAGAAAACCATGGTATGCACTGTTGCACTCTGAATCAGATTCCCGGCATAATAGAGGACCAGAGGTGCTGGGACGTGACGGCAGGCAGTGATGCTGGCAGTAAGATGACTGGAATTTAATATTCCCAGACCCCCAATCAATCTGCGGATTGTGGACCTGAAACCAGGGTAGGCCCAGGATGACTGGAAACAGACCGGATGCAATAGCATCCAAGCTTAACAGTTCCTTATGATCTGTGAAGGTAGTTACAAGCAGAGGAGGGGTTTCCTGGGTCACTACTCCGGATTTGATATGAGACCCATCTGCCAAAAAGATAGAAAGTCCTTGAGTCTTTGGCTGGAGTGGGATGTGTTGTTGAGCTGTAAAGTTCAGATCAATGAAACAACTACATGCCCCAGAATTAATTATTGCGGTAACTGGTATTGTTCTACCTGGAAGCTGGAACGAGATGGGTAAGGCCAGATGAGTGGCGTTGGCAGAAGGAGATGGGTAATTGGAAGGAGAAAAAGACAGGACCTTACGCAGCTTTGCAGGACATGAGCAAACATAGTGGCCAGCTTGCCCACAATACAGGCATAAATTATTCTGTCGCTAGCAAAGTTGTTCTTCAGCTGAGAGAGAATGTCTCATCAATCCTAGTTGCATTGGTTCGGAGGTATCTGGTTAACAGGTACTGGATTAGCTGGAACAGGACTGGCGGTGGCAGGGTAAACAGGAGCTGGTACCCAGGGTAACATCCAAGCTGGACGGGGCTGCTGGGTAGCTCCTTCTGTTCTGCGCTCCCGGAGTTGTCAGTCTATCTGGCTAGACAAGGTGACTATAATCTTTACAGTATTAGGAACACTGACCTGGGCTAGCTCGTCCTTTAACCCTTCGGATAGACCAAGGCAGAACTGGTGCCGCAGGGCTGCATCATTCCGTCATCCACGCTACAGCATCTGAAGTCAGTCACATAGTCCTTGACTGCTCTGTGGCCTTACTGGAGCGTAGGGATGAGCCGAACACCCCCCTGTTCGGTTCGCACCAGAACTTGCGAACAGGCAAAAAATTTGTTCGAACACGCGAACACCGTTAAAGTCTATGGGACACGAACATGAATAATCAAAAGTGCTAATTTTAAATAATTATATGCAAGTTATTGTCATAAAAAGTGTTTGGGGACCTGGGTCCTGCCCCAGGGGACATGGATCAATGCAAAAAAAAAAAAAGTTTTAAAAACGTCAGTTTTTTCGGGAGCAGTGATTTTAATAATGCTTAAAGTGAAACAATAAAAGTGTAATATCCCTTTAAATTTCGTACCTGGGGGTGTCTATAGTTTGCCTGTAAAGGGGCGCATGTTTCCCATGTTTAGAACAGTCTGACAGCAAAATGACATTTGAAAGGAAAAAAAGTAATTTAAAACTACTCGCGGCTATAATGAATTGCCGGTCCAACAATACACATAAAAGTTCATTGATAAAAACGGCATAGGAATTCCCCACAGGGGAACCCCGAACCAAAATTTAAAAAAAAAATGACGTGGTGAGTCCCCCTAAATTCCATACCAGGCCCTTCAGGTCTGGTATGGATATTAAGGGGAACCCCGCCAAAATTAAAAAAAAAAAAAATGGTGTGGGGTCCCCCTCAAAATCTATACCACACCCTTCAGGTCTGGTATGGATTTTAAGGGGAACCCCGTGCCAAAATTTAAAAAAAAAATGGCATGGGGTCCCCCCAAAAATCCATACCAGACCCTTATCCGAGCATGCAACCTGGCAGGCCGCAGGAAAAGAGGGGGGGCGCCCCCCTCCTGAACCGTAAAAGTACCCCTACCATTTCACAAAAAAACTGTCAAAAATGTTAAAAATGACAAGAGAGTTTTTGACAATCCCTTTATTTAAATGCTTCTTCTTTCTTCTATCTTCTATCTTCCTTCGGTTTCTTCCTCCATCTTCTTCTTCTTCTGGCTCTTCCTCTGGTGTTCTCGTCCGGCATCTTCCTCTGCGGCGTCGGCGTCTTCTTTCCTTCTTCTCCTCGGGCCGCTCCGCATCCATAATGGAATGGAGGGAGGCTCCCGCTGTGTGACGCTTCTCCTCTTCTGATGGTTCTTAAATAACGGGGGGTGGGGCCACCCGGTGACCCTGCCCCCCGACACACAGGGACTTGATAGGGACTTCCCTGTGGCATTCCCCGTGACGTCAGAAGGGGGCGGGGTTAACAGGTGACCCCGCCCCCCTTAGATAGAAGGTAGATAGAAGAAAGAAGAAGCATTTAAATAAAGGAATCGTCAAAAACTGTCTCTTGTCATTTTTAACATTTTTGACAGTTTTTTGTGAAATGGTAGGGGTACTTTTGTACCCCCTTACCATTTCACACAGGGGGGAGGGCCAGGATCTGGGGGTCCCCTTGTTAAAGGGGGCTTCCAGATTCCGATAAGCCCCCCGCCCGCAGACCCCCACAACCACTGGGCAAGGGTTGTGGGGATGAGGCCCTTGTCCCCATCAACATGGGGACAAGGTGTTTTGGGGGGCTACCCCAAAGCACCCTCCCAATGTTGAGGGCATGTGGCCTGGTATGGTTCAGGAGGGGGGGTGCTCTCTCGTCCCCCCTCTTTTCCTGCAGCCTGCCAGGTTGCGTGCTCAGATAAGGGTCTGGTATGGATTTTTGGGGGGACCCCACGCCATTTTTTTTATTTTGGCGCGTGGTTCCCCTTAAAATCCATACAAGACCTGAAGGGCCTGGTATGGAATTTAGGGGGACCCTCCACGTCATTTTTTTTTAAATTTTGGTTCGGGGTTCCCCTGTGGGGAATTCCCATGCCGTTTTTATCAATGAACTTTTATGTGTATTGTCGGACCGGCAATTCATTATAGCCGCGAGTAGTTTTAAATGACCTTTTTTCCTTTGAAATGTCATTTTGCTGTCAGACTGTTCTAAACACTGGAAACATGCGCCCCTTTACAGGCATACTATAGACACCCCCCAGGTACGAAATTTAAAGGGATATTACACTTTTATTGTTTCACTTTAAGCATTATTAAAATCACTGCTCCCGAAAAAAGGGCCGTTTTTAAAACTTTTTTTTACATTGATCCTTGTCCCCTGGGGCAGGACCCAGGTCCCCAAACACTTTTTATGACAATACCATGCATATAAGCCTTTAAAATTAGCACTTTTGATTTCTCCCATAGACTTTTAAAGGGTGTTCCGCGGCTTTCGAATTTGTTGCGAATACCCCAAATTGTTCGCTGTTTGGCGAACTGGCGAACAGCCAATGTTCGAGTCGAACATGAGTTTGACTTGAACTCAAAGCTCATACCTACTGGAGCGCATGGAGGGCAGCCTCTGCGACGGAAGTCCGTTGGGGGTCATAGTAAATTTGGGCCATCACATTGAAGAAAGATGACAAAGAGTCCACAACTACATGGCATTCCTCAAGCAGATGATGGGCCCAGGTCTGAGGTTCACCTTGCAGCAGAGAGATGATGAACCCTACTTTGGTGACCTCTAATGAAAAAGTCAGAGGTTGTAATGAGAAGTATAGTTCACATGCATTGCGAAACGCCCAAAATTTGCTTTGATCCCCAGAAAACCTTTCTGGAATGGGGACCCTTGGTTCAGGAGGTAGCATTATCGCAGTGGGTGCGGTAGAAGTTGCACCTGGTGCCCCACCAGTGGAAAAGGTTGAGACCGAAGAAAGGTTCACAGCGGTGGCCAGGGTTTACATTTGTTCTTCCAATTGGACATAGCTGTCCTGAAGAGACTTTACGGCCTGGGTGAGGTCTGCGAGGTGCTGGCAGATATCATCCATAGATGAGGTACCTCATGCAGGCTCAGACATGGCAGTTTGATACTGTCATGTAGTGGTGGTGCCAGATGAGATGCCAGAACAGCTGGTGCAGGAGTGCTGCGGATGAAGGGCAGCGGGTACAGGTCAGCAGGTGCAGGTGTGCTGCAGATGCAGAGCAGCTGATGCAGGTCAGCCGATGCAGGTATGCTGCGGATGCAGAGCAGTGGATACAGGACAGCAGGCTGAAGCAAGGTCAGACAGGTAATCCGTGAAAGCGGCAAGGATGGGAAGTGTCATCATAATGGGGGATTTCTTGCAGGAATGTCTTGCAGGACAATTTCATAGGTCAGATGGTAAGCGCACCAACTAGAAGCAAAGCGTTACTAGACCTACTGATTATCAACAATACAGACCTGATCACGGATGTGGAAATAAGGGGCAATTTAGGAAACAGCGATCACAGGTCAATTAGCTTCAGTATAAATCACACAAATGGGAAATATAAGAGGAATACAAAGACACTCAATTTCAAAAGATAAACTTTTCCACTACGAACCTTGCTAGAAGATCTAAATTGGGATAAAATCTTACAGACAAAGAACACAGAGGAGTAATAGGTTTGCTTCAAGAGCATATTAACTAAGGGCATTAGCTAATGCATCCCATTGAGAAATAAATTTAAAAGCGCGAACAGAAGTCCTGGATGGCTTAACTCCAATGTAAAAATGCATATAAAAGCAAAGGAGGCCTTCAAAAAATGCAAGGCTGAGGGATCATCATCAGCATTCAGACTTTACAAAGAACGCAACAAGAAATGTAAGCGTGCAATTAGAATGGCTAAGATAGAACACGAAAGACACTTAGCGGAGGAGAGCAAAAAAAAACCCCAAGAAATTTTTTAAGTATATAAACAGTAAAAGAGGGAGGACAGACCATATTGGCCCCATAAGGAATGAGGAAGGGAATCTGGTTACAAAGGATGGGGAAATGGCGAAGGGATTGAATTTATTCTTCTCCTCAGTCTTCACAAAGAAATCGGGGGGCTTCCGTAACCAAAACTGCCGTGTTTATCCTCATGACACATCACAGGAAGCACCCTCATGGCTAACAGAGGACAGAAGTAGTAATAGATGTAGCACTAACTCTCGGTGGAGCTGCTAGTTTAAAGCGGGCTGTTACTGTCACCTTTTATTTTACCGGAACCGGGTCTAGGGTCCCGTTGAGCTTACCATCATACAATGCAGGCACCGCACACTTGAGTATCTTTTCCAATGCTTTAATAAACTTGAGTTGCAGGAAGTAGCAGGAAAGAGGTAGAAGGAAAGTTGCAGGGAAGCTCAAATACCTTTTCTTAATGTGCTTAATGTAACTTTAGGAATTGAAAGCTTGTAGATGATTACACCCTCTCTGTAGAATTAAATCTTTGCCCACCTGGATAGGTTTCACTCACCAACCTAACAGCCAGTACGCAGCATGAACAAAAATCTCTGCCACAGACTTGATTGGAACAAAACCCGTACGATCCTCTGCCACAGGATGTAATGGGTTTACGGTGAATAGCAAACACAGCACTAGAACCTTTAAGCCGACCCGGCAGTACTATGCGGTAGGATTACTTCAGTATACTTCCTCCAACTGAGTCACCAGGCCCCTCTCTAGACCAGCACTCTGCATGTTCCTTCCATGAGGGGTCCTCCCCTGGGATCTTCTCTGTTGTCCAGCTTCTTCACACAGGATAGACAGCCCAGGACCATTCCTCTGCCGCTGTGGTAGGCCCCAGACAGGCTTCTGGGCCCACCCACATGCCGCAGCGTCGTAGGCCTCCCGATCGGAGGACCACGAGGTAGTACTCTTAGCGCATACCTGTCGGCCAGGAGGGCCAGCAGGTGGATGGAAAATGACCCCAAAACATGGCGTCTGTCCCATAAATACCCTCTCCCAGGATACAACTCGGAGGACCACCTCCACCGAGTTATCCCCGGGACAGAGGAGCACTCATACACTTCGACGTGTTGCCTTTCCAACACTGGCCCATAGTAACAATGACACCCACAGGCACAGTGCGAAATTACATGCAACTCAGCCGAGCTAGAACAGAGACAAATCTGACTATGTATGAACAGATAACCCACTAAATTTACCTATCAGCAGTAGATTAGAAATCTACCAGCACTACATAGACTTGACAAAACTTAACATTAATAAGTCAGTCACTGGGACCAGATGGCTTGCACCCGAGAGTCATTAGGGAACTCAGTCAAGTAATTGCCAGACAATTGTTCCTAATTTTTACTGACAGTCTATTGACTGGAATGGTACCAGCTGCTTGGAGAAAAGATAATGTAGCACCAATATTTAAAAAAGGGCCAAAATACATCCCTGGGAATTACAGACCAGTTAGCCTAACATCAATAGTATGCAAGCTCTTGGAGGGGATGATAAGGGAATAAGGGACTATATACAAGATTTTAGTTATGAAGACGTCATCATTTGCAGTAATCAGCATGGATTTATGAAGAAGCGTTCTTTTCAAACCAATCTATTAACCATCTATGAGGAGGTGAGCTACCATCTAGATAAAGGAAGGCCTGTAGACGGGTGTATCTGGATTTTGAAAAAGTATTTGACACAGTTGCCCATAAACGTTTACTGTTCAAGGTAAGGTCAGTTGGCATGGACCATAGGGTGAGTACATGGATTGGAAACTGGCTACAAGGGTGAGTTCAGAGGGTAGTGATAAATGGGGAGTACTTGAAATGATCGGGGTGAAAAGTGGCGTCCCCCAGGGCTCTGTCCTGGGACCAATCCTGTTTATTTATTCATCAACGACCTGGAGGAGGGGGTGAAAACCTCAATCTCTGAATTTGCGGAAGATACTAAGCTAAGCATGGCAATAACTTCTCCACAGGATGTGGAAACCTTGCAAGTAGGTCTGGACAAATGAATGGGGTGGGCAACTACATGGCAAATGAGGTTTAATGTGGAAAAAGTTAAAATAATGCATTTGGGTGGCAAAAATATGAATGCAATCTACTCACGGGGGGTGGGGACGGACCACTGGGGGAATCAAGGATGGAAAAGGACCGGGGGTCCTAGTAGATGATAGGCTCAGCAATGACATGCAATGCCAAGCTGCTGCTAACAAAGCAAACAGAATATTGGCATGCATTAAAAAGGGGATTAACTCAAGAGATAAAGCAGTAATTCTCCCACTCTACAAAACTCTGGTCCGGCCGTACCTGGAGTATGCTGTCCTGTTCTGGGCAGCAGTCCTCAGGAAGGATGTGCTGGGAATGGAGCAAGTACAGAGAAGGGCAACAAACTAATAAAGGGACTGGAGGATATTAGTTATGAAGAAAGGTTACGAGCACTGAACTTATTCTCTCTATCCCTACCACAATAGGGATAAAACTTTTCCACGGAAGAGAGTTTAAGACATGTGGACACTCATTAAAATTAGAAGAAAAGAGCTTTAACTTTAACCTGCGTAGAGGGTTCTTTATTGTAAAAGCGGCAAGGATGTGGAACTCCCTTCCACAGGCGGTGGTTTCAGCAGGGAGCATCGGTAGTTTCAAGAATAAGCACCTGAACAACCACAACATACAAGGATATACAATGTAATACTGACATAAAATCACACACATAGGTTGGACTTGATGGACTTGTGTCTCTTTTCAACCTCACCTACTATGTACTTATGTTACTATGCTCCACAGTAACTCTGCTTCAGCAATGTTTACCCGTAAACTACATCAGTCCCTCCAACCAATACATGTGTATAAGTTAAGGAATAATCAGGGACAGGTGATATCTCACCCAAAAGAGGTTCTCCATATCTTTACCTCGTATTACCAATCCTTATTGTCACCCCCGGACTCTGATCCCCCACCCAACCCGGGGACTTGGCTTGACTCTTTGGCACTCCCAACCCTCTCAGAGGCACAGTTACGCAACTCGAATGCTCCTTGCACTGATCAAGAGATCATTTCAATTATTAAGTCCCTAAAATCTTCCAAGGCTCCAGCCCCAGACGGGTACCCATCATCATACTATAATCAATCATATTCTCCAGGGTAATAGTTTACCAGAAGATATGCTATATGCTGATATGACACTTATCCTTATTAAGGAAACAGTGGTGAAACTTCACACAAGGTGGTAACTCACCCCCAACAAATTACACAAGTTCTTTCCAAATGTCTCAGAGGTTTGCTTAAGAGGTTGCCCTGACACAGGAATATTTCTACACATATTTTGGAGTTGCCAAATCCTTAAGCCTATCTGGACGTGGGCTGCCTCTTTGGTAGCTCAGATGATGGGGATTCCTACTACCTTAACTTTACTGATGTGCCTTCTTTTTGCCCCACTTCCAGAGGTTCCAGCCCCTACCCAAAAACTAGAACATAGTTTTTACACGCCATTTTGTGGGCTATAGCACTAAACTGATGCTCACCTACAGTTCTTTGGTCTCAGGTGCTACATAGAGTGGAGTCAATTAAGTTAATGGAGCGCATTCATCACACAATATTTAACACTATGGGGGTCAGTTAGTATAGCCTTGCGCGGTAATTAGCGCCAAAACAGTATTCACAATAGCGCTGATGCAAAAATACTCTCAAAAACAAATTTACTATAGCTCCTTGAAAACAAATAGCACCCAAACCCTTACTCTTGTTAGGACCACAACTCTTGCACATGGAAATAATGTTTAGAGCATTATATAATTGCCTAAATGGTACTGAAATATGTGCTATATTGTTGTAGCAATAACTCTCGGTGGAGCTGCTGGTTTAAACGGGCTTGTTACCTTCACTCTCGATACCTCTGTTTCACCGGCACCTGGTCTAGGGTTCCGTTGAGTTTACCTCTGGATGATATAAGCACCAAACACTTGAGTAGGTTTTCCAATACTTTAATAAACGAACAAGGGAAGTAGCAGGAAAGAGGTAGAAGCTGCAGGGAAGCTCAAATACTCTTCTTAGTATTCTTTAGAACATTTCTCTGAATATTGATTACTCATAGTTGAAAGCGCTATCCCTGTGGGATTCAATATTTTCCCGCCTAGATAGACCCCTCTCACTGGTCTAGCAGCCAGTACGTAGCACTAACTAAAGTCTCTGCCACAGACTTGTTTGGAATAAAACCCATACGATCCTCTGCCACAGGATGTATTGGTTTGTGATGAAAGTAAGATACAGTACTTGAACCTTTAAGCCAACCCGGCAGTACTATACTGTAAGATTACTTCGGAATGCGTCCTCCAACCGAGTCACCAGGCCCCTCTCCAGACCACCACTCTGCGTGATCCTTCCATGATGGGTCCTCCCCTGGGATCTCCTCAGTTGTCCAGCTTCTTCACTCAGGATAGACAGCTCAGGACCATTCCTCTGCTGCTGTGGAAGGCCCCAGACAGGCTTCTGGGCCCACACCGCAGCGACGTGGGCCTCCGGAACGGAGGACCACGAGGTGGTATTCCTAGTGCATACCTGTCGGCCAGGAGGGCCAGCAGGTGGCTGAAAACGAACCCTAAAACATGGCGTCTGTCCCATAAATACCCTCACCCAGAATGCAACTCAGAGGACCACCTCCACCGAGTTATCTTCGGGACAGAGGAGCACTCATCCGCTTCAACACGTTGCTCTTCCAACACCAGACAATGGTGACAACGACACCCACCGGCTCAATGTGGAACCACACGCAACGTCAGCCAGGCTGGAACAGAGGCAAATCTAACTCCCTCTAATAAGCAACCCACTAAATTTAGCTATCAGCAGTAGATTAAAATCTACCAGCGCTACCTTGTTTAAAGATAATCTGCTTTTAAACTGTGTGAAAAAGTGATTTCTACACTGAAATATCTTTAAAAATCTGAGACGAGATAAATTCCCCGTCTTTTTACAACTAGGTGCCAACACAACTGAGCATGCTCAGACCTGCAAACTACACTCATTTTAACTCCCATGGCTTTTTAACCAAGTTACCAAAATGAGCGCTGGGTTAAAGAGCGTTTTTTGGGATTGATAATTAGAGTTATGTAGCCCAATGCAACATATGGTGACAAGGTGCTTTGGGGGGCTACCACAAAGCACCCCCCCATGTTGAGGGCATGTGGCCTGCTACAGTTCAGATGGGGGGGCACTCTCTTGTCCCCCCCCTCTTTTCCTGCGGCCTTCGGAATGCGTCCTCCAACTGAGTCACCAGGCCCCTCTCCAGACCACCACTCTGCGTGATCCCTCCATGATGGGGACCCCCACGTGATTTTTTTAAATTTTGGTTCTGGGTTCCTCTTAATATTCATACCAGAAGCGCCTGGTAATGGACTGGGGGGGATCCAATGCTCTTTTTTTCAATGAGTTTTATCTATATTGCCGAGACCCAACAATTCATTTCAGCCGTGATCAGTTTTGAATGATAATTTTTCTTTTAGAAATGTCATTTTGCTGTGGTACTGTTCTAAACACTGGAAAAATGCGCCACTTTACAGGCATACTATAGACACCCCCCAGGCACAATATTTAAAGGAATATTTCATTTTTATTGTTTCACTTTAAGCATTAAAAAAAAAAAAATCACTGCTCCCAAAAAAAGGCTGTTTTTAAAAAATTTTTTTGCATTGATACATGTCCCCTGGGGCAGGACCCAGGTCCCCAAACACTTTTTATGACAATAACTTACATATAAGCCTTTAAAATTAGCACTTTTGATTTTTCATGTTAGTGTCTCATAGACTTTAGCAGTGTTTCAGCAGCTTTTGAATTTGCCGCGAACACCGCATATTGTTCGCTGTTCGGCGAACAGGCAAACACCTGATGTTCGAGTCCAATTACGTTCAACTCGAACATCGGGCTCATCCCTAGTGTGTGTGTATATATATATATATATATATATATATATATATATATATATATATATATATATATATATGGGAAGCAACACTGCTGGGCTCTGTGGAAGAAGGTATTCCTTCAAAACGCGTCAGCCGGCAGTGGCCCCTGAAATCTCCTCTGTTACCATCTGGTGTCTGTTGTCATAGACCAATTGCTGTCACCTGGAGATTATTTGTATCGCAGGTTTTCTTCCATACGTTTGTGAGTAGCTTTTTAACTTAGTTTTTAATAAATTTTTATCCAAGGATAATGCACAAGGTTGGAGCGCTCTTTTGTTCTTTCTTCTCACCAGTATGGTATTTGTAAATTGAAATCATATCCCCTCTCAAGCGTCTCTTCTACAGAGAGATAAGGTCAGTGCTTGCAACCTTTCTTCATAACCAATATCCTCCAGACCCTTTATTAGCTTTACTGCCCTTCTTTGTACTCGCTCCATTTCCAGTACATCCTTCCTGAGGACTAGTGCTCAAAACTGAACAGCATACTCCAGGTGAGGACGGTCCAAAGTCTTGTAGAGTAGGAGAATTATTGCTTTATCCCTGGAGTTAATCCCCTTTTTAATGCATGCCAATATTCTGTTTGCTTTGTTAGCAGCGGCTTGGCATTGCATGCTGTTGCTGAGTCTATCATCTACTAGAACCACCAGGTCCTTTTCCATCCTAGATTCCCCCAGTGAGTAGATTGCATTCATATTTTTGCCACCCAAATGCATTATTTTACATTTTTCTACATTAAACCTCATTTGCCATGTAGTTGCCCACCCCATTAAATTGTTCAGATCTTTTGCAAGGTTTCCACATCCTGCGGAGAAGTTATTGCCCTGCTTAGCTTAGTGTCATCTGCAAATACAGAGATTGAGCTGTTTACCCCATCCTCTGGGTTGTTTATGAACAAATTAGACAAGATTGGTCCCAGCACAGAACCCTGGGGGACCCCACTTCCCACCGCTGACCATTCCGAGTATTCCCCATCTATCACCACCCTCTGAACTCGCCCTTGTAGCCAGTTTTCAATCCATGTACTCACCCTATTGTCACTGATGGGTACTGTTAGGTGGCACTGATGGGCCCTAATAGGTGGCACTGGTGGGCACTGATAGGCGGCACTGGTGGGCACTGATAGGCGGCACAGATAGGTGGTACTGATGGGCATTGATGGGTGGCTCTGATGGGCAACACTGATGGGCATTGATCTACAGCAGTGATGAGCAGCACTGATAGGCGGTGCTGATAGCCAGCACTGACTGGCATCGCTAATGGGCACTGATTGGTGGCACTTGTGGGCACTGATTGCTGCCACTGGTGGGCAATGGTGGGCACCGATTGGCGACACAGTTGATGCTATATTGTAATCAGGGCACTGATGATCAGTGCCCTTATTACATGTGTAGATGTCCCCCTGTGTGGCGATGCCGCTGATCAGCTCTCCTCGACGCACACTCTGTTAGTGTGAGGCGAAGAGCGCCGATTACCGACATGTCCATGTTTACATGTGACCGGCTGTGATTGGACACAGCTGATCACATGGTTAAAGAGCCACGGATGCGGCTCTTTACAGAGATCGGGGTTGCGCTGTGTCCTAGCAACAGGGCGCGGCCACTGCGCGCCTTCTTAGTTTCTGTTATAAAATTTTGCAAAAAAGTTATATTTCTTCTTCACTAATGTGCACTGATAAGTGTGCACTGATAGGCACTGATGAGGCTGCACTGATAAAGTGACACTGATGAGGAGGCACTGATGGGCACTGATAGGTGGCACTGATGGGCACTTATTGGTGTCACTGATATGCACTGATGGGCACTGATTGGCACTTATAGGGCTTCGCTGATAATCAGGGTGCTGATGAGCTGTGTATCGGCTGTCCTTTCCTCACACAGACACAGTACGTGAGGAAAGGACTGACAATGATGGGCAAGTCTATTTACAGGCCTGAGTGTTTTCTTACTATTTTACTTTTTTTAAAGGGATCTAGATTCCAAAAAAAAAACCTCTCTTGCAAGGTACCCTTTCCAATGTTGAGGGTATATGGCCTGGTATGCATCAGGTGGGGTGGGGTGTACACTTACTTTAGTGGATAAGGGTCTGGCATGGGGGATCTCATGCAAAAAACAGAAAAAACAGCCCGGGGACTATCCCAGAATCCATACTGGACCTTTATCCGAGTATGCTGCCTGACCAGGAAAGAGAGGGTCAGCGAGTGTGCACCCACCTTCCACCCATCTATATCAGGCCACATGCCCTCAAAATTGGTAGGGCATCATGCTAGGGTGTGCCCCCATTCACAAAGCAAAATATTTAAAAATTGCAACTTTCCTTGTTTAGATGCTCTATTCTTGGCCTTCCAGCAAGCAGAAAATTTAGGTACAGTAGTTCTTTGTTTAAGAGGAGCTGGGTAGCTGTGTTTGGCATAATTATTCTGTCTGTACTGTGCAGTTAGATCTTCATCATCAATTGTAACTCGATTTTAACTTTGTCCTAACAAAGGTTTAAATATGTAAAGACTTGGTCTCTTATGCTGCGTACACCAAATCCGGACCAAATCCGGCGGACAATCCGATCGTGTGTGGGCTTCACCAGACCTTCAGCGGACTTTTCCAGTCGCAAATCTGACGGACTTTAGATTTGGAACATGCTTCAAATCTTTACGTCGTAACTCCGCCGGACCCAGAAATCCGATCGTCTGTATGCTAGTCCGACGGACAAAAACCCACGCTAGGGCAGCTATTGGTTACTGGCTATCAACTTCCTCATTTTAGTCCGGTCGTACGTCATCACGTACGAATCCGTCAGACTTTTGTGTGATCGTATGTAGTTAAGTCCATTCGTTAGAAAGTGCGCCGCAAGTCCGCCAAAAGTCCATCGAAAGTCTGTCGGACGGGCTGTCGGACTTTTGTAGCCAAAAAGTCAGACCATGTGTACGCGGCATTACATTGTATGTTACTGAGAACAGATTTGGGACAGGCTCACTCTAACATTGTTCCAAAAATCCCAACAATCTTTGCAGTCATCGTTGATACCTCCTATCACAAAACTTCTAAAAGGCAAGAAATATTTAAAGAAAATAGAAATGCTGTGTGAATGGGAGCACATAACAAATATATAGTAGGGTTGTCTCAAATTTGACTGCAAACGTGGAGATTCCCTTTACGTTCCCCTCTCACTGTTTCTGTACCAAAAGTCCCATTCAAACTGCAAGTAATACATCACTGACTGGTGGCTGAAAAATCCTCTTAGTACTGACATTTTTTTATCATGCCTTCTCTTTGCAAGGGGACGCAAGGGAGCTGCAGTTCAAGCATTACCAACAGGCACTCCAGGATCACCAGATTATGGACAAGAACTGTTACATAGTTACATAGTAGGTGAGGTTGAATAAAGACACAAGTCCATCAAGTCCAACGTATGTGTGTGATTATATGTCAGTATTACATTATATATCCCTGTATGTTGTATGTTCATGTGCTTATCTAATAGTTTCTTGAAACTATCAATGCCCCCAGCTGAGACCACCACCTGTGGAAGGGAATTCCACATCCTTGCCGCTCTTACAGTAAAGAACCCTCTACGTAGTTTAAGGTTAAACCTCTTTTCTTCTAATTTTAATGAGTGGCCACAAGTCTTATTAAACTCCCTTCTGTGAAAAAGTTGTATCCCTATTGTGGGGTCACCAGTATGGTATTTGTATATTGAAATCATATCCCCTCTCAAGCGTCTCTTCTCCAGAGAGAATAAGTTCAGTGCTCGCAACCTTTCCTCATAACTAATATCCTCCAGACCCATAATTAGCTTTGTTGCCCTTTGTACTCGCTCCATTTCCAGTACATCCTTCCTGAGGACTGGTGCCCAGAACTGGACAGCATACTCTAGGTGCGGCCGGACCAGAGTCTTGTAGAGCGGGAGAATTATCGTTTTATCTCTGGAGTTGATCCCCTTTTTAACCACCTCAATACAGAGCACTTAAACTCCCTTCCTGCCCAGACCAATTTTCAACTTTCGGTGCTCTCACACTTCGAATGATAATTACTCAGGTCTTGCAACACTGTATCCAAATTAAATTTGTGTCCTTTTCTTCACAAATAGAGCTTTCTTTTGGTGGTATTTAATCACTAATGTTTTTTTTTTTTGTGCTATAAATAAAAAAAGACTGTAAATTTTGTGAAAAATTGCCTTTTTCTTTGTTTTTGTCATAAAATTTAGCAAATTAGTAATTTTTCTTCATAAATTTTGGCCAAAATTTATACTGCTATATATCTTTGGTAAAAATAACTCAAATTAGTGTATATCATTTGGTCTTTGTGAACGTTATAGAGTCTACAAACTATGGTGCCATTCAGTACATCAGGTGAATCTCATTGCTTGAGGTACTAACAAGTCAGAAAAGTACAAATACCCCCCAAATGACCCCTTTTTAGAAAGTAGACATTCCAATGTATTAAGTAGCATGGTGAGTTGTAATTTTTTTCCCACAATTCTTTGCAAAAGGAAGATTTTTTTTATTTATTTATTTATGTTTTACAAAATTGTCATATTAACTGGTTATTTCTCTCACAGAGCATATGCATACAACAAATACACCCCAAAATACACTTTTGAAGGCCCTGGAGCACCAGGACAATGGAATTGCCCACAAAATGACCCCATTTTGGAAAGCAAACACCCCAATATATAATCTATAAAGCTTAATGAGTCTTTTGAAAGGTTATTTTTTTTCCAGAAGTTTTTGGAAAATGAAAACGCATTTTTTTTTACACACAAAGTTGTCCATTTATAAGATATTTCCAACACATAGCAAATACATAGCAAAAATTACACCCCAAAATACATTCTGCTATTCCTCCTGAGTATGGCGATGCCACATGTGTGGGACTTTTACACAGCCTGGCCACATACAAAGGCCCAACATTGAAGTAGCACCATCAGGCGATCTACGAGCATAAATTGCACATCTCATTTCTCAACCACCTATTACATTTTTGAAAGCCCTGGAGCACCAGGACAATGGAATTGCACACAAAATGACCCCATTTTGGAAAGCAAACACCCCAACGTATAATCAATGAGGCATAATGAGTCTTTTGAACGGTTATTTTTTCCAGAAGTTTTTGGAAAATGTGGAAAAAAAATAAAAACGCACTTTTTTTACACAAAGTTGTCCATTTATAAGATATTTCCAACACGTAGCAAAAATTACACCCCAAAATACATTCTGCTACTCCTCCTGGGTATGGGGATACCACATGTGTGAGACTTTTACACAGCTTGGCCACATATAGAGGCCCAACATCCAAGTAGCATCATCAGGCGTTCTAGGAGCATACATTACATAGATAATTTCCTGGCAACCTATCATTTTTGAAGGCCCTTCATATTTCTAACACATAGCATGTACATACCAAGAATTACAACCCAAAATAAATTCTATTGCGGAAAGGGTAATAAAAAAAGTATTACCTGTGCTTTTAGTAGTGTCCACAGAAGAGAGCACTGGTCCAGGCAGCAGTCAGGGATGTGCTTAGCGACAGCAATAGTAATTATCCAGGCAGCAGGCGGGAATATTGTCTATCGTCAGCACAAGGATATTGTCAGCACAGCCAAAGCATTTGTCCATAGAAATTGTCCAGGCAGAGACAGCCAGCACAGCCATAATATTGGTCCTGATACACTGTTACCTGCAGACACTCATTATTGTACCGCTCTCCAGCTCTTCATAAACATACTGCCTCTTGCTACAGCTAATTATTTGCATAGTCCAGGTAGCAGGCAGAGGTGTGGTCCGTTCATGTGGCAGGCAAAGGCATGATGGCAGTAAGTCAGCAGCAGGCTGAGGGCTGCAATCGGGTAAGACCTGTGCACAGGGGCACAGGCTTCGACCCACCCAAATTTCTATGAAGCCTCCAGACTCCAGACCCTAGTCCAGAAATTACAAAACCCGGAGAAAACAAAAAAATTGTTTTCTCCATCCGGGAAAACTATTCTGGAGCCCCTCACATATGTGAGACCCCTGTGTACTACAGTAGCAGGGCAACAGATCAGTCCAAGAGGTAGGCAAAAGCATAGTCCATAAAACAGGCCAGGGTCAGTTCACGTGCAAGCAGTGCAATCGGTAGGCAGAAGTATAGTCAATAACACAGGCCAGGGTCAGTTCACGTGGAAGCAGTCCAAACGGTGGGCAGAGGCATAGTCACAAAACAGGCCAGGGTCAGTTCACGTAAAAGCAGTCCAAACGGTGGGCAGAGGCATAGTCACAAAACAGGCCAGGGTCAGTTCATGTGGAAGCAGTCCAAACGGTAGGCAGAGGCATAGTCAAAAAGCAGGCCAGGGTCAGTTAACGTGGAAGGCAGTGGCATGGTTATTTGGGGAAGCATGGAAAATGGACAGCACAGATGATGAAAATGGGGAAAATATGGGCTAATATTTTAGGGATGTATGATTTAGTTCGAAGCATTCACCAATGCAAAGGCCAGGTTGGGAGGGACACTGGGGACAATGGAAGCTGGTATCTTTTCGAAATCCTCTTCTGCTGCACACGCGACATCTTTTTTGTCGTCTTTGGCCTGCTTCCGATGGTGGAATGTTGTACGGGAAGTGGCGTTAATGAAGTCGGCTAACAGCATCAGAGCGAAGGTCTTCTGGGGGGGTCTTTGTTGATAGATGAGGGACGTGACTACTACTATGAATTTTAGGAAGGAGGCGGGGCTTTCTGTGGATTTTGTGTAGACTATGTAGGAATTATAAACGGCCAAATGGATGAGATAAATTGCTACCTTCTTGTACCAGAATCGGGACCTCCTTATTGACAAATAGGGCTGAATCATTTGATCATTGAAATCCACCTCCCCATGTAGAGATTATAATTTTGGACACATGTCGGTTTTTCAATGGGACCTCATCTTTGCTGAACTACAACTGTAGTGTCATCGTGAATGGTGGACATCATGTGCACGTTCCTGTTATCCTTCCACCTCAAGGCCAGCACTTCATTGCATCTCAGTGTTGCTCTTTCTCCCCTTTGCAGATTTTTGTTTATTATGGATTGTGGGAAGCCCTTCCTATTTTTTCATGAGGTTCCGCAGGCCAGGGTTTTTTTGATATATAGGTGTCTGAAAAGGGGCAGGCTGGTATAAAAGTTGTCAAGGTATATATGATGTCCTTTTTTCAGAAGTGGGTAAGCCAGGTCCCATACGATTTTTCCAATTGTGCCCATGTAGGCCGGGCACTCAGGGGGCTGGAGCAGGGAATCTCTTCCTTCATATATGCGGAACGCATACAGATATCCTGTGGCTCTCTCACAGAGCTTGTAAAATTTTACTCCGTATTTGGCCTTTTTGCTAGGAATATATTGTTTTATTCCTAGCTGGCCTGAAAATGGTACCAGGGGCTCATCCACAAAATATATGCTTCTCGGGGACATAGAGTTCTGCAAATCGTTGGGAAAATAAATTTATCAGTGGGCGAATCTTATATAACTCATCAGAATTTGGATGATTGCGGGGAGGGCACTGGGTGTTGTCGTTAAAACGAAAGAATCTCATATTCATCTCATATCGGAACCTGGGCATTGCAGCAGAATACATGGGCATATGGTGAATGGGGTTGGTGGACCAATAAGCATGGCCTTCATTTTTTTTTTTGTAAGCCCCATGTTTAGGGTGAGGCCCAAAAACAATTTAAACTCCTCCAAATTCAGATTTCTCCACTCAAAGGGACGGGCATAAGATAATTGCGGGTCGTTGGCAATATACTGCTGGGCATACAAATTTGTCTGGTCCACAATGAATTGCAGCAAAGTGTCGGGCAAAAACAGATGAATGCAATCGATCTCTGTGAAAAGAACCAGTTACACTTACCGGTAACGGTGTTTCTGGGAAGTCTTCCAGGACGGCACCCTGAGAGATGACTGGTCCACCTGACAGGAAACACAATCAATCAAGAGGTTAAAGGCCCCCGCCCCTCCCGATGCTCCTCAGTTGTGACAAAGTATTGACCCACACCAGTGCACGAGAGTGAAAAACATAACCACCACCACACTCTAAATATTACATGTTTTCCTAAATAGAACGGGTGGGAAGTAGGCCTGCCGTCCTGGAAGACTTCCCAGAAACACCGTTACCGGTAAGTGTAACTGGTTCTTTTCTCAAGTCGTCTTCCAGGACGGCACCCTGAGAGAAGAGCAAGTAGCTCAGGCCTACCTTTAGGGCGGGACCACCGCTTGCAGGACCTTCCTGCCAAATGCCAGGTCCTGAGGAGATAGTAACTCCACTTTATAATGCCTCAGGAACGTGTTCTGGCTTGACCATGTAGCGGCTCTACATATCTGCTCCACCGAAGCTCCGGCCCTTTCCGCCCAGGAGGTTGCCAGAGATCGCGTGGAATGCGCTCTAAGATTTCTAGGAGCTGCTTTACCTGACTGCTCATAGGCTAACGAAATGGTATGTTTAATCCATCTAGCTATAGAAGCCTTGCATGCCTGTTGGCCCTTCTTTTGGCCAGAAAAATTAACTAAAAGATGGCTGGACCTTCTGAATTCCTTAACCCTTTCTAGGTAGGATAATAAACAGCGTCTGACGTCCAGACAATGAAAAGAAACTTCCCCTTCACTTTTGGGGTTACTACAAAAAGGAAGGCAGCACCACTTCTTGAGTCCTATGGAACTTTGATGCTACCTTAGGGAGGTACAGAGGGTCCTGCCTAAGTATAACCCTGTCCTCGAATAAAGAAAAAAATGGTTCTTTAATAGAAAAAGCCTGAATGTCACCTACTCTCCTAGCTGAGGTGATTGCTAGTAAAAAGGCTAATTTAAAGGTCAGGATCCTAAGGGGGATCTGATCTATCGGTTCAAATGGGGCCTTTGTTAACCCCTCCAGTACTAGTGTAAGGTCCCAAGGAGGACACCTGGACATTTGAACAGGGGACAACCTCTCCCTGACCAAGAGAAATCTCTTGATCAGGGGGTGTAATGCCAAACGTTTCTCAAGGAAACAGGACAAGGCTGAAACCTGCGCCTTAAGGGTCTTGGTTGCCAAACCTAGATCTGCTTCATCCTGGAGAAATTCTAAGATAGCAGGGATCTCTCTTTGAGAAGTCCCTCTCTCCTGGCACCAGCGAGAGAAAATCGCCCAGGTCTTGGCGTAAATACGCCTTGAGACTGGCTTCCTACTAAGGAGCAGTGTATCCACTACTCTGTCCGACAGCCCCTTCTCCCGCAGGTTCTGCCTTTCAAGAGCCAGGCCGTCAGCTTGAAGAAGCTGGGGTCTGGGTGGCGGACAGGACCCTGAAGGAGAAGATTGCCCCGGACCAGGAGGTGAAGCGGTGGGGCTATGGACCAACCCTGCAGGGTTGGAAACCAGGCTCTCTTGGGCCACCAAGGGGATATTAGAATCAACTTGCTTTTCGAGAGGAACAGTTTTTGAAGGACCCTCGGAATTAGTCCCAGAGGGGGAAAGGCATAGGAGAGTCGGAAGTCCCAGACCTGTGCCAACGTGTCTATCCCCTTTGAGCTTCTCTCTCGAGCAAGGGAAAAGAATCTCTTTACCCTTCTGCTCTTCCTGCGGGCAAAGAGATCTATCTCTGGAACGCCGAATTGCCGACTTACCAGGGAAAAGACCTCTGGATTCAGTTCCCATTCCCCCTGCAGAATCGGCTGCCGACTGAGGTAGTCTGCCTTTACATTTAATGTCCCCTTTATGTGGACTGCGGAGATGGAAGGAACCCGACTTTCCGCCCAGGACAGGATCTCTGCAGATAGGGATAGGAGTGCTGTAGATCTGGTACCCCCCTGATGATTCAGGAACGCCACTGCTGTGGCATTGTCTGACAAGACCTGCAGCTCCTGGCCCCTGATCCTTCCCTCAAAAGCCTTTAGTGCTTCTCCTATGGCCAACAGCTCTCGAAAGTTGGAGGAGGCCCTTCTCTGTTCTGAATTCCAGGACCCCTGAGCTATTAGTTCCTCTAGGTGGGCTCCCCACCCCCAGGAACTTGCGTCTGTAGTTAACCTGAGAGGCTGAAGTTGGCTCCAAAGGAGGCCCCCTTGAAGCCTCTGAGGAAGGAGCCACCAGTGAAGGGAGTTTTTTACTTCTACCGGAATGGCTATCTCTATGTCCAGAGAGTCTCTTCTTCTGTCCCAAGAGGATAGAAGGAAGTGCTGGAGGGGCCTGGAGTGTAGCTGTGCCCAAGGAACTGCTGGGATAGCTGACGTCATTAGACCCAGAACTCTCATGATACCTCTGTAGGAGATGGTGCTTGCCTGTAACAGCGACCTGACCACTGATATGAGGCCCTCTACCTTGCCCTGAGGTAGAATTAACTTTTGTTCTGAGGAGTCCACCAGGAAACCTAGATACAACTTTGTCTGAGCAGGAGTCAGTGAGGACTTTTCCCTGCTGACAATCCATCCCAGGTCTTCTAAGGTCTGCATTACTCTGGATAGATCCAGAAGTAGTTGATCCCGATTTAGACTGTAAATCAAAATGTCGTCCAGGTAGGGAATCAATGCCACTTCCAGGAGGTGCAAAAAAGCCACCACCTCGGCCATGACCTTTGTGAAGACTCTCGGACTGGATGCCAGTCCAAAGGGGAGGGCTGTGAACTGCCAGTGTTGCACTCCCTCTGGAGAGGTGATCGCAAATCTCAGTAAGCTTTGATGGCCCTGAAAAATGGGAACATGAAGGTAGGCGTCTTTTAAATCCAAGGTCACCATAAACACTTCTTTGAGGAGATGTCTCCTGAGGGAATAGACACTCTCCATGCGGAACTTCTTGTAACGAAGAAAAACGTTGAGGTTCCTTAGATTTATAATAAGACGATACCTTCCTGAGGGTTTTGGTATCACGAAAATGTGGGAATAAAACCCCTGACCCTGCTGGTCCACTGGAACAGGTATTATAACCTCCTGACTGGCCAGCTCTCTTATATTCTGAAGGATTCCTACCACCTTGCAGGGATCCCTGGGAAGGTAGGTCAAGAGAAACTTGGGGGGGTGGAGGGGAGAGAAATTCCAATCTGTAACCCTCTCTTATGATCCGAAGTACATAGGGGCTTTGGGTGATCCTTTCCCACTGAGAGGCAAAGTGGGAAAGTCTGCCCCCTACCGGAAAGTCATTTGGGGGTCTTGTCAACTGACTTCTGGCTGGAAAAGAGAACGCCAGTTTTTTGTTTGTCTTTTCCTGCGCCCCAACGTCTATTAGGGGAGACCTTTTTCTCAGAGAAGCGATTCCTTGCCTGGGGGCCACGAAAAAAACGCTTCCTCTCTCTCCTAGGTTTAGTAGGAAATTTTTTCCCCTTCTCGGTAGATCTGGCTAGAGCCTGATCTAGGCCAGCACCAAAAAGGAGCGTCCCTTCAAAAGGGAGACCACATAGATGGGTCTTGGATGAGCTATCCCCATCCCAGGTTTTAACCCAAAGGGCTCGCCTGGCTGAGTTTAGTAAGGCACCTGTCTTAGCGGTTGTACGCACTGTCTCAACCGCAGCATCTGCTAAATATGCGACAGCATTCCCTATGACCTCCAGAGTATCCAGGACCTCCTTGGATTTTGAGGTTCGGGATACGTGGTCCATTAATCTACAGACCCACGTGTCGGCATTCCTCGCGATGCAAGCTGAGGCCAATGCGGGGCTCATAGCCGCAGCGTTAGCTTCCCAGGCTCTGCGTAAAATGGTTTCAGCCCTGCGATCCATTTGATCCTTTAAGTTACCGGTATCTTCAAAGGAAAGATCTGACTGCTTAGAGACCTGTGCTAAGGAGGCGTCTAGTCTAGGAGTTTTGAAAAACTTTTCCTCATTCTCCTCAGAGAAGGGGCATCTACGCTCCAGGTTTTATATTTCAGAAGCCTTCTTTCTGGTTCTTTCCATTCCCTTAAGATGACTTCCTTAAGGGCGGAATGTACCGGAAGGACCCTGGCCTGAGGTTTAATCAAGCCTCTATACATCCTATCCTGAGCGGACACCTGTGCAGCAGGCTCCTGAATCTCTTCTGAGGCATAAATAGCTTTCAGAAGATCTTCCATGTCGTCGGCAGAAAATATATGTCTGCTAGACCTGGATTCCTCCCTCCCATCCTCCTCTTGGCTGTCCACCACCCCTTCATCAGAAAACTCCTGATTAGGAACTTCTAAATCACACTCTTCCTCTGAATCGTGGGGGAGTGGATACTTCAGTACCTCCGCCCGATACCTCCTAGAGGAGGTGGAGCTCTCCTGGGAAGAGGCATCCTTACTAGAGTGAGCCTCTGAATCCCTAGGCTTAAGGGTGGCCTGAAAAGACTTTAAGGTGGACAGCATCTCAGTTTGCACAGTAAGAAATTCCTTCATTATCTGAGATGTCTCCTTCCCTGTCAACTTCTGTATGCATTTAAAACAGAAGGGCTTTGGATGTTCTGGGGGTAGCCTGTCATTACAGTTCCCACATCGTTTAGAGCGGGTGGAGGATTTCACAGGACGGCTGGCAACCTCACGGGCAATAGCGTCGTCCCCTGAAAAAAACACACAGGCATACACTGTGAGAGTCGGAGGAGAAGAGTTGGGGTACCCTCCCCCTCTAAACCTCCGACGGTCAGACTCACCCCCTGTGGTCTCTTCCATGGCCGCAGACCCTGCAGGTCTCTCCTTCTCATGTTCCATGCTACTTCCAATCTCTCCCTGGAGGTGCTGCATACAGGAACGCAGAGGAGACATGGGCGCCTGTTCCCTGTGGCTTTTTATATCCTCTGTATGCTGGCTGCAACTCGCCACCGCCATCTTGCCGAAGACAGGAAGTGATACTGGACCTGAGGTCACTTCCTGCTGCAGCCCTTCCCACTCCCTCCTCTTAGAGGAGGAAGTGATGTAATTTCCTGAACTTCAGGAAAATGGTGCTGAGCTACACTCAGCAAGGTCCCTGGAAGAAAAGCTGTCCAGGTAGAGCTTCTTGCCGCGCGACCTCCCGTGAACGGTCGGTGGACAGGCGGACGAATGGCAGCCCTGGCCAGACCCCAGAACGGGTCCCAGACTCACCTCCTGTGGTCTTGTAGCCAGTAGAAGGAAAACCACCAACTCCTGCAACTGCGCGGCCACCGCACAGGTAAGGAAGGGCAACAGGAAATTTGGCCCCTGAAGTTCTGGGTACACCACCGCACCCAGGGTTCTTCAGCACTCGGGGGGGGGCTCTTCCATGGAAAGAAGCACGGTCTGCTGCCTCTCCCCCCCCCGAGACACGGATTGGGAAACCCCCCAGGAAGGATGAGAACCATCCGGCCGGACCCAGAGGCTTCCCAGGCATTTGGTCCGGCTCCCAGGGGGAGACCACCAGCCCCAGGCTTTTAGGTCAACAGAAAAATAACAAACGGTTTCGCTGTGGGGAAACACAATCAAAAACTGAGGAGCATCGGGAGGGGCGGGGGCCTTTAACCTCTTGATTGATTGTGTTTCCTGTCAGGTGGACCAGTCATCTCTCAGGGTGCTGTCCTGGAAGACGACTTGAGAAATTTTGGGTGTTGGCCTGCACACCTGGCTGTGCTGTGAAAGGGGGAATAATTGGTGATCCCGAGTTGGAAGGCAGCCATGTTGGGTTGGCAAGACCATCTGGCATGTATGTAGTGCCCCTGGCTCTTGGGGGACGTGACACTCCAGTAGTTGGGGGAGTTGAATTTCCTGTGCTGGTACTCAGGTGTGATGTGGCAGCACTGGTACTGGGCCTGGGCATTTGTTCGCGGGGCCTATCACTGGCGGCAGCACTGGTTCTGGGCCTTTGTTCCTGGGGCCTATTGCTGGCGGCAGCGCTGGTACTGGGCCTGGGAATATAATCCTGGTTGCTGGCAGCTGCCTGGTTTCCAGAGTGTCGTACCCTTTTAGGAGGGACCCATTCTTCATCTGAATCATTACTACTCTCGATCGGTTCAAATGCCGAATTTTTTCGGAATCAGAATTGGAATTGGAATCTGATGAGAACTTCCCGATGCTCTCATCAGTCATGGAGAGGATCTGAAACGCCTTTTCACTAGTATATACTCTTTTGGACATGGCTGTGTGGCGGGTAGCTGTGCGGCAGGTGACAGATGGGTGGCAGGTGACGGTCACTGATGGGTTGTGCAATGGGTGGCAGGTGACGTTCACTGAGAGGTGATGATGGTGTGATGGGCGATGGTCACTGATGGGTGACAGGCCACGGATGGTGACGGGTGATGGTCACAGATGGTTGACAGGCGACGGTAACTGATGGGTGATGGGTGACAGGCCACGGTCACTGATGGGTGACAGGGCATGGTCACTGATGGGTGAAGGGTGCACTGCTGACGGTCATTGATGGGTGACAGGGCACGGTCACTGATGGGTGACGGGTGCACTGCTGATGGTCATAGATGGGTGACGGGTGACAGGGCACGGTCACTGATGGGTGATGGGTGACAGGTACACGGTCACTGATGGGTGACAGAGCATGGTCACTGATGGGTGACGGTTGCACCGCTTATGTGACAGGTGCACTTTTATGGGGTGACTGTTGGGTGACAGATGACAATTGGGGGGGCAATGGGACAGGTGTGGTGTTGGTGCAGACACTACGAAACACAGATTTGTAATTCACTGCTCCTAGCTCTTCTCTCCTCACACTGGAAACAGTGTGTGAGGAGAGAAGAGCTGGTAACAGCTAGTTACCGCTCTGTGTTTACATTTAGTGATCAGCTGTGAATGGATCACAGCCGATCACGTGGTACACAGCCCTGGCCAATGGCCAATTACTATCGTTGGTGAGGAGCAGTGTTCTCGGGAACACGCCGCCACCGACGTGCACGCGCAGCATGCTCACGATTGCGCACATGCGCCGTGCCATGCGAGGAGTTACCATTCATGATCGGCCGTGACTTCATCACGGCCAATCACGTGGTAAACAGCCATGCCCAGTGGCTGCTCACCCCTGTCGGTGATGAGCGGTATCTCGGTGACACGCCGCCACCGACAGTACAGGGCTGTGCGCACAGGATCGCACGCATGCCCTGTTTAAATGGGCTCACGTTATAGGACATCCGCCCAGAACTAGAGCCTTACCGTCCCGCCGTCATATGACGGTGGGTGGTAGGCTAGTGGTTAATGCATGCCAATATTCTGTTTGCTTCGTTAGCAGCAGCTTGGCATTGCATACCATTGCTAAGCCTATCATCTACTAGGACCCCCAGGTACTTTTCCATCCTAGATTCCCCCAGAGGTTCTCCCCCCAGTGTATAGATTGCATTCATATTTTTGCCACCCAAATGCATTATTTTACATTTTTCTACATTGAACCTCATTTGCCATGTAGTTGCTCACCCCATTAATTTGTTCAGATCTTTTTGCAAGGATGTTTCCACATCCTGCGGAGAAGTAATTGCCCTGCTTAGCTTAGTATCGTCCGCAAATACAGAGATTGAACTTTTTACCCCATCCTCCAGGTCATTTATGAACAAATTAAATAGGATTGGCCCCAGCACAGAATCTTGGGGGACCCACTACCCACCCCTGACCATTCTGAGTACTCCCTATTTATCACCACCCTCTTAACTCGCCCTTGTAGCCAGTTTTCAATCCATGTACTCACCCTGTGATCCATGCCAACGGAGCTTATTTTGTACAGTAAACGTTTATGGGGAACTGTGTCAAATGCTTTTGCGAAATCCAGATACACCACATCTACGGGCCTTCCTTTGTCTAGCTGGCAACTCACCTCCTCATAGAAGGTTAGTAGATTGGTTTGGCAAGAACGATTCTTCATGAATCCACGCTGATTACTTCTAATGATACCGTTCTCATTACTAAAATCTTGTATATAGTCCCTTATCATCCCCTCCAAGAGTTTACATACTATTGATGTTAGGCTAACTGGTCTGTAATTCCCAGGGATGTAATTTGGGCCCTTTTTAAATATTGGTGCTACATTGGCTTTTCTCCAATCAGCTGGTACCATTCCAGTCAGTAGACTGTCAGTAAAAATTAGGAACAATGGTCGGGCAAATACTTGACTGAGTTCCATAATGACCCTTGGGTGCAAGCCATCTGGTCCCGGTGATTTATTAATGTTACGTTTCCCAAGTGTAATTTTAATTCTGTCCTCTGTTAACCATGGAGGTGCTTCCTGTGATGTGTCATGAGGATAAACACTGCAGTTTTGGTTACTGAAGCCCCCCGATTCCCTTGTGAAGACTGAGGAGAAGAATAAATTTAATACCTTCGCCATCTCCCCATCCTTTGTAATCAGATGTCCTTCCTCATTCTTTATGGGTCCAATTATGGTCTGTCCTCCCTTTTTTACTGTTTACATACTTAAAGAATTTCTTGGGATTTTTTTTGCTCTCCTCCGCTATGTGTTTTTCATCTTAGCCGTCCTTATTGCACCCTTACATTTCTTGTTGCATTCTTTATAAAGTCTGAATGCTGATCATGATCCCTCAACCTTGTATTTTTTGAAGGCCTTCTCCTTTGCTTTTATATGCATTTTCACATTGGAGTTAAGCCATCCAAGACTTTTGTTCGCTCTTTTAAATGTATTACCCAATGGGATGCATTGGCTAATGTGCTTATTTAATGTGCTCTTAAAGCAAACCCATCTCTTCTCCGTGTTCTTTGTTCCTAAGATTTTATCCCAAATTATGCCTTCTAGCAAGGTTCGTAGTTTAGGGAAGTTGGCTATTTTGAAATTCAGTGTCTTTGTATTCCCCTTATGTTTCCTATTTGTGTGATTTATACTGAAGCCTATTGACCTGTGATCGCTGTTCCCTAAATTGCCCTGTATTTCTACATCCGTGATCAGGTCTGTATTGTTGGTAATCAGTAGATCCAGTAACGCTTTATTTCTAGTTGGTGCGTCTACCATCTGACCCATAAAATTGTCCTACAAGACATTTAGGAACTGGCGAGCCTTAGATGAATGCGCGTTCCCTCCGCCCAGTATATGTCTGGATAATTAAAATCCCCCATTATGATAACACTTCCCATCCTTGCTGCTAATCCAAATTGTGATAGGAGATCTGTCTCCCCTTCCTCCCTCAGGTTAGGGGGCCTATAGTATACTCCCAGTATTATTTTGCCCTTAGCTCCATCCCTTTGGAGCTCTATCCATAAGGATTCCACCTCCTCCCTAGCTCCCTTAGTGATGTCATCTCTCACATTCACTTGTACATTATTCTTGATATATAGGCATACCCCTCCCCCTTTTTTACCCTCTCTATCCTTGCGATAAAGGGTATACCCTTGAATGTTTGCCAGCCAATCATGAGAGCTGTTGAACCAGGTATCTGAAATTCCCACAAAATTCAAATCCTGCTCGTACAACAGTATCTCTAGTTCACCCATCTTGTCCACCAGGCTCCTGGCATTGGTGAACATGCCACGTAGTTTAGACCGGTCGCATATTATCCTCTTATTGGGTGTTCTGAGATTGCAACTAGGACTTGCTACTATACTATACTTACCTTGGGTTTATGTGCTTTGGTCAACCTACCACTAATGCCCCCAATACTACCCTCTGGAATATGTTCCATGCTGACTATCTCTACCTCTGGACCCTCCCCCCATCACCTAGTTTAAAAACCCCTCTAACATTTTGGCCATCTTCATTCCCAGCTGATCTGCACCCTCCTTATTTAGGTGCAGTCCGTCCCTTCTATAGTACTGGTGATCGACTGAGAAGTTGGCCCAGTCCTCCAGGAACCCAAACCCCTCCTTACTACACCAGCTCTTCAGCCACTTGTTTACTTCCCTAATCTCCCTCTGCCTTTCTGGTGTGACTCGATGTACCGGTAGTATTCCTGAGAATACTACCTTGGAGGTCCTTTTCCTTTTCCAAAATCCCTAAAATCCCCAAAGTCCCTAAAATCGTTCTTTAGGACACTCCATCTGCCTCTGACTCTGTCATTGGTGCCAATATGCACCATGACAGCTGGGTCTTTCCCAGCCCCTCCCAGTAATCTGTCCATCAGATCCGTGATGTGCCGAACCCGAGCGCCCGGTAGACAACATACTGTTCGGCGCTTTAGGTCTTTGTTACAGAATGGCCTCTCTGTCCTTCTAAGAATTGAGTCCCCTACCACGAGAATCTGTCTTTCCTTTCCCTTCGCTTCCCTCCACTCTCACTAGAGGAGTTCTTCCCCCGGCAGCTAGGAGAGTCCCTCAGCTCCAGCAGTGCTGGTCCCTGACTGGTTTCACCAATGTAACTCAATGGAGCGTACTTATTGGGATGCTCCAGCCCTGGATCGGCCTCCCTGGCACTTCCCCCTCTACCCTTCCTGACTGTCATCCATCTACTCTTTGCTAGTGCCTGCACCTCTTTGTCTCCACCCGCCTCTGTGCTGGCCCTTGCCGGAACCTGCCGTGTAGGTTCCTGGCTCTCCTTTAGTATAGAAGGACTTCTCAGTGCTGACAGTTGCTTCCCTAGATTCAGAACCTGGGCTTCCAGGGAAACATTGCGCTTACATTTTGCACAGCAGTATTCATCCTTGATCGCATGATCAAGGAATGCATACATGCCGTAAGATATACAACAAGTTGCCTCTCCACATCCGCCGGGCATCGTACCTATTAAATTTAATGAGGATTAAGGATTATACCCTGTCCAAATTACCTAACAACTAGCTTCCTGACACTAATACTCAAGACAATACACAGGTACTCGCAGACCACTCGCAGACCTACGTGCACTCACAGACCACTCGCAGAACTATGTGCACTCGCAGAACTACGTGAACTCGCAGACCACTCGCAGAACTACGTGCACTCGCAGACCACTCGCAAAACTATGTGCACTTGCAGAACTACATGCACTCGCAAACCACTTGCAGAACTACGCGCACTCGCAGACCACTCGCAGAACTATGTGCACTCGCAGAACTACGTGCAGAATTACGTGCACATTCAGGACTATGTGCACTCGCAGACCACTCGCAGAACTATGTGCACTCACAGACCACTCGCAGAACTACGTGCAGAACTACATGCACTCGCAGAACTACGTGCACTCGCAGACCACTCACAGAACTAGGTGCACTCGCAGAACTACGTGCACTTGCAGACCACTCGCAGACCACTCGCAGAAATATGTGCACTCGCAGAACTACGTGCACTCACAGAACTATGTGCACTCACAGACCACTCGTAGAACTACATGCACTCGCAGAACTATGTGCATTCACAGACCACTCGCAGAACTACGTGCATTCGCAGACCATTCGCAGAACTACGTGCACTTGCAGAGCTACGTGCACTTGCAGACCACTCGCAGAACTACGTGCACTTGCAGAACTATGTGCACTCGCAGAACTACGTGCACACGCAGAACTATGTGCACTTGCAGACCACTCGCAGACGTGCACTCGCAGAACTACGTGCAGAACTACGTGCACTCGCAGACCCCTCGCAGAACTACGTGCACTCGCAGACCACTCGCAGAACTATGTGCACTAACAGAACTACGTGCAGAACTACGTGCACTCGCAATACACAAGTATACAGTACACAACACTCAGGTACTCACACTACACAGGTACTATGACCCCTATTATAACCTCCTGTTTTCAACTCTGGTTTTAACTCACCATTTAGACCAGTTCCATTTGGACAGAGTTCCAGCAGACTCAAAGATGAGCAGGCTCACAATGGTTAAATAGGCCTCAAGCACCTGTGACCAATTAACCACTCCCCTTAATTAGTAGACTGAAGGAAGCAAAGGAAAAAAAAAGCTGTTTAAAAAGTGTCAGAAAAAGGTGTTAAAAAGCTACAAGGAAAAGCCCCAAAAAGAACCTAAAAATGCAACCCAGCAATCACCAGCAGTCAAAAAGCAAGACTTGTTCACTCTCCACTCAAGGTCCCCACTGTTTAGCTTCCAACCAGCAGTCTGTGTTGATTGTTGCACAAAAGCTTTGCCTGATTTTCAGTTTTTACTGTAGCATGCCTTTAATTTTCTAGCTGGTGCTTTTTTTCCTGAAAACTCAAAAATACATAAATGAATGACTCAATAAACCAGGTTGAAAATGAATGCACATACTGGGTCCTGTCACTGGAAAGTCTGAGCATTGATTTGCACTAACTACAATCTGTACTGTTCCAGTTCTGGCACGGAGGCTGTGAACAGATGAAGCGTTGGCAGCACACAAGAACTTTGAGGTTGCTAACAATCCTGGGAAAAGCACAGATTCAGAGGAAAAGTCCCTGGCCAGTGGTTTGCTTGTATGTAGCAGTACCCCTGCAGAAGCAGCATGACTAATTGTGCCCAGGCCTCCCAATGATTAATCCACAGCCAGTTACACTGTACTTTCACACAGCCAGGTGCACACACTCTTCCGCTCATTGTCTCCAATAACCAGTCTAGGGGATGTGTTTTTATGTTTGATTTGGAGAATGTGGATAGGAGAAGAGAATTAGTAGGATACTCAATATTAACTATTCACAAGCGAGGACAACTTCTTGATAGAACTGTGTAGCAGGACTGTCAGTAGCCCTAGGCAGCAGACTTCTCAGAATTAAGCAAGTCCCTTTGTAGCAGAAGGAATTTAGAGGACATTGTACCTTTAAGACACTAGCCAGTGTTCCCTTTAGCTTACATCCAGTATGCTGACTTCTAGCACCAAGAGTGGGATTTTAGAAACAACAGTCCCTAGCTCTCAACTGTCCCTGATTTCGAGGGACTGTCCCTGATTTGGAAAAAAGTCCCTCTGTCCCTCTTTCCTCCTCATTTGTCCCTCATTGTGGTCTGAGCTGTATAGTTGTATAAAATGCACTATTTATCTTTCAAAAATTGTTTCCCAGTGCTAAACCTTTCATCCAATTTCTAAATTGCTGCATTTGTAAGTTTAAGAAACCAGTATAAAGGAATATTAGTGGTAAAAAAAGCACTTGTGGGTTTAACTAATCTTTTTTTTTTTTTTTTTTTTTTTTATAATTCTTCTTTAAGGGAGCGTGGCAGGGGGTGTGTCCTATGCCTACATACTTTTGCTAATAGGTGTCTCTCGTACTCATCTCAAAAAGTTGGGAGGTATGACAGTCTCTAGGATCCCTTTAGAGGGTCTGTACTCACAAGGCCCTGGCCACAGGTCACCTTCCTCTGTGATACCAGACAGAATCCATGCGTGGACATCCTCCCTCAGTCAGCTTGCAAGAAAACCATGGGTTGCAGCTTCAGTGTTTCAGGCCCTCAGGTCACACATCTGAGGTCGCGTGGCAGCCTGTACTGGGGAGAAGCAGCAGCCCCCTCCCCACCTGTACCTCTCTCTGTAGAGGTGGCCCCTGAGCCCATGTGCTCTTCAGATATAAATACAGGCACCCAGCATGCCTTGGGGCACAACCCTGTCTAATTGGCCAGGGCTGTACAGACATAGAGACTATGCTCTCATCTGCCAGGTTTCCTACCACTCTCCAATATACTCCATAGCTATTTGATCAGTGTGAAACATCAAGACAGCATGAGCAGCACCAGAGCACACTGAGCAGACCTTACCAAACAATCACAGCTCTCTGTTAAGCAGACAGCACTTACATTTGCCTAGCTGTGTCCCTGTTAAGCAGAGAAAACAAAAACGATATACACTTACTCTAGCACCTACCTAGGAGGGTGCTACATCCACCTCCTGCCCCATATGTGGCTAGTAAGTACAATAAGTTCAGGTTAAAAAAAATGATGACACCTGCTGTACAATATATATATATATGTTAAGGTAGAACTCTACCCAGTGCACTATGTTTGTGCACCCCATGACAAACAAAGAATGATTGGTAGGGTAAGATAACCAACCATATCCTAACTATGCTACACTAGGGATGAGCCAAACACCCCCCGGTTCGGTTCGCACCAGAACCTGCGAACGGACCGAAAATTCGCACAAACGTTAGAACCCCATTGACGTCTATGGGACTCGAACGTTCGAAATCAAAAGTGCTCATTTTAAAGGCTAATTTGCATGGTATTGTCCTAAAAAGGGTTTGGGGACCCGGGTCCTACCCCAGGGGACTTGTATCGATGCAAAAAAAACTTTTAAAAACTGACGTTTTTTCGGGAGCAGTGATTTTAATGATGCTTAAAGTAAAAAAAAAAAAAAGTGAAATATTCCTTTAAATATCGTACCTGGGGTGTGTCTATAGTATGCCTGTAAAGTGGCACGTGTTTCCCGTGTTTAGAACAGCCCCTGCACAAAATGTCATTTTTAAAGGAAAAAATCTCATTTAAAACTGCATGCGGGTTTAATGTAATGTCGGGTCCTGGCAATATGGATGAAAATCAGTGAGACAAACGGCATGGGTATCCCCCAGACCATTACCAGGCCCTTTGGGTCTTGTATGGATATTAAGGGGAACCCCGCACTCAAATTAAAATAAGGAAAGGTGTGGGGCCACCAGGCCCTATATACTCTGAACAGCAATATACAGGCGGTGCAAACAAGACAAGAATCTGTTTGTAATTTTTAACGGGTACATTTTTAACGTGTTTAGCTCCAGCCAAAAAATCTTTTTTAAGCTTTTTGGAAAACATAGGGAAGGGTTATCACCCCCGTGACATTTGTTTTGCTGTCTTTCCTCCTCTTCAGAAGATTTCACCTCACTTTTTGTCCCAATGACAAATGTTTTTTGAAAATTTTGTTTTTTTTGTGGAACAAGGATTGGAAAGCATCAGTGGAAAGGAGAAATGTTTTTCCCATATTAACTCTTACAGGAGAGAATTTCCTTTCCTAGGGGTAGATTTCATCTCACTTCCTGTTGTCTCCTTCCGTTTGCAAGTAGGAGTCGTTTGTAAGTTAGATGTTTGAAAGTAGGGGCCTGCCCTATATACTCAGCAGAAATTTGGGCCTTAGGTGTTGTTGTGGCCACAACACTGTAAGCCCTCACAGGGCCCTGCTGTGAAATATTAGATCAAGAATTGTAATTACATGCCCCTGTTGAACAAGGGCAGAAAAATTGGGCCTTTGGTGGTGCTGGTGCCACAACACTGTAAGTCCTCACTCGCTCTTGGTGGGTGCAGAAATGGGCCCTGCTGTGAAATATTAGATCAAGAATTGTAATTACATGTCCCTGTTGAACAGGGGCTGAAAAATTAGGCCTTAGGCACTGGTGCTGGTGCCACAACACTGCAACCCCTCACAGATACTCTAGTTGGAACGCAGAAATGAGCCCTGCTGCAAAGTATTGCATCAAAAATTGTAATAACACGCCCCTGTTAAACAGGGGCTGAAAAATTGGGCCTTAGGCACTGGTGCTGGTGCCACAACACTGCAACCCCTCACAGATACTCTAGTTGGAACGCAGAAATGAGCCCTGCTGCAAAGTATTGCATCAAAATTTGTAATTACAGACCCCTGTTAAACAGGGGCTGAAAAATTGGGCCTTAGGCACTGGTGCTGGTGCCACAACACTGCAACCTCTCACAGATACTCTAGTTGGAATGCAGAAATGAGCCCTGCTGCAAAGTATTGCATCAAAAATTGTAATTACATGCCCCTGTTAAACAGGGGCTGAAAAATTGGGCCTTAGGCACTGGTGCTGGTGCCACAACACTGCAACCTCTCACAGATACTCTAGTTGGAATGCAGAAATGAGCCCTGCTCTAAAGTATTGCATCAAAAATTGTAATTACATGCCCCTGTTAAACAGGGGCTGAAAAATTGGGCCTTAGGCACTGGTGCTGGTGCCACAACACTGCAACCCCTCACAGATACTCTAGTTGTAACGCAGAAACGAGCCCTGCTGCAAAGTATTGCATCAAAAATTGTAATTACACTCCCTTGTTAAACAGGGGCTGAAAAATTGGGCCTTAGGCACTGGTGGTGGCGCCCAGAACCAAAAATGTTCTTACAAGCTATCAGCGTGATGATTGAGGAGGAAGAGGATAATTACTCAGGGATAGTCACTCAGCATCAGCATAGGCAGTCTTTGAAGGGATCTGAGATTTCAAAAAAAATTATTAGGGTACATCAGCATCAGGTGCTTGGTAGCTGGTGGTGATCCAAGACTGATTCATTTTTATGAAGGTCAGTCGATCGACCGAGTCGGTGGACAGACGCACCCTGTGATCGGTTACAAAGCCTCCAGCAGCACTGAATGTGCGTTCCGAAAGAACGCTGGATGCAGGACAGGCCAGTAGCTCAATTGCATACTGTGCAAGCTCTGGCCAGTGATCCATCCTCAAGACCCAGTAACCCAGAGGATTTTCGGTGGGAAAGGTGTCCAAGTCAGATCTTGCCCCTAGGTATTCCTGCACCATGTAAAACAGACGCTGGCGATGGTTGCTGGAACCGATCATACCTTGGGGCTGTGGACCAAAAAATTGTCTGAACGCATCGGTCAGACGGCCACCTTCTCCACCGCTCCTTTTTTGACTGACCGAAGCCTCAGCAACACGTTGTCCAGAAACAGGAGTTTGTAACCTCCCAGTCTCTGGGTACGCGTTGCACAGACCTTTCTTCAAGGCCTCCCGAATATGTTTCATCCTCTGCTCCCTCTGCGATGGCAAGATAAGGTCTGCAACCTTACCCTTGTAACGTGGATCAAGGAGGGTTGCCAGCCAGTATTGGTCCTTCTCCTTGATACCACGAATACGAGGATCCTTACGCAGGTTTTGCAGGATCAGGGAGGCCATGCAGCGTAGGTTTGCTGAGGCATTCGGTCCAGAGTCCACTGGGTCACTAAGGACGACATGGTCCGCAGCCACCTCCTCCCAGCCACGTACAAGTCCATGTGTTTCTTGGGACTGATCCCTTAAAGACTGCTGCTGATGCTGAGTGCCAGGCTCCATCTCCATACTGACACAATCTTCCTCCTTCTCCTCCTCCTCCTCCTCCTCCTCTTCCTGTGTGATTGGCGGGCATGCAGGAACACTGTCTGGATAAAGGGGGCCTTGAGAGCTAAGGAAGTCCTCCTCTTCCTGCCTCTGTTCTGCCTCAAGTGCCCTGTCCATTATTCCATGCAGCGTGTGCTCCAACAGGCGGACAAGGGGGACAGTGTCACTGATGCATGCACTGTCACTGCACACCATCCTCGTGGCCTCCTCAAATGCTGACAGGACAGTGCATGCATCCCTGATCATGGCCCACTGGCGTGGGGAAAAAAAAACAAGCTCCCCTGACCCTGTCCTGGTGCCATAGTCGCACAGGTACTCATTGATGGCCCTCTGCTGCGTGTGCAGCCGCTGCAGCATGGCCAACGTTGAGTTCCACCTGGTGGGCATGTCACAGATTAGGCGGTTCTTGGGCAGGTTAAACTCCTTTTGGAGGTCCGTCAGCCGAGCACTGGCATTATATGACCGGCGGAAATGCACACAGACTTTCCTGGCCTGCCTCAGGACATCCTGTAAGCCCGGGTACCTGCCCAAGAACCGCTGCACCACCAAGTTAAGGACGTGAGCCAAACAGGGCACATGGGTCATTTGTCCCTGTCGGAGGGCAGAGAGGAGGTTGGTGCCATTGTCACAAACCACCATTCCTGCCTTAAGTTGGCGTGGCGTCAACCACCTCTGAACCTGCCCCTGCAGAGCTGACAGAACCTCTGCCCCAGTGTGGCTCCTGTCCCCCAAGCACACCAGCTCAAGCACCGCATGGCATCTTTTGGCCTGCGTACTTGCATAGCCCCTTGAACGGCTACGGAGCACAGCTGGTTCCAAGGACAAAGCACAGGAAGAGGCCATGGAGGAAGAAGAAGAGGAGGGGGTGGAGGAGAGAGGTGTGTCACAATCATTAGCATTTTGGAGGTGTGGTGGCGGAACAACCTCCAACACTACTGCACCTTGTCCTGCATCCTTCCCAGCTGCCAGCAGAGTCACCCAATGCGCCGTGAAACTTAGGTAACGTCCCTGTCCATGCCTGCTGGACCATGAGTCAGCGGTAATATGCACCTTACCGCTGACCGCCCTGTCCAGCGAGGCATGAACATTGCCTTCCACATGCCGGTAGAGAGCCGGAATCGCCTTCCGTGAGAAAAAGTGGCGTTTGGGTACCTGCCACTGAGGAACCGCACATTCCACAAATTCACGGAAGGGGGCAGAGTCTACCAACTGAAAAGGCAGCAGTTGAAGTGCTAGCAATTTTGCCAAGCTAGCATTCAACTGCTGGGCATGTGGATGGCTGGGAGCAAACTTCTTTCGGCGGTGCAGCAGCTGGGGCAGGGAAATTTGCCTGGTACAATCTGACGTTGGTGTACCAAAAGCAAATTGCCCACAAGTACTTGGCTGTGAGACACCTAATTCTACACCTTCATTCCTCTCAGTGCAGGTCTCAGAGAGGACTGAAGGTATAGTGGGGTTGGAGATCTCAGCTGATGAGGAGCAAGGAGAGGTCCTCTTTGTTCTTTGGTGTGGGTCTTTTAGATACGCTTGCCAACGAACTGCATGGCAGGTCAACATATGTCTGGTCAGGCATGTGGTAACCAAGCGGGAGATGTTTTGGCCACGCGAGATACGCTTGAGACATATGTTGCAAATAGCAGCGGTGCGATCTGATGCACTCGTCTCAAAAAAGGCCCACACCAAAGAACTTTTTGAATAACGCGCAGAGACTGCAGCGCCCTGCACATGTGGAGCTTTGGGGTGTGATGCAGTCAAGGTGCTGCCCTTAGGCTGGCCCCTGGAGGGCATCCTGCCTCGTTGGTGATGTGCCACCTCGTCCTCCTCCTCTCTCCTATCAGGCACCCACGTTGAGTCAGTGACCTCATCATCCCCTCCCTCCTCATCACTGGAGCAAACCTGGCAGTATGCTGCAGCAGGGGGAGCATGACTGCCAGATTGCTGTCCTTCTTGGGCACCCCCTCTGTCCGTGCTCACGTTACTGCCTTCATCGAGCTCAGTATCATCATCAGAGCCTTCCAAACGCTGGGCATCCTCCTGGAGCATGTACCCAACACTGTGGTCAAACAGTTCGAGGGACTCCGCAGGAGGACATGGTGGGGCTAGGGAAGGAGTCACTGATGACATTGAGCCAAGGGAAGAGGCCGCTGCTTTGCCAGACAAAGTACCCTGGGCATGGGTGAGAGAGGATGAGGAGGATGAGGACGGCTTGGTCATCCACTCGACCAAGTCTTCCGCATGTTGCAGCTCAACACGGCCAGCTGCCGAAAAAAAGGCCAAGCGTGTCCCACGGCCACGTGCTGATGAGGATGCACCGTCTCCACGACCAGCACTAGACACAGAGCCTGCTTGCCCTCTCTTATTGGCTTGTGACTGTTTGCCTCTCCTTCTTGGCCTTCCAGACATACTAATGGCCTGTAGCTGCACTAAGCTGGGATAGATATATATATATATATATATATATATATATATATATATATATATATATATATATATAATATATATATGTGTACTGATACTGCAGCTAACAAAATCAACTGCCTGTCTGTAGTATGAGAACACCATCAACCTTCTACAGGTAGCTTGAACACTGTGCAGAGCTCGCAAAAAACTAACTTGTAGCTTTTTTAGCTGCCTGCGGTAGTGATAGGATCAGGAAAACACCACCAACCTTCTACAGGTAGCTTTAGCTGAACACTGTGCAGAGCTCGCAAAAAATAACTTGTAGGTTTAGCTGGACACTGTGAGGAGGACGCACCACACTAACTTGTAGCTTTAGCTGAACACTGTGAGCAGGACGCACCACACTAACTTGTAGGTTTAGCTGAACACTGTGAGGTGGACGCACCGCACTAACTTGTAGTTTTAGCTGAACACTGAGGTGGACGCATCACACTAACTTGTAGGTTTAGCTGAACACTGTGAGCAGGACGCACAGCACTAACTTGTAGTTTTAGCTGAACACTGTGAGCAGGATGCACCGCACTAACTTCTAGGTTTAGCTGAACACTGTGAGGTGGACGTACCCCACTAACTTGTAGTTTTAGCTGAACACTGTGAGCAGGACGCACTGCACTAACTGTAAATAGTCTAGCTGCCTGACTGTGGTACTAATAGGATCAAAAGAACACCAGCAATTTTCTTCAGGTAGCTGTAAATACTGTAACAAGACAAGCCTGCCTGTCAGTAAGAAGATAACAGGAACGGATCTAGCTGAACACTGTGAGCAGGACGCACCGCACTAACTTGTAGGTTTAGCTGAACACTGTGAGGTGGACGCACCACACTAACTTGTAGTTTTAGCTGAACACTGTGAGCAGGATGCACTGCACTAACTGTAAATAGTCTAGCTGCCTGACTGTGGTACTAATAGGATCAAAAGAACACCAGCAATGTTCTTCAGGTAGCTGTAAATACTGTAACAAGACAAGCCTGCCTGTCAGTAAGAAGATAACAGGAACGGATCTAGCTGAACACTGTGAGCAGGATGCACTGCACTAACTTGTAGCTTTAGATGAACACTGTGCAGAGGTCTCACTACGCTAACTTGTAGGTTTAGCTGAACACTGTGAGGAGGACACACAGCACTAACTTGTAGTTTTAACTGAACACAGTGAGCAGGACGCACCGCACTAACTTTTAGGTTTAGCTGAACACTGTGAGGTGGACGCACCGCACTAACTTGTAGCTTTAGCTGAACACTATGAGCAGGACGCACCGCACTAACTTGTAGGTTTAGCTGAACACTGTGAGGTGGACGCACCACACTAACTTGTAGGTTTAGCTGAACACTGTGAGCAGGACGCACCGCACTAACATGTAGGTTTAGCTGAACACTGTGAGGTGGACGCACCACACTAACTTGTAGGTTTAGCTGAACACTGTGAGCCGGACGCACCCCACTAACTTGTAGATTTAGCTGAACACTGTGAGCAGGACGCACTGCACTAACTGTAAATAGTCTAGCTGCCTGACTGTGGTACTAATAGGATCAAAAGAACACCAGCAATTTTCTTCAGGTAGCTGTAAATACTGTAACAAGACAAGCCTGCCGATCAGTAGGAAGATAACAGGAACGGATCTAGCTGAAGACTGTGAGCAGGACGCACAGCACTAACTTGTAGTTTTAGCTGAACACTGTGAGCAGGACGCACCCCACTAACTTGTAGGTTTAGCTGAACACTGTGAGGTGGACGTACCCCACTAACTTGTAGTTTTAGATGAACACTGTGAGCAGGAAGCACTGCACTAACTGTAAATACTCTAGCTGCCTGACTGTGGTACTAATAGGATCAAAAGAACACCAGCAATTTTCTTCAGGTAGCTGTAAATACTGTAACAAGACAAGCCTGCCTGTCAGTAGGAAGATAACAGGAACGGAGCTAGCTGAACACTGTGAGCAGGACGCACTGCACTAACTTGTAGCTTTAGATGAACACTGTGCAGAGGTCTCACTACACTAACTTGTAGGTTTAGCTGAACACTGTGAGCAGGACGCACAGCACTAACTTGTAGTTTTAGCTGAACACTGTGAGCAGGACGCACTGCACTAACTTCTAGGTTTAGCTGAACACGGTGAGGTGGACGCACCACACTAACTTTTAGTTTTAGCTGAACACTGTGAGCAGGACGCACTGCACTAACTGTAAATAGTCTAGCTGCCTGACTGTGGTACTAATAGTATCAAAAGAACACCAGCAATTTTCTTCAGGTAGCTGTAAATACTGTAACAAGACAAGCCTGCCTGTCCGTAAGAAGATAACAGGAACGGAGCTAGCTGAACACTGTGAGCAGGACGCACTGCACTAACTTGTAGCTTTAGATGAACACTGTGCAGAGGTCTCACTACACTAACTTGTAGGTTTAGCTGAACACTGTGAGCAGGACGCACAGCACTAACTTGTAGCTTTAGCTGAACACTGTGAGCAGGACGCACTGCACTAACTTCTAGGTTTAGCTGAACACTGTGAGGTGGACGTACCCCACTAACTTGTAGTTTTAGCTGAACACTGTGAGCAGGACGCACTGCACTAACTGTAAATAGTCTAGCTGCCTGACTGTGGTACTAATAGGATCAAAAGAACACCAGCAATTTTCTTCAGGTAGCTGTAAATACTGTAACAAGACAAGCCTGCCTGTCCGTAAGAAGATAACAGGAACGGATCTAGCTGAACACTGTGAGCAGGACGCACTGCACTAACTTGTAGCTTTAGATGAACACTGTGCAGAGGTCTCACTACGCTAACTTGTAGGTTTAGCTGAACACTGTGAGGAGGACGCACAGCACTAACTTGTAGTTTTAGCTGAACACTGTGAGCAGGACGCACCGCACTAACTTCTAGGTTTAGCTGAACACTGTGAGGTGGACGCACCGCACTAACTTGTAGTTTTAGCTGAACACTGTGAGCAGGACGCACCGCAATAACTTGTAGGTTTAGCTGAACACTGTGAGGTGGACGCACCACACTAACTTGTAGGTTTAGCTGAACACTGTGAGGACGCACAGCACTAACTTGTAGTTTTAGCTGAACACTGTGAGCAGGACGCACCCCACTAACTTGTAGATTTAGCTGAACACTGTGAGCAGGACGCACCCCACTAACTTGTAGTTTTAGCTGAACACTGTGAGCAGGATGCACTGCACTAACTGTAAATAGTCTAGCTGCCTGACTGTGGTACTAATAGGATCAAAAGAACACCAGCAATTTTCTTCAGGTAGCTGTAAATACTGTAACAAGACAAGCCTGCCTGTCAGTAGGAAGATAACAGGAACGGATCTAGCTGAATACTGTGAGCAGGACGCACTGCACTAACTTGTAGCTTTAGATGAACACTGTGCAGAGGTCTCACTACACTAACTTGTAGGTTTAGCTGAACACTGTGAGCAGGACGCACAGCACTAACTTGTAGTTTTAGCTGAACACTGTGAGCAGGACGCACCGCACTAACTTCTAGGTTTAGCTGAACACGGTGAGGTGGACGCACCACACTAACTTTTAGTTTTAGCTGAACACTGTGAGCAGGACGCACTGCACTAACTGTAAATAGTCTAGCTGCCTGACTGTGGTACTAATAGGATCAAAAGAACACCAGCAATTTTCTTCAGGTAGCTGTAAATACTGTAACAAGACAAGCCTGCCTGTCCGTAAGAAGATAACAGGAACGGAGCTAGCTGAACACTGTGAGCAGGACGCACTGCACTAACTTGTAGCTTTAGATGAACACTGTGCAGAGGTCTCACTACGCTAACTTGTAGGTTTAGCTGAACACTGTGAGGAGGACGCACAGCACTAACTTGTAGTTTTAGCTGAACACTGTGAGCAGGACGCACCGCACTAACTTCTAGGTTTAGCTGAACACTGTGAGGTGGACGTACCCCACTAACTTGTAGTTTTAGCTGAACACTGTGAGCAGGACGCACTTCACTAACTGTAAATAGTCTAGCTGCCTGACTGTGGTACTAATAGGATCAAAAGAACACCAACAATTTTCTTCAGGTAGCTGTAAATACTGTAACAAGACAAGCCTGCCTGTCCGTAAGAAGATAACAGGAACGGATCTAGCTGAACACTGTGAGCAGGACGCACTGCACTAACTTGTAGCTTTAGATGAACACTGTGCAGAGGTCTCACTACGCTAACTTGTAGGTTTAGCTGAACACTGTGAGGAGGACGCACAGCACTAACTTGTAGTTTTAGCTGAACACTGTGAGCAGGACGCACCGCACTAACTTCTAGGTTTAGCTGAACACTGTGAGGTGGACGCACCGCACTAACTTGTAGTTTTAGCTGAACACTGTGAGCAGGACGCACCGCAATAACTTGTAGGTTTAGCTGAACACTGTGAGGTGGACGCACCACACTAACTTGTAGGTTTAGCTGAACACTGTGAGGACGCACAGCACTAACTTGTAGTTTTAGCTGAACACTGTGAGCAGGACGCACCCCACTAACTTGTAGATTTAGCTGAACACTGTGAGCAGGACGCACCCCACTAACTTGTAGTTTTAGCTGAACACTGTGAGCAGGATGCACTGCACTAACTGTAAATAGTCTAGCTGCCTGACTGTGGTACTAATAGGATCAAAAGAACACCAGCAATTTTCTTCAGGTAGCTGTAAATACTGTAACAAGACAAGCCTGCCTGTCAGTAGGAAGATAACAGGAACGGATCTAGCTGAATACTGTGAGCAGGACGCACTGCACTAACTTGTAGCTTTAGATGAACACTGTGCAGAGGTCTCACTACACTAACTTGTAGGTTTAGCTGAACACTGTGAGCAGGACGCACAGCACTAACTTGTAGTTTTAGCTGAACACTGTGAGCAGGACGCACCGCACTAACTTCTAGGTTTAGCTGAACACGGTGAGGTGGACGCACCACACTAACTTTTAGTTTTAGCTGAACACTGTGAGCAGGACGCACTGCACTAACTGTAAATAGTCTAGCTGCCTGACTGTGGTACTAATAGTATCAAAAGAACACCAGCAATTTTCTTCAGGTAGCTGTAAATACTGTAACAAGACAAGCCTGCCTGTCCGTAAGAAGATAACAGGAACGGATCTAGCTGAACACTGTGAGCAGGACGCACTGCACTAACTTGTAGCTTTAGATGAACACTGTGCAGAGGTCTGACTACGCTAACTTGTAGGTTTAGCTGAACACTGTGAGGAGGACGCACAGCACTAACTTGTAGTTTTAGCTGAACACTGTGAGCAGAACGCACCGCACTAACTTCTAGGTTTAGCTGAACACTGTGAGGTGGACGCACCGCACTAACTTGTAGTTTTAGCTGAACACTGTGAGCAGGACGCACCCCACTAACTTGTAGATTTAGCTGAACACTGTGAGCAGGATGCACCCCACTAACTTGTAGTTTTAGCTGAACACTGTGAGCAGGACGCACTGCACTAACTGTAAATAGTCTAGCTGCCTGACTGTGGTACTAATAGGATCAAAAGAACACCAGCAATTTTCTTCAGGTAGCTGTAAATACTGTAACAAGACAAGCCTGCCTGTCAGTAAGAAGATAACAGGAACGGATCTAGCTAAACTGAATACAGTGTATATATATATATGCAACACCTGGGATGCATATAAATACACAATACACTGTAAGTGCAGCTAACTGACTGACTGTTCTGCCTAATCTATCTAACTCAAATCAAATGACACTGTCTGTCTCTCTCTCTCTCTATCTATGAACGCCGGAACACACACTACACAGGGCCGCCGTGCTCCTTGGCTTTGGCCAATTACGGCTCTCTGTTCAGACGGCGCTGTGATTGGCCAAGCATGCGGGTCATAGTGCATGCTTGGCCAATCATCAGCCAGCAATGCACTGCGATGCCGCAGTGAATTATGGGCCGTAACGCGCCACACGAATTTGGCGCGAACGGCCCATATCGTTTGCAATTCGGCAAACAGACGATGTTCGAGTCGAACATGGGTTTGACTCGAACACGAAGCTCATCCCTATGCTACACAATAAAGTAAAGTCTCATATTTACAGTAGAATGCCTCAGCCGAGGTGTAGAAGCTCCTTGCAATCTTGCAGAGGAAAAAGAAAAATACTCAGGAGTAACAGGGTGACCAAGACCAGGGGCTTATCCTTCTGGATGACTGGGGATGAAACAACTCCACCTAAGGTCTGTCCGTGACAGGACCTCAAGGTTCGGGCATTCCCTCACATCAAAAAGTGACCTGTCTGGCCACAATAAAGGCACAATCTCTCCCTCCTCCTAAAGGTTCTCTCATCCGTAGAGAGACGTGAAAAATCCAAATGCAAGGGTTCACCTTCACTGACCGACTCGGTACCAGGAGGCATGGGAGGTGAAGGACGCATGGGTGGGACTGCAAAGCTTGGAGACAAACGTACAGGAGGCTTCCACAAGCACTCCTTAAAAGAGAGTCTTTCTCTGATTCTGGAGTCAATGAGGATGGCAAACGTGATCAACTTCTCCGGCTCAGTGGTTATATCTCGGACTGCTATCTCATCCTTGATGGTATCTGAGAGACCATGAGAAAAAGCAGCCATGAGGGCCTCATTGTTCCATGCAAAGTCTGCTGGCAGAGTACAGAATTCAATAGCATAGTCGGCAACAGTTCTCGTACTCTGTTCGATGGATATGAGGCACCTGGCAGCAGAAGCAAAGCATGCAGGAATGTCAAATACCCTTTTAAACGAAGCCACAAACTCAGGGTAGCTCAAGACAACAGGTTTTTGCGTCTCCTATAGAGGGTTTGCCCAGGCCAAGGCTCTCTCCAGAAAGCAAAGATATCATGAAACCTACTTTGCTTACTTGCTTCAGGGAAACACCTGGGGCAGCATCTCAAAGTATATCTCAACCTGGTTGAAAAACCCTCTGCATTGGACTGGATTGCCACCAAATCGCTGGGGAAGCGGAGCAGAACCAGACATACCTCTTATTGAGGTAATACTTGAGGCAGGTGCCTGCACAGAGACTGGAGCAGCAGCAGGGTCGGCCTGCAACATAGGTGTACCGGGGCAACCACAGTGGGAGATTCCAGGTAAGCCGTACGACTCAGGAGCATTTGTAACACCATGGCAAACTGATCCATGCGGTGATCCAGTTCATCCAATCTGGAAAAAATATTACCAACAAGTGGATTGACTGCATCTTCTGAATTCATGGCCTTTGCCTACTGTCAGAAACCATGAAATCAGGCCGAGACAGAAGTACAGTTAAATCACACTTGTTTAATAATAAAAGTAAAAAGAACAAATGTAGTCAAAACATAGCCAAAGTTCAGTAACCGGAATGGATAGTCAGCCAAGCCAGACGTCAGGGATCAATGCAGTGGAACAGCAAGCAGGATCTGGAGCCAGAAGGGATGTCAGCAAAGCAAGTCTTGAACAGGATTGCAGGTGATAGTTTCTGTGATATTGACCAAGGCAAAGGCAGAGCTCCTCTAGACTGAACGGCTTACGTAGGCAGGACTTACGAGCAAGATATCATCAACAGCTGAGTAATTGTGGAGAGATAAGAGCTGGCAATTAGCCAACAGCTGAGTGGCCAACTCAGAGAAGGAAGGGCTGAGCCCAGCCCTGATAAGAGCTTTCGGTAGAAGTCCCTTTCCCCGGTACTTCACTTATAAGACAACTGAAAGAGCTTTCTATAGAAGTCTTACCTCCGGCACATTCCTTAAAGAACAAAGGTAGCAAACAACTTCCTTCTGACATGCAGTAGACATTGGCCAAAGATCTTTGGAAAGTGTTCTTTTACTCTTCACAAAGTGTCCAGCAGTAATAGATCTTTACAAAGTGTCTTTAGTCCTCTGTAGCAAAGGTCTACTTCTCCAGGTTGTAGGACAAATCCCAGATACCCTTCTTTAATTTGCAAGGAGCGAAGGGAAAGGGGATTTGGGAATGCGGGATTGCCCCTGGCAACATCAACAAACTTCAAACAGGTTAGTCTTCAGGCATGATAGCCTCTTGAAGAAACAACTTTTCCAGGGCGAACAGGAACAACTTGAATACAGTTCAGCAATAAAAGTCAGGATGAGGAATCTGAACCATTTTCCCATCTGGACCCCAGATGTTGTTAGATCACACTTGACTTTTCTTTCCAGCACGGTATTCCTGACTACGGAAGACCAACTTTAAACCCATAGGCTCTCTAGGCTGAGCCCTTTTGGTGCCTGGTCTTTTGATGCTATCAAGACCCTTCTAATTCTTTCTTGTACTATACTGCATGTATTTTGGCATATTGATTGGCCCACCATTGACACCTATAGTATGTATACCAGGGTTTCTCAACCAGGGTTCCATGGATCCCTAGGGTTCCCCCAGGGGTTGCTAGGGGTTCCTTGAACAATGAGCAATTTCTGCCTCTCAGATAAGTTCCTACTGACACCATTGATCTTTTTAGCTACCTGTAAGGGGGTAATTCTTCCCAATGACCCCCAGTGTAAGGAGCATTCTTCCCACTGACCATCACACTAATGTATCATGAGTTGTAGATATAGTCATTTTTAGTAGGGGTTCTCTGAGACTAGAAAGTAATTTCAAGGGTTCCTCGGTGTTGGAAAGGTTGAGAAAGGCTGATGTATACAGATCCAATCCAGCTGATACCTGTGGGACTACCTACCTCAAAGTAATTGATGTAAAGACATCTAAGATGTATTTACAATTTTTCATCTTATTATTGATCTGAGAGGTCGGCCCTTGTCTGCAGTGTGACCCCATACCTACCTTTGCATGGCCCTGTCACCTCACTAGAGTCTGTGCCCGTTTGGTTGTTCTGCTGCCTTGACAGCAATTAATACCATATTATATGTATTGATTTTGCTGTAGAATAAGCGCATTTACAGACGTGAAACTAGTCGAACACGCTATTTGTATCTTGAAAAGCAGAAATGACATCTTCTGAGTTGGCTATTGTTATTGTTACTAATTACCTTAGACCTATTCAGGTTACTTTATATGCTATTGTATCAGATTGACTGCCTTACTCGGGTTCACTTAGACCGACCAGTCATATCCATTGAGCCCAATTGGACTCTGGACATATGGAGGACAATTTTAATCATTGTCACTTATGTATACATGTTTTATCAAGTGTTTGTCTATGATTTTGATACAATTAAAATACACTTTGTGATACCGCTTTTAGTATGCCTATAAAGTCCATTCTTTATAAATTCTAGCTTTTGACTCAGTCAATATAGATAGATCTTCCCAGACTCCAGTTTTCCTTCTCTGACAGGAACTCTTCCCAGAGCTGGGGTTTTGACTTGTTTCAGTATGGCTATGGGGTGAACATGAAGTTCCAAACTGCTTCCTCACACCAGGAAACTCTCTTGGCTTCTGTCTCCTCCATGATCTCCCTTGGAGCATAGGGGTAGTCATACCCATACTCCATGGCTACCTTCCTCTGCACAAGTCTCTGAAGGGGGAAAACCTTGGTAGATTCTGCCTGTCACCTTTCCCAGGTGAAGCATAGAAGGTTTCTGCTTTAGTAATCAGGAGTGTGTAAGCCTCATTCTGAGCTCAGGCCCAGCCATAAGCGTGAGAAGGGGATAAATCAGGGGCTCTATTAGCATAGGCCTCACAAAATCCCAGATTTCTTGCACGCTGAATAAGGATGCCCCCCTTTTCACTGTTCTCATTCTGCCGTTCAGAACATGGTGCATCCTCCCCCTCTTCGGCCTCACAGTCCTGTAATGGATGTGGTTGGAATATCATGATGAAATGTCTATTCCAATATATATAAGTACATGCTTTATATGCCTGACATATATCAGCTTCGGCTTATCAACCGTAATCATGTACAATAGATGTTTGCTAGCACAACCCTCCCTTGCTGTGGAACTGAACTGCAAGTGTTTAGAGAAGATCGCACCTGCTCCGAGAATACACTCAAAAGTTAACACCAACGTTTTAGAAGGAGCAAGAACATAGCTATGATCGATTGCTATTTCCTTATATGGATGACCCAGCTAAAGCCCATACTTTGTCACAATATATATATATATATTTGTGGTTGTTTTGTGGTTTGCATACGCTAGCCTTATCTGATAACGAAATAGTATATAAGTCTTGAAAAGAGGAAATAATAAACAGAAAGTCATTTTACTCTGAACTGAGTGTCTCAGCCTGAGTCACTTCAGCGTGCACGCTCTATATTCAATTTGAACAGGGACAGATATAAAAATACTGGTTCCGGTCCAATACATCTGGCGCCCAATGTGGGGCTATTTGGGTTCTGTACCAAGGGATAGCCGATCGAGAAGAGACCAAGACAAATCAACATGGGCGGGGCGGAGACTGATCACCTCTGAGAAAACGGTAAGGCACTTTTTAATGTCTTGTCTACTGTTTATCCTGTACCCATGATTGGCTAATCTCTGTGTCTATATCGGCTCTCCACGGTCAGCAAAGACAGGTTTATATCTTACCCATAGCCTACTGAACCTGTACCAATTATATCTGCCGCCTGTTTTGTTCTGTTCTGTTTCGTTGATCGATCTTGTGTCTTGTGGCGGCTGTTCGGAATGAGGGATTGATTATATAGCCACGAATGAAGACAATTAGTTGACGTGGTTAAAACTCATCCTGGGGGAATAAATAATTGTGTGGTAAAGCACGGGAGGACCAGGAGGGGACGTCAGGAATACGCCCAGTGGCGTGGGGATCAGGTGAGGATTTGAGCAATCCTGTATTTCACTGCAGTTGCCACATATTTTGTTTGGTAATGTCATGTCCTAGGTATGTTTGTGGACTGTTATTCTGTATACATGAAGAGGACTGGGGTTTGATCAGAGTAATAGAGCCAGGGTATAGGAGGGAAGTCCTTGGCTACAAACCCCTACTGCCACACGCTGCGCATATAATGTTATTCAGATTGAATGTACATTATCCAGTCAAAATTGTTGTTGGCAAATCATTGAAAGTCATAGAAGCTGAAGCTAGAATAAACGGACAAGGAGCCAAAAGGTGCCCTTTCCAACCTGAACAACCAGAAGGGCTTGAAGAAAGGGAGAAAGAAAATCAGAGTGAGAAATTTGGGCTTTGAGCTGGGACATGTAAAGGCTTTGAGATGGGAACTTGTAAATGAAAGTTGAAGTGGTCCATTGAATATTAACTGCTGTACTCCTTATTTGTCTGTTAAATGTCTTGTTCACCAGTTAGCCGAACAGCGAACAATTTGGGGTGTTCGAGGCAAATTCGAAAGCCGCGGAACACCCTTTAAAAGTCTATGGGAGAAATCAAAAGTGCTAATTTTAAAGGCTCATATGCATGGTATTGTCATAAAAAGTGTTTGGAGACCTGCGTCCTGCCCCAGGGGACAAGGATCAATGCAAAAAAAAGTTTTAAAAACGGCCGTTTTTTCGGGAGTAGTGATTTTAATAATGCTTAAAGTGAAACAATAAAAGTGTAATATCCCTTTAAATTTCGTACCTGGGGGGTGTCTATAGTATGCCTGTAAAGGGGCGCATGTTTCCCGTGTTTAGAACAGTCTGACAACAAAATGACATTTCAAATGAATTGCCGGTCCGACAATACACATAACAGTTCATTGATAAAAATTGCATGGGAATTCCCCACAGGAAAACCCCAAACCAAAATTTAAAAAAAATATGATGTGGGGGGTCCCCCTAAATTCCATACCAGGCCCTTCAGGTTTAAAATTAAAAAAAAAAAAAAAAAAGGCATGGGGCCCCCCCTCAAAATCTATACCAGACCCTTCAGGTCTGGTATGGATTTTAAGGGGAACCCCGCGCCAAAATTTAAAAAAAAAATGGCGTGGGGTCTCCCCAAAAATCCATACCAGACCCTTATCCGAGCACACAACCTGGCAGGCTGCAGGAAAAGAGGGGGGGGATGAGAGAGCGCCCCCCCTGAACCATACCAGGCCACATTCCCTCAACATTGGGAGGGTGCTTTGGGGTAGCCCCCCAAAACACCTTGTCCCCATGTTGATGGGGACAAGGGCCTCATCCCCACAACCCTTGCCCGGTGGTTGTGGGGGTCTGCGGGCGGGGGGCTTATCAGAATCTGGAAGCCCCCTGTAACAAGGGGACCCCCCAGATCCCGACCCTCCCCCCTGTGTGAAATGGTAAGGGGGTACAAAAGTACCCCTACCATTTCACAAAAAAACTGTCAAAAATGTTAAAAATGACAAGAGACAGTTTTTGACAATTCCTTTATTTAAATGCTTCTTCTTTCTTCTATCTTCTTTCTTCTATCTTCTATCTTCTTTCAGTTTCTTCCTCCATCTTCTTCTTCCTCTGGTTCTTCTGGTTCTTCGTCCAGTGTTCTCGTCCGGCATCTTCCTCCGCGGCGTCGGCGTCTTCTTCCCTTCTTCTCCTCGAGCGGCCTCGGCATTCCCCGTGACGTCAGAAGGGTCACTTGTTACGTAACCCCGCCCCCCTCTGACATCACGGGGAATGCCACATGGAAGTCCCCGTCAAGCCCCCGTGCGTCAGAGGGGTTGGGGTCACCGGGTGGCTCCGCCTCCCATTATTTGAGAACCGTCAGAAGAGGAGAAGCGTCACACAGCGGGAGCCTCCCTCCATGCCATCATGGATGCGGATCGGCCCGAGGTGAAGAAGATAAGAAGACGCCGGACGAGAACACCGGAGGAAGAACGAGAACAACCAGAAGAAGAAGATGGAGGAAGAAACCGAAGGAAGATAGAAGATAGAAGATAGAAGAAAGAAGATAGAAGAAAGAAGAAGCATTTAAATAAAGGAATTGTCAAAAACTGTCTCTTGTCATTTTTAACATTTTTGACACTTTTTTTGTGAAATGGTACCTTACCATTTCACACAGGGGGGAGGGCCGGGATCTGGGGGTCCCCTTGTTAAAGGGGGCTTCCAGATTAAGATAAGCCCCCCGCCCGCAGACCCCCACAACCACCGGTTATGGGTTGTGGGGATGAGGCCCTTGTCCCCATCAACATGGGGACAAGGTGTTTTGGGGGGCTACCCCAAAGCACCCTTCCAATGTTGAGTGCATGTGGCCTGGTACGGTTCTCGTCCCCCCTCTTTTCCTGCGGCCTGCCAGGTTGCGTGCTTGGATAAGGGTGTGGTATGGATTTTTGGGGGGACCCCACGCCATTTTTTTTTCATTTTGGCCGGAGTTCCCCTTAATATCCATACCAGACCTGAAGGGCCTGGTACGGAATTTAGGGGGACCCCCCACGTGTTTACGTGTTTGCGTGTTCGAACAAATTTTTTGCCTGTTCTCAAGTTCTGGTGCAAACCGAACAGTGGGGTGTTCGGCTCATCCCTAGTGGTAGCCAAACACTGTAAACGTTCCTTTCTCTCTCTCTCTCTTTCTATCCTTTTATCCTCGTTAACTTGAGATTGTGATATAGTCTGAACCGGTACCAGGTGATGGATAGAGGAATTATCGGACCCTTGAGTCCAAGACAGCCTTTTGACCCATCTAAAATCCTGAGCAGACAAATAAATATCCCAGTCATCAAGACAGAACGTAGCAAGGTAGCCTTATATATTGGAGGGTGGACCAAAAGAGGACAGGTGACGGTCAGAGGATTGTTGGACCCTTGAGTCCAAGACAGCTTCATAACACTGCCATACAAACCCTGAGCCCGGATACATAAACTCTTCAATAGCTAACGATGAGGCAAAAATTAGAAAGGCCCAATGAGGGCAGCCTGGCCTGTAACTTGGTGCTAGAGCGGGAAGGAGAGAGTGCTTTTAAAAAGGGAAAGAAATTGACGAAAGTGTGTGGGGTCGATATGCATTTGGGCGGAAGGCTACAGGTAGATGAATGGCGTACTATTTTGAAACGTAAAAAAGATCTGTTGTCGGATCACGGACTGCTGCGAGCAGCAGACGCTTGGTTCAAGGTTGCAAAAGCTATTCGTGAGGAAGGGTGGACAGAGTAGGAAACCAATCAAGATGGTCGTATTGTATATGTGTATAGAAAACCAGAAAAGAGGAAATCAAGTAGTCAGCCACCGCCCTATAATGGCGTCTGGTCACCAGGAAGTAGATACTGCCTTTCGTCTACTGCATCTACTGCTACTGCCCCTCCCCAACAGGAGCCTCCCCCACCATGTTTGAAGGTAGACGGGGCACGCTTGTCTTTGTACTCCTCCTCACGTGGTTGCCAACACACACGCCTGGTGCAAACCGAACCACCCGCACCTCCACCCACACCAGAACCCACGCACATGCATCCGGTAATACACCAGTCCTCCAGATCATATTACAAACCCCAACCATTAATGACAAGGACTGACAACGGCTCCCTGGGGGAGGAAACCCGTGCACCACCTCCCTCCCCAGCTACCCCAGCAAACCAAGGGACTCAGATTCAACCTGGCCCCTCCCCTAAAAGCGACCAGAGTCATGCCGACCCTATCACGGTGCCCAGAACGCATGCCGGAACAACTATGATCCCACTCCAATGGACCATTACATTTTCAGGCCTTCCCCTGTATGACTCACCAGCTGGAGGGGCAATGGGTTCCAACAACCCATTTGACAACCTATTTGATAGTGACACACATTTACAGTCCCTCTTACGCCCCTCACAATCCAATACACAAATCTAGCAGCCACCCCTTAGTGCTCTCCCTAAACCCCCTTTGAATGAACTCCCCCTGGACACACACACCACCAAAAATACGGCCCCATCCTCACACCACCGAGCGGACTACCGGCGGCACCAGGGGCTCCCCTGATGTACGTAAATTTCACCCCCTCTCATGCTGCTTCTCTTGTCACGAGCTTACCGGACCTTGAAAAGCAGCCCATGCCATTTTTTAGAAGGATCGCTCAAATCCAAAAGACATACGCTGCCGCGTGGCGGGATTTGGTGAGCCTGTGAGAGATAAAGGCAGGGGATGCTTAATGGCCGGTGATGGAAAAATGTTTCGATGAGTGTTACAGTGACAGCACCTATGACTCTGGATGTGACTTTGTGAGTCAATTAAAAAAATATGCTCAAGGCCGCCTGGCAGACCAAGCGACTAGCATACAAGAGATTACACAGGAAAAAGGCGAATCCGTTGAGAAATATCACGATAGAATAACACAAATGTTTACTGATTTGGGTTTCAGCATGCTGAACAAAGCACACAGACACATGCTATTTGTCACAATTGTCTCAGGTCTTAAAGCGTCAATCCGAAAGGGTCTGCTCCTATCATGCCCAGAGTATAGCGTAATGGAGCTTGAGATGTTGTTATTAGTGGAAAAAGGTTTAGAATCCTCACAGAGCAGTAGAAAGGTAGCTCCTCTCATGATGGCCTCTGAGACACCGTATCTGCGCCCACCTATACCAACGTTACAACGGCGGAAGACTTGGTCACTTTAAAAAGGAATGCCGAAGCCCCCGGAAGTTTACCCACAGTCAACCAGCCCCCAACCACAGTCCACATGAGAACGCTCAGTATCCAACTCATGACACCCCACCTCGCCCCTCTCCGGATCACATGAACCTCCTCCGCTAGGATTCAGACAAGCCTGTGTCACCTGCCCCTACCATGGTATCCTCTGGAGACTCTGGAGGCCCTCTTGCAAAAATAACCCTAACCGTTGAGGGCCATCCTACCACTTTTCTATGAGACACAGGCACGGCCAGGTCCGTGATCAGGGCAGAAGAGCTACCTGATACTTCATTCCTATCAGACATTGATATAACATGCGTGGGGGTGGATGGAACACCCAGAAAAAAAACCCTTACCCGCCCTTTACAAGTTAGAAATTTTCTTGACCTACTAGCAAGATTTGTGGTCTCGTCCACATGCCCCTTAAATCTCCTAGGAGCTGATGTCTTGTCCAGACTCCAGGCTTCTATTTCTTTCCAACTCGATGGTGGTGTTTTGATCTCCTCACCACTAACCATTGATGATGCCTTAGCACTATGTTCTGTCCCCCTTCTATTATCCCTGGATGCACAAAGTGGGGCTGAAACCCCAAAGGAAGTCTTGGACTGAGTCCCCACATGCCTGTGGTCTACAGGGCCTGAAAATATAGGACACCTGAAAGTGCCACCAGTCATGGTGTAGCTGAAGCCAGGGGCCCCCTTGCCCAGAAAACTACAATACCCCTTGAAACCAGCTCAATCTGCATCCATTTCAAAGCAAGTCGAGGCCCTTTTGTCAAATGGAGCTCTGGTACCTTGCATATCCCCATGTAATACACCACTGTTTCCGGTAAAGAAACAAACCACAAAAGGAGAGCCAGAGAAATACAGACTGGTACAGGACCTCAGGGCAGTGAATGAAGCTACCGTACTGGAAACGCCCATCGTGGCCAACCCCCACACCTTGCTTCGACCTCTGTTGCCAGTACCTGTTTGCCTTCACTCATGAGGGGCAGGGCTACACCTGGACTGTTATGCCGTAAGGTGCCCAGAATTCCCCCTCCCAATTCGCTAAAGCGATGGCCCTTATTCTGGACACTTGGATGAAGTTACACCCAGACATTGTACTTCTCCAATATGTAGATGACCTCCTGCTTTGTGCAGATACCCTTGGTGATGCCTCAATCCTCTCTGAAAGCCTCCTCCGCTGCTTGGCTGAGCAAGGATGCAAGGCCTCAAATCAAAAGGTCCAGTGGTGCAGAGAGAAGGTGGTTTTCCTAGGTCACTGCATCTCCCAAGGCACTCGACACCTCACCGAAGAAAGAGTTGCTGCAATCAAGGCCATCCCCTTGCCTCAAGCCCACAAGCCCCTACATGCTTTTCTGGAATTAATCTCCTATTGTCGCACCTGGATCCCAGGAGCTTCCCTCTTGATGCAACCTCTCTACAACGCCCTGAAATCTGACCCTTTCCTGCTTTTCCCAGAAGCTGTGTGGACAATTTTGAAGTTCTGAAGGAGATCCTCTCAATGGACCCTGCTTTCGGCCTCCCAGACTAGGAAAAGACTTTCAAACTGTTTGTCTCAGAGAGACAATGACATGCCACAGGACTTCTGGCTCAGGCCCATGGCAACAGGCTCGGACCCATTGGGTATTACTCCTGTCAGCTGGACTCAGTGGCCAGGGGGGGACCCCCCTGCTTCAGAGCCGTCTTTGCAGCCCAAGTACTTCGAGACAAGACCGCTGACCTCATGTTGGGCCACCCTCTGATCCTCCTTGCCCCTCATTACTTAACTGCCATACTGAACCAAATACAGCCTAAACACCTGTCCTCAGCAAGACACCTCAGACTCCAGTGTGCTTTGCTTCTCCCCGATAACATCACTCTCCTCCGATGTGATACCCTTAACCCATCCACTTTGCTTCCTCTTCTCGAAGGGGGAACCTCTTTGGAGAATGATCCTCACCTCACCACTCATAAATGCTTCAAAGTGATGAAAATGGAAACAACACACTTACCGACAGTCAGTGAAACAACCCTTGAGAATCCTGACTTGACCATTTTTGTGGATGGTTCCAGGTATGCAGACAGCGCTGGACAGTACCACACAGGATACGCGGTCACCACCAAAGATACAATTCTCCAGGCTTCAGTATTGCCTTCCTCCACTCTGCCCAGGAAGCAGAACTCCAGGCCCTAACCATGGCATGCAAGCTAGCAGAAGGAAAAAGAGCCAACATCTATACAGATTCAAGATATGCTCTTGGCGTTGCCTGCGATTTTGGTATCATCTGGAAAACCAGAGGGTTCCTGACAGCAGCAGGTACACCGGTGAAACACAGTGCAGCTATCAAGGACTTAATGGATGCCTTACTCCTCCCAACACAAGTGGCTATACTTAAGGTGAAGGCACACGGCAAATTGGTATCCCAAGAAGCACGGGGCAATCACCTGGCAGATACCGCTGCAAAACACGCTGCAAATGGAACGCGAGAAGTGGTCAGCAGAGTGAATGCACCCATCCTAGATGACCCAATAGATACCCCTAAAGAGACTGTGCAAACCACCATGATTCTACATGTGGACAGGACTCACCTCAAGGAACAAAAGGAGGCAGCTGACAAAGAAGAAATACAAATACTACTTGGCTCCGGGGATCACCTCACTCACCAACAACTTCTGCAAGTCATGCACCATGTGTGCTAAGTGCAATTAAGGAAGGACAGAGAAGGTACCTTTGAAGCATCTGGCAAAAGCCCAGTACCCCTTCCAGAGGATACAGATCAACCACATCCAGATGCCGAAGAGTGGCCCATATGAATATGCATTGATTATCATTGACATGTTCTCCGGATGGCCAGAAGGCTATCCCGTTACCAACATGGCGGCAAAGACCATGGCTAAAAGACTTCTAACGGAAATAGTGTGCAGATATGGTGTCCCAGAGGTCATAGAGAGCGATCAGGGGCCAGCTTTCACGGTCTCGGTTACCAACGAGATATGGACAGCTTCAGGGGTCACACTAGCTTTCCACACCCCATATCACCCCACCCCATACCATCCTCAAAGCAGTGGGTTGATAATGGATGCCATAATCTGCTGTATTCTTCCTTGTCTTAAGAAGTGTGTGGAAAAAGCTGTTGACCAATTTACTCCCATGTTTGTGAACCAGGAAATACCAGATGATGATGATGATTATGTAAGACTTGATGATGATTATGTATTACATTCCGTTACAGTCACTTCCCCCCGAGATGCAACACCATAGGATTACAGGGACAGACAACACCTAATTGCCCTTCTAAAAGCCGTATTGAGGGGGGTAGTGAGTTAGTCGCTGCTCTTCTCTATATACAGCCCAAAAGAGTTGCTGAGGAGAATGGGCCAGGTGAGTAGGACTTTTAGTAAGGGGGACAGATTGAAATAGACACTTTCAAGGGGGGACTGTAATGGATGTGGTTGGAATATCATGATGAAATGTCTATTCTAATATATATATAAGTGCATGCTTTATATGCCTGACATATATCAGCTTCGGCTTATCAACCTTAATCATATACAATAGATGTTTGCTAGCACAACCCTACCTTGCTGTGGAATTGAACTGCAAGAGTTAAGAGAAGATCGCATCTGCTCCGAGAATACACTCAAAAGTTAACACCGACGTTTTAGAAGGAGCAAGAACATAGCTATGATCGGTTGTTACTTCCTTATATGGATGACCCAGCTAAAGCCTATACTTTATCACAATATATATATATTTGTGGTTGTTTTGTGGTTTGCATACGCTAGCCTTATCTGATAACGAAATAGTATATAAGTCTTGAAAAGAGGAAATAATAAACAGAAAGTAATTTTACTCTGAACTGAGTGTCTCAGCCTGAGTTACTGAGTTACAGCGTGCATGCTCTATATTCAATTTGACCAGGGGCATATATAAAAATACCAGACCTTGGTTCCGGTCCAATACAGTCCCACTCTGTGCCGACCTCTGATCCACACTCTGCGATCCCTTCCTCAATGGACGCAAAGCGGTACTCAAAGCTAGCTGACCCCACAGCAATGATCCCCAGCCTCTCCTCACCTGAGGAACTTGTAGATTCCGGCCTCTGCATCCGATGGGTCTCCTCTGCCTCTTTAAGAGCCGGATGACGAAAAAGAACAAATGTAGTCAAAACATAGCCAAAGTTCAGTAACCGGAACAGATAGTCAGCCAAGCCAGACGTCAGGGATCAATGCAGTGGAACAGCAAGCAGGATCTGGACCCAGAAGAGATGTCAGCAAAGCAAGTCTTGAACAGGATTGCAGGTGATAGTTTCTGTGATATCGACCAAGGCAAAGGCAGAGCTCCTCTAGACTGAACGGCTTACGTAGGCAGGACTTACGAGCAAGATATCATCAACAGCTGAGTAATTGTGGAGAGATAAGAGCTGGCAATTAGCCAACAGCTGAGTGGCCAACTCAGAGAAGGAAGAGCTGAACCCAGCCCTGATAAGAGCTTTCGGTAGAAGTCCCTTTCCCCGGTACTTCACTTATAAGACAACTGAAGGAGCTTTCTATAGAAGTCTTACCTCTGGCACATTCCTTGAAGAACAAAGGTAGCAAACAACTTCCTTCTGACATGCAGTAGACATTGGCCAAAGATCTTTGGAAAGTGTTCTTTTACTCTTCACAAAGTGTCCAGCAGTAATAGATCTTTACAAAGTGTCTTTAGTCCTCTGTAGCAAAGGTCTACTTCTCCAGGTTGTAGGACAAATCCCAGATACCCTTCTTTAATTTGCAAGGAGCGAAGGGAAAGGGGATTTGGGAATGGGGGATTGCCCCCGGCAACAACATTAACAAACTTCAAACAGGTTAGTCTTCAGGCATGATAGCCTCTTGAAGAAACAACTTTTCCAGGGCGAACAGGAACAACTTGAATACAGTTCAGCAATAAAAGTCAGGATGAGGAATCTGAACCATTTTCCCATCTGGACCCCAGATGTTGTTAGATCACACTTGACTTTTCTTTCCAGCACGGTATTCCTGACCATGGAGGACCAACTTTAAACCCATAGGCTCTCTAGGCTGAGCCCTTTTGGTGCCTGGTCTTTTGATGCTATCAAGACCCTTCTAATTCTTTCTTGTACTATACTGCATGTATTTTGGCATATTGATTGGCCCACCATTGACACCTATAGTATGTATACCAGGGTTTCTCAACCAGGGTTCCATGGATCCCTAGGGTTCCCCCAGGGGTTGCTAGGTGTTCCTTGAACAATGAGCAATTTCTGCCTCTCAGATAAGTTCCTACTGACACCATTGATCTTTTTAGCTACCTGTAAGGGGGTAATTCTTCCCAATGACCCCCAGTGTAAGGAGCATTCTTCCCACTGACCATCACACTAATGTATCATGAGTTGTAGATATAGTCATTTTTAGTAGGGTTCCCTGAGACTAGAAAGTAATTTCAAGGGTTCCTCTGTGTTGGAAAGGTTGAGAAAGGCTGATTTATACAGATCCAATCCAGCTGATACCTGTGGGACTACCTACCTCAAAGTAATTGATGTAAAGACATCTAAGATGTATTTACAATTTTTCATCTTATTATTAATCTGAGAGGTCGGCCCTTGTCTGCAGTGTGACCCCATACCTACCTTTGCATGGCCCTGTCACCTCACTAGAGTCTGTGCCCGTTTGGTTGTTCTGCTGCCTTGACAGCAATTAATATCATATTATATGTATTGATTTTGCTGTAGAATAAGCGCATTTACAGATGTGAAACTAGTCGAACACGCTATTTGTATCTTGAAAAGCAGAAATGACATGTTCTGAGTTGGCTATTGTTATTGTTACTAATTACCTTAGACCTATTCAGGTTTCTTTATATGCTATTGTATCAGATTGACTGCCTTACTCGGGTTCACTTAGGCCGACCAGTCGTATCCATTGAACCCAATTGGACTCTGGACAGATGGAGGACAATTTTAATCATTGTCACTTATGTATACATGTTTTATCAAGTGTTTGTCTATGATTTTGATACAATTAAAATACACTTTGTGATACCGCTTTTAGTATGCCTATAAAGTCCATTCTTTATAAATTCTAGCTTTTGACTCAGTCAATGTAGATAGATCTTCCCAGACTCCAGTTTTCCTTCTCTGACAGGAACTCTTCCCAGAGCTGGGGTTTTGACTTGTTTCAGTATGGCTATGGGGTGAACATGAAGTTCCAGACTGCTTCCTCACACCAGGAAACTCTCTTGGCTTCTGTCTCCTCCATGATCTCCCTTGGAGCATAGGGGTAGTCATACCCATACTCCATGGCTACCTTCCTCTGCACAAGTCTCTGAAGGGGGAAAACCTTGGTAGATTCTGCCTGTCACCTTTCCCAGATGAAGCATAGAAGGTTTCTGCTTTAGTAATCAGGAGTGTGTAAGCCTCATTCTGAGCTCAGGCCCAACCATAAGCGTGAGAAGGGGATAAATCAGGGGCTCTATTAGCATAGGCCTCACAAAATCCCAGATTTCTTGCACGCTGAATAAGGATGCCCCCCTTTTCACTGTTCTCATTCTGCCGTTCAGAACATGGTGAATCCTCCCCCTCTTCGGCCTCACAGTCCTGTAATGGATGTGGTTGGAATATCATGATGAAATGTCTATTCCAATATATATAAGTACATGCTTTATATGCCTGACATATATCAGCTTCGGCTTATCAACTGTAATCATGTACAATAGATGTTTGCTAGCACAACCCTCCCTTGCTGTGGAACTGAACTGCAAGTGTTTAGAGAAGATCGCACCTGCTCCGAGAATACACTCAAAAGTTAACACCAACGTTTTAGAAGGAGCAAGAACATAGCTATGATCGATTGCTATTTCCTTATATGGATGACCCAGCTAAAGCCCATACTTTGTCACAATATATATATATATATATATTTGTGGTTGTTTTGTGGTTTGCATACGCTAGCCTTATCTGATAACGAAATAGTATATAAGTCTTGAAAAGATGAAATAATAAACAGAAAGTAATTTTACTCTGAACTGAGTGTCTCAGCCTGAGTCACTTCAGCGTGCACGCTCTATATTCAATTTGAACAGGGACAGATATAAAAATACTGGTTCCGGTCCAATACATCTGGCGCCCAATGTGGGGCTATTTGGGTTCTGTACCAAGGGATAGCCGATCGAGAAGAGACCAAGACAAATCAACATGGGCGGGGCGGAGACCGATCACCTCTGAGAAAACGGTAAGGCACTTTTTAATGTCTTGTCTACTGTTTATCCTGTACCCATGATTGGCTAATCTCTGTGTCTATATTGGCTCTCCACGGTCAGCAAAGACAGGTTTATATCTTACCCATAGCCTACTGAACCTGTACCAATTATATCTGCCGCCTGTTTTGTTCTGTTCTGTTTCATTGATCGATCTTGTGTCTTGTGGCGGCTGTTCGGAATGAGGGATTGATTATATAGCCACGAACGAAGACAATTAGTTGACGTGGTTAAAACTCATCCTGGGGGAATAAATAATTGTGTGGTAAAGCACGGGAGGACCAGGAGGGGACGTCAGGAATACGCCCAGTGGCGTGGGGATCAGGTGAGGATTTGAGCAATGCTGTATTTCACTGCAGTTGCCACATATTTTGTTTGGTAATGTCATGTCCTAGGTATGTTTGTGGACTGTTATTCTGTATACATGAAGAGGACTGGGGTTTGATCAGAGTAATAGAGCCAGGGTATAGGAGGGAAGTCCTTGGCTACAAACCCCTACTGCCACACGCTGCGCATATAATGTTATTCAGATTGAATGTACATTATCCAGTCAAAATTGTTGTTGGCAAATCATTGAAAGTCATAGAAGCTGAAGCTAGAATAAGCGGACAAGGAGCCAAAAGGTGCCCTTTCCAACCTGAACAACCAGAAGGGCTTGAAGAAAGGGAGAAAGAAAATCAGAGTGAGAAATTTGGGCTTTTAGCTGGGACATGTAAAGGCTTTGAGATGGGAACTTGTAAATGAAAGTTGAAGTGGTCCATTGAATATTAACTGCTGTACTCCTTATTTGTCTGTTAAATGTCTTGATCACCAGTTAGCCGAACAGCGAACAATTTGGGGTGTTCGAGGCAAATTCGAAAGCCGCGGAACACCCTTTAAAAGTCTATGGGAGAAATCAAAAGTGCTAATTTTAAAGGCCGTTTTTTCGGGAGCAGTGATTTTAATAATGCTTAAAGTGAAACAATAAAAGTGTAATATCCCTTTAAATTTCGTACCTGGGGGGTGTCTATAGTATGCCTGTAAAGGGGCGCATGTTTCCCGTGTTTAGAACAGTCTGACAACAAAATGACATTTCAAATGAATTGCCGGTCCGACAATACACATAAAAGTTCATTGATAAAAATGGCATGGGAATTCCCCACAGGAAAACCCCAAACCAAAATTTTAAAAAAATATGATGTGGGGGGGTCCCCCTAAATTCCATACCAGGCCCTTCAGGTTTAAAATAAAAAAAAAAAAAAAAAAAGGCATGGGCCCCCCCTCAAAATCCATACCAGACCCTTCAGGTCTGGTATGGATTTTAAGGGGAACCCCGCGCCAAAATTTAAAAAAAAAATGGCGTGGGGTCTCCCCAAAAATCCATACCAGACCCTTATCCGAGCACACAACCTGGCAGGCTGCAGGAAAAGAGGGGGGGGATGAGAGGGCGCCCCCCCTGAACTGTACCAGACCACATGCCCTCAACATTGGGAGGGTGCTTTGGGGTAGCCCCCCAAAACACCTTGTCCCCATGTTGATGGGGACAAGGGCCTCATCCCCACAACCCTTGCCCGGTGGTTGTGGGGGTCTGCGGGCGGGGGGCTTATCGGAATCTGGAAGCCCCCTTTAACAAGGGGACCCCCCCAGATCCCGACCCTCCCCCCTGTGTGAAATGGTAAGGGGGTACAAAAGTACCCCTACCATTTCACAAAAAACTGTCAAAAATGTTAAAAATGACAAGAGACAGTTTTTGACAATTCCTTTATTTAAATGCTTCTTCTTTCTTCTATCTTCTTTCTTCTATCTTCTATCTTCTTTCAGTTTCTTCCTCCATCTTCTTCTTCCTCTGGTTCTTCTGGTTCTTCGTCCAGTGTTCTCGTCTGGCATCTTCCTCCGCGGCGTCGGCGTCTTCTTCCCTTCTTCTCCTCGAGCGGCCTTGGCATTCCCCGTGACGTCAGAGGGGTCACTTGTTACGTAACCCCGCCCCCTCTGACATCACGGGGAATGCCTCCGTGCGTCAGAGGGGTTGGGGTCACCGGGTGGCTCCGCCTCCCATTATTTGAGAACCGTCAGAAGAGGAGAAGCGTCACACAGCGGGAGCCTCCCTCCATGCCATCATGGATGCGGATCGGCCCGAGGTGAAGAAGATAAGAAGACGCCGGACGAGAACACCGGAGGAAGAACGAGAAGAACCAGAAGAAGAAGATGGAGGAAGAAACTGAAGGAAGATAGAAGATAGAAGATAGAAGAAAGAAGATAGAAGAAAGAAGAAGCATTTAAATAAAGGAATTGTCAAAAACTGTCTCTTGTCATTTTTAACATTTTTGACACTTTTTTTGTGAAATGGTACCTTACCATTTCACACAGGGGGGAGGGCCGGGATCTGGGGGTCCCCTTGTTAAAGGGGGCTTCCAGATTACGATAAGCCCCCCGCCCACAGACCCCCACAACCACCGGTTATGGGTTGTGGGGATGAGGCCCTTGTCCCCATCAACATGGGGACAAGGTGTTTTGGGGGGCTACCCCAAAGCACCCTTCCAATGTTGAGGGCATGTGGCCTGGTACGGTTCTGGAGGGGAGCGCTCTCTCGTCCCCCCTCTTTTCCTGAGGCCTGCCAGGTTGCGTGCTTGGATAAGGGTGTGGTATGGATTTTTGGGGGGACCCCACGCCATTTTTTTTTTCATTTTGGCCGGAGTTCCCCTTAATATCCATACCAGACCTGAAGGGCCTGGTACGGAATTTAGGGGGACCCCCCACATTATCTATTTTTTAAATTTTGGTTCAGGGTTCCCCTGTGGGGAATTCCCATGCCGTTTTTATCAATGAACTTTTATGTGTATTGTCGGACCGGTAATTTATTAATAGCCGCGAGTAGTTTTAAATGACTTTTTTTCCTTTGAAATGTCATTTTGCTGTCAGACTGTTCTAAACACGGGAAACATGCGCCCCTTTAAAGGCATACTATAGACACCCCCCAGGTACGAAATTTAAAGGGATATTACACTTTTATTGTTTCACTTTAAGCATCATTAAAACCACTGCTCCCGAAAAAACGGCCGTTTTTAAAACTTTTTTTTGCATTGATCCATGTCCCCTGGGGCAGGACCCGGGTCCCCAAACACTTTTTATGACAATAACTTGCATATAAGCCTTTAAAATTAGCACTTTTGATTATTCATGTTCGTGTCCCATAGACTTTAACGGTGTTTGCGTGTTCGAACAAATTTTTTGCCTGTTCGCAAGTTCTGGTGCAAACCGAACAGGGGGGTGTTCGGCTCATCCCTAGTGGTAGCCAAACACTGTAAACGTTCCTTTCTCTCTCTCTCTCTTTCTATCCTTTTGTCCTCGTTAACTTGAGACTGTGATATAGTCTGAACCGGTACCAGGTGATGGATAGAGGAATTAATGGACCCTTGAGTCCAAGACAACCTTTTGACCCATCTAAAATCCTGAGCATAATATCCCAGTCATCAAGACAGAACGTAGCAAGGTAGCCTTATATATTGGAGGGTGGACCAAAAGAGGACAGGTGATGGTCAGAGGATTGTTGGACCCTTGAGTCCAAGACAGCTTCATAACACTGCCATACAAACCCTGAGCCCGGATACATAAACTCTTCAATAGCTAACGATGGGGCAAAAGTTAGAAAGGCCCAATGAGGGCAGCCTGGCCTGTGACTTGGTGCTAGAGCGGGAAGGAGAGAGTGCTGGTAAAAAGGGAAAGAAATTGATGAAAGTGTGTGGGGTCGATATGAATACATGTGGGTAGTAGTAAAAACCACAATCTACTGAGAGCAAGTAAATGACTCCATGAGTGGTAAAAATATATAAGTGCAAAACATAAAAACTCAAATAAAAAGAAGAAACAAAAAATGTGTACATGTGAAATACAATGATATTAATAGCATGAAAATCTGAAAATCAAACAAACTCAGTCCATGGGTTCAAATATAAAAAGTTCATCAGTGAAAAAAAGCTTCCATCCACTATACAGCTCAGCAGCAACTAATCCCCCTATGAGTGGATTGACAAGGGAGAGAGATGTGCAGGATGGTGCAAATCCACTGGCGGTGACTCCAATAAGTAAGAAAGTGATAAAGGTGGACTCTTACCCTCCGTGTTGGACCCCCTCCTTGGCAGGGTCTATCAGGCATGCAGATTTTTGCCCTCTGCAGGGACCATGTAATGAGAAGATCTCCCCAGCAGCTGTTAGGAATGTTGTCTCCAATCCGGGCTGGTCCAAGTGAAACGCCTGGAGAGGGGGGAACACCCCCCTCTCCAGGCGTTTCACTTGGACCAGCCCGGATCGGAGACAACATTCCTAACAGCTGCTGGGGAGATCTTCTCATTACATGGTCCCTGCAGAGGGCAAAAATCTGCATGCCTGATAGACCCTGCCAAGGAGGGGGTCCAACACGGAGGGTAAGAGTCCACCTTTATCACTTTCTTACTTATTGGAGTCACCGCCAGTGGATTTGCACCATCCTGCACATCTCTCTCCCTTGTCAATCCACTCATAGGGGGATTAGTTGCTGCTGAGCTGTATAGTGGATGGAAGCTTTTTTTCACTGATGAACTTTTTATATTTGAACCCATGGACTGAGTTTGTTTGATTTTCAGATTTTCATGCTATTAATATCATTGTATTTCACATGTACACATTTTTTGTTTCTTCTTTTTATTTGAGTTTTTATGTTTTGCACTTATATATTTTTACCACTCATGGAGTCATTTACTTGCTCTCAGTAGATTGTGGTTTTTACTACTACCCACATGTATTCACATCTATGTGTGTATTTTCATATAATTAGCGCACTTTATTTATTTTTTATTTTTCATGGTATACACAGATATTGGTGTATTTTGTGTGCAGCTTTTACCTTTGACCTTTTTTGCTCTGCAGCGCAGTTTTTATTTTTATTTTTGTGGGGTCGATATGCATTTGGGCGGAAGGCTACAGGTAGATGAATGGCATACTATTTTGAAACGTAAAAAAGGTCTGTTGTCAGATCACGGACTGCTGCGAGCAGCAGACGCTTGGTTCAAGGTTGCAAAAGCTATTCGTGAGGAAGGGTGGACAGAGTAGGAAACCAATCAAGATGGTCATATTGTATATGTGTATAGAAAACAAGAAAAGAGGAAGTCAAGTAGTCAGCCACCGCCCTATGATGGCGTCTGGTCACCAGGAAGTAGATACTGCCTTTCGTCTACTGCATCTACTGCTACTGCCCCTCCTCAACAGGAGCCTCCCCCACCATGTTTGACGGTAGACGGGGCACGCTTGTCTTTGTACTCCTCCTCACGTGGTTGCCAACACACACGCCTGGTGCAAACCTAACCACCCGCACCTCCACCCACACCAGAACCCACGCACATGCATCCGGTAATAGACCAGTCCTCCAGATCAGATTACAAACCCCAACCATTAATGACAAGGACTGACAACGGCTCCCTGGGGGAGGAAACCCGTGCACCACCTCCCTCCCCAGCTCCCCCAGCAAACCAAGGGACTCAGATTCAACCTGGCCCCTCCCCTCAAAGCGACCAGAGTCGTGCCGACCCTATCACGGTGCCCAGAACGCATGCCGGAACAACTATGATCCCACTCCAATGGACCATTACATTTTCAGGCCTTCCCCTGTATGACTCACCAGCTGGAGGGGCAATGGGTTCCAACAACCCATTTGACAACCTATTTGATAGTGACACACATTTACAGTCCCTCTTACGCCCCTCGCAATCCAATACACAAATCTAGCAGCCACCCCCTAGTGCTCTCCCTAAACCCCCTTTGAATGAACTCCCCCTGGACACACACACCACCAAAAATACGGCCCCATCCTCACACCACCGAGCGGACTACCGGCGGCACCAGGGGCTCCCCTGATGTACGTAAATTTCACCCCCTCTCATGCTGCTACTCTTGTCACGAGTTTACCGGACCTTGAAAAGCAGCCCATGCCATTTTTTAGAAGGATCGCTCAAATCCAAAAGACATACGCTGCCGCGTGGCGGGATTTGGTGAGCCTGTGTGAGATAAAGGCTGGGGATGCTTACTGGCCGGTGATGGAAAAATGTTTCGATGAGTATTACAGTGACAGCACCTATGACTCTGGATGTGACTTCGTGAGTCAATTAAAAAGATATGTTCAAGGCCGCCTGGCAGACCAAGCGACTAGCATACAAGAGATTACACAGGAAAAAGGCGAATCCGTTGAGAAATATCACGATAGAATAACCCTTTTTCCGTTGGGGTCCCCCAAGGTTCTGTTCTTGGACCTCTCCTTTTCTCAATCTACACCACCTCCTTGGGTCAGTTGATTGCCTCCCACGGCTTTAAATATCATCTCTACGATAATGACACCCAAATCTATCTCTCCACCCCCAGCTCTCTCCATCTGTCTCCTCACGCATTACCAACTTACTAGCAGACATATCAGCCTGGATGTCACATCACTTCCTCAAACTCAACCTATCCAAAACCGAGCTTGTGATATTTCCTTCCTCAGGTGCCACTTCCCCTGATTTCCCTGTCAATATCAACGGCTCAACTATCAACCCATCTCCCCACCCCAAGGTCCTAGGTGTAATCCTGGACTCTGAACTAACCTTTCAACCCCACATTCTATCACTATCCAAAGCTTGCCGCCTCAATCTCCGCAACATCTCCAAGATACGCCCCTTCCTAACCAATGTCACCACAAAGCTTCTAATCCACTCCCTGGTCATCTCCCGCCTCGACTACTGCAACTCCCTCCTCATTGGTTCACCTCTAAATAGGCTATCCCCACTTCAGTCTGTCATGAACGCTGCTGCCAGGCTCATCCACCTCACAAACCGCTCAGCGTCTGCTACACCCCTCTGCCAATCCCTCCATTGGCTGCCACTCAGTCACCGAATTAAATTCAAGATACTAACTATAACTTACAAAGCCATCCACAACCTGGCCCCCAGCTACATCTCTAACCTAGTCACAAAATACCAACCTAATCGTTCTCTTCGCTCCTCCCAAGACCTCCTGCTCTCAAACTCCCTTGTCACCTCATCCCATGCTCGCCTTCAGGACTTCTCCAGAGCCTCCCCCATCCTCTGGAATGCTCTACCCCAATCCGTCCGTTTTTCTCCTACTTTATCCACTTTCAGACGATCCCTGAAAACTCATCTCTTCAGAGAAGCCTATCTGGCCCCCACCTAACAACTGTACATTTATCTTCTCAATCAGCACATCACCCACAGTTATTACCTCTTGTATCTCTTGACCTTCCCTCTTAGATTGTAAGCTCTAAGGAGCAGGGCCCTCTGATTCCTACTGTATCAAAGTGTATTGTATTTGTACTGTCTACCCTCAAGTTGTAAAGCGCTACGTAAACTGTTGGCGCTATATAAATACTGTATAATAATATAATAATAATAGTAGAAAAAGGGAATTCACAAGGAATTAAAGTGTCAATTAAAGGTAACATATGATGTGTAGATGAATAGATTTACTTAAGACGTATTAAGCTGGCACTATATGAGTGCAATGAATTGTATTGTGAAACCCATGAAAAATAAAGAATTAAAAAAAAAAAAAAAGAACGATGAAGGAAATCTGGTTACAAAGGATGGTGAGATGGCAAAGGTTTTGAATGTATTCTTCTCCTCAGTCTTCACGAGGGAAACGGGGGGGCTTCAGTAACCAATACTGCAACGTTTATCCTCATGACACGACACAGAAAGAACCCTCATGGTTAACAGAGGATAAGATTAGAAGCAAACTTGAAAAACTTCACATAAATAAGTCACTAGGACCAAACAGCTTGCACCAGAGGGCCCTTAAGGAACTCAGTCAAGTAATTGCCAGAACGTTATTCTTAAATTTTACGAACAGTCTACTGACTGGTATGGTACCAGATGATTGTAGAAAAGCCAATTTAGCACCAATCTTTAAAAAAGGACCAAGATATCCCTGGGAACTACAGACCAGTTAGCCTAACATCAATAGTATGCAAGCTCTTGGAAGGGGTGATAAGGGACTATATACAAGATTTTAGTAATGAAAACGGTATCATTAGCAGTAATCAGCATGGATTCATGAAAAATAGTTCTTGCCAAATCTATTAACATTCTATGAGGGGTGAGCTGCCATCTAGATGAAGGAAGGCCCGTAGATGTAGTGTATCTGGTTTTTGCAAAGGCATTTGATACAGTTCCCCATAAACGTTTACTGTACAAACTAAGATCTGTCGGCATGGACCAAAGTGTGAGTACCTGGACTGAAAACTGGCTACAAGGGTGAGTTCAGATTGTAGTGATAAATTGGGGGTATTCAGAATGGCCCGGTGTGGAAAGTGGGGTCCTCCAGGGTTCTGTCCTGGGACCAACCCTATTTAATTTATTCATAAATGATCTAGAGGATGGGATAAACAGCTCAATCTCAGTATTTGAGGACAATACTAAGATAAGCAGGGCAATAGCTTCTCCGCAGGATGTGGCAACCTTGCAAGAAGATCTGAACAAATTAATGGGGTGGGCAACTACATGGCAAATGAGGTTTAATGTAGAAAAATGTAAAAGAATGCATTTAGGTGGCAAAAACATGAATGCAATCTACTCACTAAGGGAAGAACCTCTGGGGTAATCTAGGATGGAAAAGGACTTGGGGGTCCTAGTAGATGACAGGCTCAGCAATGGCATGCAATGCCAAGCTACTGCAAGCAAAGCCAGTAGAATATTGGCATGCATTAAAAAGGGGACTAACTGCAGAGATAAGACGATAATTCTCCCACTCTACAAGACTCTGGTTCGGCTGCACCTGGAGTATACTGTCCAGTTCTGGGCTCCAGTCCTCAGGAAAGATGTGCTGGAAATGGAGAGAGTACAGAGAAGGGCAACAAAGCTAATAAAGGGACTGGAGGATCTTAGTTATGAAGAAAGATTAAAAGCACTGAACTTATTCTCTCTGGAGAAGAGATGCTTGAGAGGGGAAAAGATTTCAATGTACAAATACTGTACTGGTCACCCCACAATAGGGATAAAACTTTTCCAGGAAAGGGCATTTAAAAAGACTCACGGCCATTCACAAAAATTAGAAGAAAATCGATTTAACAGGAAACTGCGTAGAGGGTTCTTTACGCTAAGAGCGGTAAGAATGTGGAATTCTCTTCCACAAGCAGTGGTTTCAGCAGGAAGCATTGATAATTTCAAAAAACTATTAGATAGGCACCTAAACGACCATAACATACAGGGAAAAACAATGTAATAATGACATAAAAGCCCACACACACAGGTTGGACTTGATGGACTTGTGTCTTTTTTCAACCTTACCAACTATGTAACTATGTGGTATCGCCATACTCAGGAGGAGTAGCAGAATGTATTTTGGGGTGTAATTTGTGGTATGCATATGCTGTGCGTGAGAAATAACCTGTTAGTATGACAATTTTGTAGAAAAAAAGAAGAGAAAAAATCTACATTTTGCAAAGAATTCTGGCATAAAAAACTTCAAAAAACTCACCATGCCCCTTTTTAAATACCTTGGAATATCTACTTTCCAAAAAGGGTCAGTTGGGGGGTATTTGTACTTTCCTGGCTTGTTAGTGTCTCAAGAAATGAGATAGGCCATCTCATTTCTTGAGACACTAGCAAGCCAGGAAAGTACAAATACCCCCCAAATTCCATATCCTGCGGAGGTGTGATACATTTTCAGTGATTGGCACCATAGCCTGTGGACTCTATAACTTTCACAAAGACCAAATAATATACACTGATTTGGGTTATTTTTACCAAAGATATGTAGCAGTATAAATTTTGGCCAAAATTTATGAAGAAAAATTACTAATTTGCAAAACTTTATAATAGAGACGAAGAAAAATTTATTTTTTTACAGAATTTTTAGTCTTTTTTCATTTATAGCGTAAAAAATAAAAAAAACCCAGAGGTGATTAAAAACCACCAAAAGAAAGCTCTATTTGTGTGAAAACAGGACAAAAATTAATAGGGGTACAGTGTTGCATGACTGAGTAATTTTCATTCAAAATGTGAGAGCACTGAAAGCTGAAAATTGGTCTGGTTAGGAAGGGGGTTTAAGTGCCCAGTGGGTAAGTGGTTAAGGGTTCTTTTCGGTGTGAAGTCAGTAGGTGTCTCTGTTGTCCCCGCATAAAAAGAGGTGATGTACATCCCACTTACACTATTAAAAACCACAGGATTGCCTCCTTTATTAATTGTAATACCAAATACCTTGTATGTCATTATCTGTCAGTTGCGTCCCATACAATATGTTGGTTGCATCACCTGTAGACTAAGAGATCGCCTACATGATCATTTATACGATATTGAAAAAAATCATTCAACTAATGTAGCCAACCATTTTAATGAAAGTCATGTGGGTGATGTCTCAGGTATGTGTATACAGGGAGTGGAGAAAATATAGCTACCAAATAGAGGAGGAGAACAGGTTTAGACTTTTGTGTAAAAAAGAAGTGTTTTGGATTGTTTGTTTGAACACCAGAAAGACCACGGATTTCAATTTTAAATGGGATGTTTCCCTTTTTTATGAATGAGACTGATTTATTTTGATCTTGGGGGTTTTCTGTTGTTCCGTTTTTTCTGTTTTTGCATATTTATATTAGCAGTCTTGAATCCCCTCTTGTAAATGTTCGCTTCCTATGGGGACGTACTAAACTGCATATTGGAATGATTGGATTATTCGCTGCAATGCTCAGCATTCTCACTAGGTGTCTGTACTTTTTGCACACATATATGGTAATGACTGTCTTACTCAAAATATATTATTCTTTTCTGCAGTGCTTGATACTATGTTGCAAGAAGCAGTTGCTAATGTTTAACTGTTCACTTGTTGATTTATATACAGTACATGCAGCTGTACATTAATAGTAATTATTTTTCTACATGGGGATTATGGGTAAATAACATAGATACACATCCTACGTAATGCATTTGACCTGTTTCTTATAGGAAAATAGGTATATTTATTTTTCCACATGGGGATTATAGGTAGAATATCATGGCTAAACATGCCTAGGAACACGGTTGAATAGGAATATGCATATCATTATTTTTCTACATGGGGAATGGGAATTAGGGGGGAATATCATGGTTACACCTACTGTAACAAGGAACATATTTCACCTTTTACTGGAAACATTATGGGTATAATACATTTTCTACATGGGATTATGGGTGGAATATCATGGCTAAACATGCCTAGGAACACAGTTGACCTGTTTCTGATAAGAACATGGGTATACATATTTCCTAGACCTCCCCATGTCAGCCTACTATGGGTCAGCTCCGCCCCCTCTGACCCCTCCAGGACCACCTCTTTTTAAGCCCATAAAGGGCGGCTGTCTGCCCACACCAGTGTTCTTTTTTAGTCCTCGCTTTTACGCCTTTTAAAGTTTATTTTTATGTATTTGTTTTTTTTCTTTATTTATTTATTTGTTTTTTTTTCTCCATCCACCATCCATCCTGTTCGGGTTCAGCCTCTCCCGGTTCAGAAGACCCCCCCATATAGGCTGTAAATCTCCTGAGGAGGTGGGTTCCTGTGGTGCTGGGATTGTATGGTACGGTATAAATGACTGTGTATTACTGGCAAAGGTCACTGGCAGTATAAGGGCCCTTTCACACTGGGGAGGTTTGCAGGCGCTATTGCGCTAATAATAGTGCCTGCAAACTGACCTGAAACAGCTGCTGCTGTCTCTCCAGTGTGAAAGCCCCGAGGGCTTTCACACTGGAGCGGTGCGCTAGCAGGACGGGAAAAAAAGTCCTGCTAGCAGCATCTCCGGAGCGGTGAAGGAGCAGAGTATATACCGCTACTTCACCGCTCCTGCCAATTGAAATCAATGGGACAGCGCGGCTATACCGCCGGCAAAGCGCCTCTGCCTGTGGTTTTTAACCCTTTCTCGCCCGCTAGCGGGGGGTAAAACCACCCTGCTAGTGGCCGAATACCGACGGTAAAGCGCCGCTTACCTTTTATTTTTGTTTTATTTTATTTTTTTTAAAAGAGAACACATCCTCTGTGTTTTACAGAGAGAAGGGCCCAGTGCGGGATAAACGCCCGCAAAGAGGTTCCAAATCAGCGTTCCAGCATGCAGCTGGATAGACGCCCGTTGTCACAGCATTCCAGATCTCCCTCGCTCTTACCTCACTTTAGTCGTTCGGACCCGAGCCAAGAGAGGTCAAGACATCAGACAGCCTCTAGAAAGAGCAAATCCGGGCGCAGACACAGAAGGAGATCCTCTTCTTTGGATAGGTCTTCATTGCCAGCCCAGGCAGAAGAAAGATCCTGTTGGGCCTGCTCAACTGAGGTCCTCAGAGGAAAACGGGTATGTGCATCTTGCTTCAAGGAGGCGGCTCAGGACAATGCTGCGAAAGCACACCTGGTTAAATCCTACATTAAGCATGCAGTCAAGGAAGGGTTAAAGAGTGTTTCAAGGAATCCTGCTCATCCTGCTGTATCTTCAGCATCGGCAGATTTAGATCATGTGTTTTCAGTGCGTTCTAACTCTGAAGTCAATAGCGATTCGGATCCATCTGAGGCTGAGATGGTTTCGGAATCGCATACGTTTGATGTTTGCACTGGTTCCCCCCCTTGGTGGAGGCTGTTAAGGATGCAATGAAGTGGCAGGAAGAATTGTCTCCTTCAAAGAGACAGCAAAGATACTACCCATATTTAAAGAAATCGTTACCTTCCTTCCCAGTCATTTCTGAAATTAAAGAAGTAATTGATGATGAGTGGGCGGGGCCTGAGAAGAAGCTCAATGTGCATAATAGAGTATCAAAGCTGTACCCCTTGGGACACTACGCCTAAGGTGGATGCTTCGTTACGTAGATTCGCCTGCCACATTACACTTCCGCTGGAGGATTTGGTCTCTTTTAGGGATCCTAAGGATTGCAGAATAAATGCAGACCTAAAAAGGTTGTATAGTTTGGCCAGAGTACCCTGCAGACCGGTGGTAGCACTCACTTCTGTGGCAGCAGCACTTGGGCTTGGTTCGCACCTGTGCATTTTTGGTGCTTTTTGCGTTTTGCACTACCGTCCATTTACCATGGTCTCCTATGGAGCATGTTCTGTGGTGCTGGTCTGTGGAATGCGGGGAGCGCTGGGAGTGCATGGGTGTGAATCCAGCCTTAGAGTGTGGGTAGCGGAGCTGGTGGATGGATGTTCGGATGAAAGTCTGGGAAGTGGCAATTCTTCTCCTTTGCAGTTTTCAAGACTGCTGTAGAGTTGTGGCTGAAGTGGCTGTTGACCAGGTCAATATGACAGCAAAGATAATGGCTCATTCCGTCACAGCCCGCAGAGCCTTATGGTTGAAGCATTGGTCAGGCGATAAGGCTTCTAAGCACAGTCTGTGTTCAGTTCCATTTGACGGGAAGCTACTCTTTGGGAAGACTTAGAATCAGCAATTCAGCGGGTTTCCGGTGGCAGATCTGGCCTAATCCCACAGAAAAGAAAAAGACAAAGCAGCCCTTTCGGTTTAACAAAAGATCCAAAGAAGGATTCAGAGAGGCCAGTGCTTACAGACAGTTTTTCAGACAGTGGAAGGGAGCCGGTTCAACCTTCCAGAAACCTTCCAAGCCCAGGGCCAACAAAGCTCCTAAGGCTTCAAATAAGTCCTTCTGAAGGTGTCTCCACTTAACCCTCTCACGTAGGAGCAAGACTAGCCCAATTCGGGGGGGTTTGGACGGACAAATTACATGACGCCTGGATTGTAGCTGTCATTCGATCACGTTATCGTCTCGAGTTCAGAGCAAGGCCCCCTCAGACCTTGTTCAAAGAAACTGGACTTCCTACAGATTTGGAAAGGAGCCAACGTTTGCAAGGATATATAGGGGGCTGTTGGCAGCAAGGGCCATCCTTCCAGGTTCCAAGGTACGAATTGGGTCAGAGAGTATGTTGCCCTCTGTTATTGGTCCCAGAGGCTTCAGGGGGTTTCGGACCAGTTTTTGACCTCAAAGTCTTGAATTCTTACATGAAGGTTCCACCATTCAAAATGGAGTCATTAGAAACGATCATTTTGGTTGTGGAGTCAGGAGACTGGATGGTTTCTATCGATCTGGCGGATGCGTAGCTTCATGTTTCCACAGACGCATCTCACCATCACTTTCTCAGGCCTTCCGTAGAAGGCTCTCATTTTCATTTTTAATGACTCCCATTCGGTCTCTGCACGACTCCGAGAACGTTTTCGAAGCTACTGTCTGCTGTCGTCGCGACTCTCAGGGTCAAGGGAGTGCAAATATTCCATTATCTAGACGGCATGCTACTTCTGGGTCTGTCAAATGAGCTCCTTCTAGTTCTTGTGAATTTCACCTGCAAAACACTAGCTCGTTTCGGTTGGTTGATCAACTTTCGGAAGAGCCAGATGCATCTGACCCAAATGTTGGAGTATTTAGGAGTACAATTTCGACACAGATTGGGGTCGTGTTTCTCTTCCTCAGAGGAAGGTCCAGGAGATCCAGTCTCAGACAAAAGCAGTGATGGCAAGGCCTTCTATGGTGGTGAAGGAATGCATGCAGTATCTGGAGGTTCTATCAGCCACAGTTCCAGTAGTCCTGTGGGTCAGGTGGCGCAGAAGGAGGTTTCAATGCAACTTTCTTTTTCAGTGGGATCATCACTCCTTGTTCCAGAAAATCTATCTGCCAATTCCGATAATCTGGTCCCTGGTTTGGTGGTCAGTAGCTCGCAATCTTTCCCGCGGAGTTTTGTGGAAGGCCTCAGAACCAATAGTGTTGACGACCAATGCCAGTCTGGCAGGCTGCAGAGCACACTGCCTGGGACAGCAGGTTCAAGGCCAATGGAACCTTTGTGGGGCAAAGAGTTCAAATTTCCTGGGATTTGATGCTGTCAGACGTGCTCTCTTACCATTCCAACCTATGTTGCAAGGTCGAGCTGTCAAGATCCTTTTGGACAACAAAACTACGGTGGCTTATGTGTCTCATAAAGGGGGCACAACAAGTCACCCACTCCTTCAGGTGGCATGTCAATCTTCCTATGGGCAGAGAAGAATCTTGGCTCTCTTACAGCATCTTATCTCCCAGGGCCTGGGGATGTTTTAGCAAATCACTTGAGTCGAGGCTTTGGATATCACAACAAATGGGGCCTCAACCCCAAGTACCTACGCAAGATCCTCAGGGTCTGAGGGACGCCTTCGATAGATCTTTTGGCATTGGAGGAGAATCGTCACCTTGCTTCTTCTCCCGGACCTGGCATCCACAGGCTTTGGGTCAGGGTGCTCTGTCCAGGTCTTAGAACTTCCCCTTGGTGTATATGTTCCCACCGCTTCCATTGGCTCTCAAACTCCTGCAGAAGATTCAGCGAGAAAGGGTCACAGCAATTGTAGTCCTACCTTACTGGCTCAGGGAGCCATGGTTCCCTCTGGTCTAGAGGATAAAGTTGGGCTCACCAATCCCACTGCCTCCTTGTCAAAATCTCCTTCTGCAGAGTGGGGCCTGACACCCGAACCGCAGGAGGGTGAAGTTAATGACTTGGAAGTGAGAGGGACCTTAACTGGCTTGGGTCTCTCGGGCGGTGTAGTGGAGACATTATTTCAGGCTCATAAGAGGTCCACGAATGTAACCTATCACCGGATCTGGAATACTACAGAAAGGGGTTGGGACCTTGGATCTCCTTCAGTATCTAACAATTTGGAGTTTCTGCAGAGTGGTCTCTAAGGGTTAGCTTATAATTCCCTGATGGGTCAAATCCCCGCCTTGTCGGCTATGTCGTGTAAAAGATGTACTCTACATCCATTAGTGCTCTGATTTTTAGGGGCAGCCATAGAAATCAGACCTCCATTGAAATAGTTTTTTTCCAAAAGAGGGCTTAAAATGGTTGTAAACCCTTACAGACCATTTTGACCTACAGGTAAGCCAAGATTAATGCCGCGTACACACGACCGGACTTTACGGCATACTTGGTCTGGCGAACCTGAGTCCATCGGACAATTCAATCGTGTGTGGGCTCCAGCTGACTTTTTTTTCTCAAAAGATTGACGGACCTAGAAATGAAACATGTTTCAAATCTGTCCGTCAGACTCGAGTCCGGTCGAAAGGTCCGCTCGTCTGTATGCAAGTCCGACGGACAAAAACTGACACTAGGGCAGCTATTGGCTACTGGCTATGAACTTCCTTGTTTTAGTCCGGTCGTACGTCATCACGTACAAATCCGTCGGACTTTGGTTGATCGTGTGTAGGCAAGTCCGTTCATTCGGAAAGTCTGTCGTAAAGTCTATCGAAAAGTTCGCCGGACAAAGTCTGCCGTAAAGTTCGCTCATGTGTACGTGGCATAAGGCTTACTTGTAGGTTCAAGAAATATCTCCTAAACCTACACGGGTAGTGTGCCTTCTCATCTAAAGAACCATATTGTTTGGTGCTCCCAGACAACATAGTCCTTAGGCCGATAACGAGCTTTCTACCTAAGGTGGCCACATAATTTCAAATGAACTGGGAGGTCATTCTCCCAGCCTTTCCGGCGGATACAACTGATAATGAGTGGAGTAGGTTAGACCTGATCTCTGCGGTTTCAACCTACCTGAAATGGACTAAAAGCTTTTGAAAACAAGATCAGCTGTAGGTGTTCCCAATGGGGCCTGAAAAGGGTATGCCAGCAACATCCAGAGTTGTGTCTTCCTGGTTTGTCAAGACCATACATATTGCATACAAAACGCTGGGCCTTTCTCCTCCTTCAGAGATCAAAGCGCATTTGACGAGGGGTATGGCAGCATCCTGGGCGGCATATGCGAAGGTCGCCCCTGAGGTAGTTTGTAGAGCAGCAAGCTGGAGCGCGCCCAACACCTTTTATTAGGCATTACAGCCTTAATATGGCTTGTCCGCCTGAGGAAACATTTGGCTATGGTTATTACAGCGGCTGTTGCCCATTAAAAATTTGAGTAGCATTGCATTGAGGATTTGGCTTATTTTTAATTTTTTGTATTCCCTCCCTTCCTAATATTGCTTGGTACATCCCACAGTAGGCTGACATGGGGAGGTCCAGGAATAAGGAAAATTGTTATCCATACTTACCATAATTTTCCTTTCCTGGATCCTCCCCATGTCAACCGGGGATTCCCACCCAGTTTATCCGTCTCGAGGCGGGGCTTTTTTTTTTTAACACTGGTGTGGGCAGACAGCCGCCCTTTATGGGCTAAAAAAGAGGTGGTCCTGGCGGGGTTAGAGGGGGCGGAGCTGACCCATAGTAGGCTGACATGGGGAGGATCCAGGAAAGGAAAATTACGGTAAGTCTGGATAACAATTTTTCTTATTGTCTGCATGGGGATTATGGTGGGAACATCATGGTTACACATTACAAGGAATGTATATAACCTATTTCTGATAGAAATATGCATATAATTCTTTTTCCACATGGGGATTATGGGGGAATATCTACATCACATCTATTGAAAGACTGTATTTTCTCACACATGGTGGACTATCATCTTTTGCAAATCTGAGTGGCAGATTGCATGGGGTTACCACATCCCTAGGTGGCGCCCTGTTGTTTTTATATGCCACTCAGTATATTGTATATGCATGCCAAAAGTTATTTTTCACTTAAAGATTCCTTGCACATAATGTTGTACATATGATAGAGCACTGCTTATGTTGTTTGTATTTAAATGTCTATACTACTACTATGAAATAATGTTTTGTCATGGAACTATTGGCTATAATGTATCGTGGATCTATTTTGTGATGTGTTGTATAGCATAATAGCATGTTTTTATACATGTATTTACAGTAAAGGAGATTAGATATAATGGAAAATAGTTGTGCCTTAAAAATCCCATCCTTTACATTGTAGCAAAAAAATGTATTCATCATATAGGGGTGTGGCATTTTTAATGTATTTAAGAGGATCTCATTGATGTCGCCTTACTTTATTTTGCCTAGCATTTCTGGCTGTGACCATATTGAGTAAAAGCAGATTATTAATTTACTTCCTGGAATCCATCTGACCTTGGCAGGAGAGTGTGAATAGCTGAGAAAACCCGTCCTCCTTTCCTGAAGACTCCTGAGATGAATGACATATTTGCCTAGGCCTGGAAACCAGGAAGTAACTAAGGAAATGTAAAAAAAAAGTTTAAAACAAGTAAACATAATATACATTATTATCTAACTACTAATCCTAGCAGGATAAGGATCAAAGCAGGGTACACACTATTAGTTTGAGTGAAAAAGAAAACTGTCAGCTCTGGTCAGAGCCCCTGTACTAACAATGCAAAGTTAGTTCAGCGATCTCCCCGCTGAGCTGTTGTGTTCTGACAGAGGGACACCCCACCCCCCGCCACCAGAACACTTCGATCAGTGCTCTCTGCCATTGGCTAATTGGGAGTCGGTCGGATGTTGGTTTTCAGACAGACATACACACAGGCGGAATGTCGGACGTTTTTCTTCTTTTTGCCTGTTGTCTCCTGACATTCAGACCCGTTCGTACCTGGCTTAAGATTAGTCAATGTTGACTGAGAGAGGGAAGTTCTGCTTTCATTTTATATGTACCCGAGTTACTGTATGTGCACAATTCCGACAAGACTCCCATCGGGCCCCTAGCTGATAATACCTGTTTGTACATTGAATGAATTGAAATTCATTGACAATTTTAAATTAGTCTCTTCTTATTTAAAGCTTGTATTTGTAGCACTGCCCCCTTGAGAGCTGCTTGGATTTACCTGTTCATCTGCACCGCCCTGACCCTGTAAACACTCCTACCCACTGTTGTGGAAAATTTTATGTTAATGTATTGTCATAAGAGTCTCCCAGTGTCTGTTCTCTCGCAGCCCGCTCTAAAAAGCAGACTGAAGCAGACTGACGCTGGTTGAGACCTGTTAGGTAGTGGAAAACTTCCTGGTGTTTGGAGAGAGGTATTTGCAGAGAGAAGACATGTCCGCCAGCAAAGGGCCCCTGTGCATTGCACAGAACGATTGTCTGGTGGGGGTGTGTTCGCTCTGCAAAGACATTATCGGTTTAGCGGTTGTTTGCTCTTGTCACCCCGGTATGCCTGATCAACATATTTGGGGTGCCATGACGTACACCTGCAGATAATCTCCCATCCACGAGGAACTCTGGCCATCGTCATTTAGTTGTATTTTGTTGTGTTGTTAAATCCTTATATGGTCATTCACATCCTGTGTTCATTTCCTGTGAGGTCACAAGCTTTGTAAGGGGTGTTTGGCTGTTGGAAGCCCAACCCTCAAGTTTTGGGACTTCCTGTTGATATGTTAATTAAAAGGGACTCATGGCTGAGGGCCAGGCAGAGTGATACTGGAGCTGAGAACCTAAGGATGTGTTGATGTCTGTTTTTGTGGGGAATGAGGCACACACCAGAGGATGGCATACGATCAAAAGGTGAGATGCATTTATATCATTAGACAAAATTGTTATTATTATTAGAAACAGGAGATTTGGCTGTGTGCTCTGTGTGCAGCCAAATTTCAATAAAACCACCTGACACTCTGGGTTCAGACATCTTTTTGCAAACACCTTTAAATGACACTCCAACATAAGTCAAATAGATATTCTATTAGGTATCACTGGAGTCAGGATATGTGTAAAAGGGGTTATTGATCAACTGAGTCCCAGATAACAGCCGAGACTCAGGTGAGGAATCCCCTTGAAACAGCTTAATTACAGTTCAATAGCACAAAGAGCAATATATACAGTGGGGACGGAAAGTATTCAGACCCCCTTAAATTTTTCACTTTTTGTTATATTGCAGCCATTTGCCAAAATCATTTAAGTTCATTTTTTTTCCTCAATAATGTACACACAGCACCCCATATTGACAGAAAAACACAGAATTGTTGACATTTTTGCAGATTTATTAAAAAAGAAAAACTGAAATATCACATGGTCCTAAGTATTCAGACCCTTTGCTGTGACACTCATATTTAACTCAGGTGCTGTCCATTTCTTCTGATCATCCTTGAGATGGTTCTACACCTTCATTTGAGTCCAGCTGTGTTTGATTATACTGATTGGACTTGATTAGGAAAGCCACACACCTGTCTATATAAGACCTTACAGTTCACAGTGCATGTCAGAGCAAATGAGAATCATGAGGTCAAAGGAACTGCCTGAAGAGCTCAGAGACAGAATTGTGGCAAGGCACATATCTGGCCAAGGTTACAAAAAAATTTCTGCTGCAATTAAGGTTCCTAAGAGCACAGTGGCCTTCATAATCCTTCAATGGAAGACATTTGGGACGACCAGAACCCTTCTTAGAACTGGCCGTCCGGACAAACTGAGCTATCGGGGGAGAAGAGCCTTGGTGAGAGAGGTTAAGAAGAACCCAAAGATCACTGTGGCTGAGCTCCAGAGATGCAGTCGGGAGATGGGAGAAAGTTGTAGAAAGTCAACCATCACTGCAGCCCTCCACCAGTTGGGGCCAGGCATGGACTCGCCATCGGGACTACCGGGAGTTTCCTGGTGGGCCGAATGGCTCAGTGGGCCAGTCAGGTGCATTCCTGGAGCCGCTCCTCTCTGACAGTGAGTGATCGCAATTTCACTCCTGTCAGGAGGAGCTGCTTCCGTCACTTGCTGGAGAGAGCATTGGACGTTATGCTCCCTCCAGCCTGCAGGGGAAGATGGACAGCTGGTTGACTTTCCTTCCTCTCTCACCTATCACTTGTTATCACGTGACTGGAGAAAGGAACGAGAAGCTGCCTTGAAAACTGTGAATACATGTGGGAGGGGGAGGACTCTCTGATGTGAAGGGGGCTTCTGATGGTGACACTGATGTGAAGGCGGCTGCTGATGGGGACTCTGATGTGAAGGGGGCTGCTGATGGGGACTCTGATGTGAAGGGGGCTGCTGATGGGGACTCTGATGTGAAGGGGGCTGCTGATGGGGACTCTCTGATGTGAAGGGGGCTGCTGGTGGGGACTCTGATGTGAAGGGGGCTGATGGTGGGGACTCTCTGATGGGGACTCTGATGTGAAGGGGACTGCTGATGGGGACTCTCTGTTGGGGACTGCTGATGGGGACTCTCTGATGGGAACACACTGATGTGAAGGGGGTTGCTGATGGGGACTCTCTGATGTGAAGGGGGCTGCTGATGGGGACTCTCTGATGTGAAGGGGGCTGCTGATGGGGACTCTCTGATGTGAAGGGTGCTGTTGATTGGGACTCTCTGATGTGGACACTCTGATGTGAAGGGGGCTGCTGATTGGGACTCTCTGATGTGAAGGGCGCTGCTGATTGGACCTCTCTGTTGTGGACGCTCTGATGTGAAGGGGGCTGCTGATTGGGACTCTCTGATGTGAAGGGGCTGCTGGTGGGGACTCTCTGATGGGGACACACTGATGTGAAGGGGCTGCTGATGGGGACTCTGATGTGAAGGGGACTGCTGATGGGGACTCTGATGTGAAGGGGACTGCTGATGGGGACTCTCTGTTGGGGACTGCTGATGGGGACTCTCTGATGGGGACACACTGATGTGAAGGGGGTTGCTGATGGGGACTCTCTGATGTGAAGGGGGCTGCTGATGGGGACACACTGATGTGAAGGGGGCTGCTGATGGGAACTCTCTGATGTGAAGAGGGCTGCTGATGGGGACTCTCTGATGTGAAGAGTGCTGCTGATGGGGATTCTCTGATGTGAAGGGGGCTGCTGATGGGGACTCTCTGATGGGGACTGCTGATGGGGACTCTCTGATGGGGACACACTGATGAGAAGGGGGCTGCTGACGGGGACTCTGATGTGAAGGGCGCTGCTGATTGGGACACTCTGATGTGAAGGGGGCTGCTGATTGGGACTCTGTGATGTGAAGGGGGCTGCTGATGAGGACTCTCTGATGTGAAGGGGGCTGCTGATGGGGACTCTCTGATGTGAAGTGGGCTGCTGATGGGGACTCTCTGATGTGAAGGGGGCTGCTGATTGGGACTCTCTGATGTGAAGTGGGCTGCTGATTGGGACTCTCTGATGTGAAGGGGGCTGCTGATTGGGACTCTCTGATGTGAAGGGTGCTGCTGATTGGGCCTCTCTGATGTGAAGGGCACTGCTGATTGGGCCTCTCTGATGTGGACGCTCTGATGTGAAGGGGGCTGCTGATTGGGACTGTCTGATGTGAAGGGGGCTGCTGATGGGGACTCTCTGATGGGGACTGCTGATGGGGACTCTCTGATGGGGACACACTGATGTGAAGGGGGCTGCTGATGGGGACTCTCTGATGTGAAGAGGGCTGCTGATGGGGACTCTCTGATGTGAAGAGGGCTGCTGATGGGGATTCTCTGATGTGAAGGGGGCTACTGATGGGGACTCTCTGATGGGGACTGCTGATGGGGACTCTCTGATGGGGACACACTGATGTGAAGGGGGCTGCTGATGGGGACTCTGATGTGAAGGACGCTGCTGATTGGGACACTCTGATGTGAAGGGGGCTGCTGATTGGGACTCTGTGATGTGAAGGGGGCTGCTGATGAGGACTCTCTGATGTGAAGAGGGCTGCTGATTGGGACTCTCTGATGTGAAGGGTGCTGCTGATTGGGCCTCTCTGATGTGAAGGGCACTGCTGATTGGGCCTCTCTGATGTGGACGCTCTGATGTGAAGGGGGCTGCTGATTGGGACTGTCTGATGTGAAGGGGGCTGCTGATGGGGACTCTCTGATGGGGACTGCTGATGGGGACTCTCTGATGGGGACACACTGATGTGAAGGGGGCTGCTGATGGGGACTCTCTGATGTGAAGAGGGCTGCTGATGGGGACTCTCTGATGTGAAGAGGGCTGCTGATGGGGATTCTCTGATGTGAAGGGGGCTACTGATGGGGACTCTCTGATGGGGACTGCTGATGGGGACTCTCTGATGGGGACACACTGATGTGAAGGGGGCTGCTGATGGGGACTCTGATGTGAAGGACGCTGCTGATTGGGACACTCTGATGTGAAGGGGGCTGCTGATTGGGACTCTGTGATGTGAAGGGGGCTGCTGATGAGGACTCTCTGATGTGAAGAGGGCTGCTGATGGGGACTCTCTGATGTGAAGGGGGCTGCTGATGGGGACTCTCTGATGTGAAGGGGGCTGCTGATGGGGACTCTCTGATGTGAAGTGGGCTGCTGATTGGGACTCTCTGATGTGAAGGGGGCTGCTGATTGGGACTCTCTGATGTGAAGGGCGCTGCTGATTGGGACTCTCTGATGTGATGGGGGCTGCTGATTGGGACTTTCTGTGAAGGGGGCTGCTGATTGGGACTCTCTGATGTAAGGGGGACGCTGTTGGGAACACTGGTGTAAGGGGGACACTGTTGGGGACACTCAAAATTAAAGTGGGCCAGTCATGATGAAGTCCAGGGCCAAATTTTTGTCCCAGTCCAGCCCTGGTTAGGGCTTTATGGCAGAGTGGCCCGACGGAAGCCTCTCCTCAGTGCAATGTTTGAAAGCCCGCATGGAGTTTGCTAAAAAACACCTGAAGGAATCCAAGATGGTGAGAAATAAGATTCTCTGGTCTGATGAGACCAAGATAGAACTTTTTGGCCTTGATTCTAAACGGTATGTGTGGAGAAAAACAGGCACTGCTCATCACATGTCCAATACAGTCCCAATAGTAAAGCATGGTGGTGGCAGCATCATGCTGTGGGGGTGTTTTTCAGCTGCAAGGACAGGACGACTGGTTGCAATCGAGGGAAAGATGAATGCGGCCAAGTACAGGGATATCCTGGACGAAAACCTTCTCCAGAGTGCTCAGGACCTCAGACTGGGCTTAAGGTTTGCCTTCCAACAAGACAATGGCCCTAAGCACACAGCTAAAATAATGAAGGAGTGGCTTCACAACAACTTCGTGACTGTTCTTGGATGGCCCAGCCAGAGCCCTGACTTAAACCCAATTGAGCTCTGGAGAGACCTAAAAATGGCTGTCCACCAACATTTACCTTCCAACCTGACAGAACTGGAGAGGATCTGCAAGGAGGAATGGCACAGGATCTCCAAATCCAGGTGTGAAAAACTTGTTGCATCTTTCCCAAAAAGGCTCATGGCCAGAGGTGTTGTCAGGGGGTGGCTATTGGGGCTACAGCCCCGAGCCTGGGGCTAATAGCCCCAAGTCTCTTGTCCCAGTCCTAGAATGCAGGGGATGTCATGAAAATTTGATTGTACGCAGAGCACACAGCCAAATCTGTTTCTAATCATAATAACAATTTCGTCTAATGATATAAATGCATCTCACCTTTTGATCATATGTCTCTCCTTCTGATGTAGCCCCTCCTCTGGTGTGTGCCCCATGCTCACAAATAGACACAACCTCACATTTCCAGTTCCAAGATCACACTGCCTCCTCAGCCGTGTGCTCACTCTTTATTAGCATAACAGGAAGTCCCAAAGCTCGAGGGATGGGCTTCCAACAATCAAACACCTCTTACAAAGCTTGTGACCTCACAGGATGTGAATGACCATATAAGTATTTAACACAGGAAAATGCAACAACCAATGACTACAGGAGACTTATGGGTGTGTCTGAGCAGAGACAGGGTGCATGCATGCATTTACAAGCCACATGGCTTTCAAACATTAACTCTGTCTCCAACCAGAACAACCCAAAAGACTCCTGTATTTCCGTTGATAGAAATCCCTATTATATATTGTTCCAGAGAACGATGTATACCTGGATTATTCTACTGTCTTTGTGGACGAGAGATTATCGGCAGGCGTACACTCATTGGGCCACAAATGTGTTGATCAGGCACACAGGGGCAACATGAGAGCACACTCGTTAAACCGATAATTTCTTTGCAGAGCGAACACACCCCGACCAGACGATCGTTCTGTGCATCGCACAGGGGCCCTTAGCTGGCGGACACGTCCCCACTCCGCAAACATTTCTCTACATCCCCAAAGAGCTTTTCACTACCAAACGGATCTCAACCAGCATCAGTCTACCCCAGTCAGCTCTTTAGAGCGGGCTGCAAGAGGACAGACACTGGGAGACTCTTATGACAATACATTAATATAAAATTTTCCACGACAGGGGCGGACTGAGCCGTGGTAGCGCTGGCACCGGCTCCTGTCTCTACTCTTGGTCACTGGTTGCTATAGCCGCCTAGCGGAGGAGGATTGCACTTCCTCCTCCTCCGCACTAGTGCTCATGGGGCCTGCAACTTCTGGACTGGAGCGTCCCTCCAGTGGCGGCATGGAGTGCAGAGCAGCAGGGATGGGGATACCTGGGCAGCCAGGAAGAGCCCAGGAGGGAGAGGAAGAAGACACCGCCACCCTGAGCAGCATCCCCAGCGCCTCCCAGAGTCTGCACTCCACCTATCAGTCCTCTCCCAGCGTGCTATGACTGGAACAGGAAGAAGGCAGGAATTACAATTTGGCAGCCGTGCGACATCAATCGGCGCTCAGGTGGGCGTCTCTCCTCCTCTACTCTGGCTGCCTCACATACCAGCACCATGGCTGAGCTGCTGCTGCAGGACCTGGACACGTTAAGTCTGTCTCCTTCTGGTCAGGTAGGTCAGTCAGTGCGTGTATGTCAGGTATCAGGTCACTGTATGTAGGTCAGTGTGGGTCAGGTAGGTCAGTGTATGTGTCAGGTAGGGCAGTGTATGTAGGTCAGTGTGTGTCAGGTAGGTCAGTGTGTGTAGGTCAGTGTCTGTCAGGTAGGTCAGTGTGTATCAGGTAGTTCAGTGTATGTCAGGTAGGTCAGTGTATGTAGGTCAATGTGTGTTAGGTAGGTCAGTGTGTGTCAGGTAGGTCAGTGTATGTAGGTCAGTGTAGGTCAGTGTGTGTTAGCTAGGTCAGTGTGTCGGGTAGGTCAGTATGGGTCAGGTAGGTCAGCGTGTATCAGGTAGGTCAGTGTATGTAGGTCAGTGTGGGTCAGGTAGGTCAGTGTATGTAGGTCAGTGTATGTCAGGTAGGTCAGTGTATGTAGGTCAGTGTGGGTCAGGTAGGTCAGTGTATGTCAGTGTATGTCAGGTAGGTAGGTCAGTGTGTGTATGTCAGGTAGGTCAGTTTAGTGGTCAGCATTGATGGGCACTGGTAAGCCAGGCAGCAACCAGCAAGTCAGCCTACCCCCCGCCACACAACCACACAACCCCTCCGCCCAACCAAAAAAACCCAGCACCACTAGAGGGCCCCCCCCCCCCCGTGCCAGCCTTGGACTTCAGGCTGAAGCCCCTGGTCTTTTTGCCACCTAGCAACGCCCCTGCTCATGGCTGTATTAGATCAAAAGATCTACTAAATACTGAGCAAAGGGTGTGAATACTTAGGACCATGTTATATTTTAGTTTTTCTTTTTTAATAAATCTGCAAAAATGTCAACAGTTCTGTGTTTTTCTATCAATATGGGGTGTTGTGTGTACATTAATGAGGAAAAAAAATGAACTTTTTATGATTTTAGCAAGTGGCTGCAATATAACAAAGAGTGAAAAATTTGCGGGGGTCTGAATACTTTCCATCCCCACTGTGTGTGTGTGTGTGTGTGTGTGTGTGTGTGTGTGTGTGTGTGTGTGTGTGTGTATATATATATATGTATATATATATATCTATATCTAGATATAGATATAGATCTATATCTAGATATAGATATATATATATATAGATATAGATATATATATCTATATATATACACACATATACAGTGAAATCCCAACTAGAAACTAGACTGGAGGGGTTGTAAAGATTCCACTAGTTAATGCAATATGATACCACGCTAAAGGGAAATCCCAGCTGGCCCATTCAACCTTAAAATCCTAATGAGAGACCAGATAGAATAGTAATAGGATAAGGGCCCTTTAACCAATAGCAACAGTAATGTCCTAGGTGCAGGCCTGCAGTAGTCTTCACTGGCAGTTGGAGCTCATTGAAATATATCCAAAATATGGCACAGTGAGGTGATGGTAGGCAGGACAGCTTAAACTGGCTAGTGATATTCCTAATAGTAGTTCAAGATATGGATGTCTATGTACAGTGTCTTATGTAATGCAATAAAGTGTTTCCATGGACAAGTCTGTGCACAGTGTTCAAACAAGATAACCAGGTGAGGATTGTGAATGATGGGGTGACTGACCTCTCACCGACTGCAGAGCCGAATAGGAACCTCCTGAACAGCAGTCCAGGATTAGATGTCCTTCTGGGAAACGAACAGAGGTGACCCACCAGCTGCTGGACAGACATCAGACATCTGTCTGATGAGGTGGTCTCACGGGGATGTCTCGAGAAACGCAAGCAGAGTTGTGCCCTCCAGGACCGGGCTGGAGTCACTCCATCACCGGGTGGTAGGCTGCAGCCTTCTCACCTAGCAGCAAAGAGATGCTCACTCCATCAGGTCCAGAAAGAAGAGAGTGCGAGCGGATCTGCTGGTCCTTTCATAGTTCCTCCCAGAGGTCTGTTCATGTTGCAAAGGGACCTCTGGGATGTGTAGTCCAGGGGTAGTATCACACTACTAGTCCCACAATCCTCCCTGCTTGGCTCAAAGATATGATGTCAGTCACTGGAGCCCAGCACTAAAGGGACATTGGAATAAATGGGAAATAACTGGAGGGGGTCTGCAGAACAAGTTAATTGTAGTCCACTGTCGGCTATATTATTTCTATACTGGTGTGTGTCGTTAAGCTTATGGTTAAAGTACAACTAAAGGCATACCTTTTTTTTAGTTTTGGATAGAGTGGAGATAGATTAGAACACCTGTTGGTTTTTATTGCTTTCTGTGTCCCCATTAGGGAGTTTCACCCTCTCTTCTACTTTTTTATCATTGAAAGTGAAAGTAAAAGAAAATCACAAATTTTGTATTGTCCTCAGAAAAGTAATAGAGGAGACACTAGTTCTGGTGACCTGGTATTCCCAAAGTGATTCCCTTAATTTGCAGATATTTCCTCTCACTTCCTGTTTTGGCTATGGGACAGGAAGTGAAGGGAAATCTCCCTGATGGGGCACAGATGGCAAAAAATAAACTGACAGGGGTTATGACCCTCCCTTACTCTATCCAAAATGAAAAAAAGTTTTGCCTATGGTTGGTTGCTCTAGTTCTTCTGCTCCCAAGTACTTTGTTTAGATTACTAATTGACTTCCCAGAAAGGGAACCCCCTCTGTTCATGAGAGGCCTCATCCTGGGTGGAGGTACTGCCAACTGTATAAATAAACCCACCATTCCACTTCGCAAAGATCTTGGTTCTCTTATTTACCTACAGGGTCAGGTCTTTTTGGGGAGAGCTATTTCTCATATGCCCCCCTCCCCGACCATAATTCTAATAATTTTTATCACTTGGTCTTTGTACTATGTAATCAACAAAGCCTGCTTGAATTCTTTGTGTACGGTGTTCATATTTTGTTTTCATACATTTCTTATATTCTTATCTACAAGCTAAACAAATTCTTATAGTCAAGGTTAAAAAAAATACATTCACTTTTTTTATTTTTGTGAAATAAACGCTTCCTTAAAGTAGTTCTATAGTTATTCCCCGCATTAAGGTAAAAAAATGAACCAGTAGTTGAATCGCATCCACACCTTCCTATTAGGGATGAGCCGAACACCCCCCGGTTCGGTTCACACCAGAACCTGCGTACGGATCGAAAATTTGCACGAATGTTAGAACCCCATTGATGTCTATGGGACTCGAACATTCAAAATCAAAAGTGCTAATTTTAAAGGCTAATTTGCATGGTATTGTCCTAAAAAGGGTTTGAGGACCCGGGTCCTGCCCCAGGGGACATGTATCAATGCAAAAAAAACTTTTAAAAACGGCCGTTTTTTCGGGAGCAGTGATTTTAATGATGCTTAAAGTAAAAAAAAAGTGAAATATTCCTTTAAATATCGTACCTGGGGGGTGTCTATAGTATGCCTGTAAAGTGGTGCATGTTTCCCGTGCTTAGAACAGTCCCTGCACAAAATGACATTTTTGAAGGAAAAAAAGTCATTTAAAAACTGCTTGCAGCTTTAGTGTAATGTCGGGTCCCGGCTATATGGATGAAAATCAGTGAGACAAACGGCATGGGTACCCTCTAGTCCATTACCAGGACCTTTGGGTCCTGTATGGATATTAAGGGGAAAAACACAAATTAAAAAAAGGAAAGGCGTGGGGCCCCCAGGCCCTATATACTCTGAACAGCAGTATACAGGCGATGCAAACAAGACAGGGACTGTAGGTTTGTTGTTAAGTAGAATCTGTTTGTAATTTCGAACTGGTACATTTTTAAAGTGTAGCTCCAGCCAAAAAATCTGTTTTTAAGCTTTTTGGAAAACATAGGGAAGGGTTATCACCCCTGTGACATTTGTTTTGCTGTCTGTGCTGCTCTTCAGAAGATTTCATCTCACTTTTTGTCCCAATGACAAATGAAACAAGGATTGGTGATAAAGCATCAGTGGAAAGGAGAAAAGTTTTCCCCATATTAACTCTTACAGGAGAGAACTTCCCTTCCTATGGGGTAGATTTCATCTCACTTTCTGTTGTCTCCTTCTGTTTGCAAGTAGGAGTTGTTTGTAAGTTGGATGTTTGAAAGTAGGGGCCTGCCCTATATACTCAGCAGAAATTTGGGCCTTAGGTGTTGTTGTGGCCTCAACACTGTAAGCCCTCACAGGGCCCTGCTGTGAAATATTAGATCAAGAATTGTAATTACATGCCCCTGTTGAACAGGGCCAGAAAAATTGGGCCTTTGGTGATGGCAGTGCTGGTGCCACAACACTGTATGTCCTCACAGTTAATCTTGGTGGGCGCAGAAACGGGCCCTGCTGTGAAATATTAGATCAAGAATTGTAATTACATGCCCCTGTTGAACAGGGGCTGAAAAATTGGGCCTTTGGTGGTGGTGCTGGTGGCACAACACTGTAAGTCCTCACAGTTAATCTTGGTGGGCTCAGAAACGGGCCCTGCTGTGAAATATTAGATCAAGAATTGTAATTACATGCCCCTGTTGAACAGGGGCTGAAAAATTGGGCCTTAGGCACTGGTGATGGTTCCACAACACTGCAACCCCTCACAGATACTCTAGTTGGAACGCAGGAAGGAGCTCTGCTGCAAAGTATTGCATCAAAAATTGTAATTACACACCCCTGTTAAACAGGGGCTGAAAAATTGGGCCTTAGGCACTGGTGGCACCGCCCAGAACCAAAAATGTTCTTACAAGCTATCAGCATGATCATTGAGGAGGAAGAGGATAATTACTCAGGATAGTCACTCAGCATCAGCATAGGTAGTCTTTGAAGGGATCTGAGATTTAAAAAAAAATTATTCTGTCACATCAGCATCAGGTGCTTGGTAGCTTGTGGTGATCCAAGACTGATTCATTTTTATGAAGGTCAGTCGATCGACCGAGTCGGTGGACAGACGCACCCTGTGATCGGTTACAAAGCCTCCAGCAGCACTGAATGTGCGTTCCGAAAGAACGCTGGATGCAGGACAGGCCAGTAGCTCAATTGCATACTGTGCAAGCTCTGGCCAGTGATCCATCCTCAAGACCCAGTAACCCAGAGGATTTTTGGTGGGAAAGGTGTCCAAGTCAGATCTTGCCCCTAGGTATTAATGCACCATGTAAAACAGACGCTGGCGATGGTTGCTGGAACCGATCATACCTTGGGGCTACGGACTAAAAAATTGTCTGAACGCATCGGTCAGATGGCCACCTCCTCCACCGCTCCTTCTTTGACTGACCGAAGCCTCAGCAACACGTTGTCCAGAAACAGGAGTTTGTAACCTCCCAGTCTCTGGGAATGCGTTGCACAGACTTTTCTGCAAGGCCTCCCGAAGATGTTTCATCCTCTGCTCCCTCTGCGACAGCAAGATAAGGTCCGCAACCTTACTCTTGTAACGTGGATCAAGGAGGGTTGCCAGCCAGTATTGGTCCTTCTCCTTGATACCACGAATACGAGGATCCTTACGCAGGCTTTGCAGGATCAGGGAGGCCAAGCAGTGTAGGTTTGCTGAGGCATTCGGTCCGGAGTCCTCTGGGTCACTAAGGACGACATGGTCCGCAGCCACCTCCTCCCAGCCACATACAAGTCCATGTGTTTCTTGGAACTGATCCGTTAAAGACTGCTGCTGATGCTGAGTGCCAGGCTCCACCTCCATACTGACACAATCCTCCTCCTCCTCCTCCTCCTCCTCTTCTTGTGTGATCGGCAGGCACGCAGGAACACTGTCTGGATAAAGGGGGCCTTGAGAGCTAAGGAAGTCCTCCTCTTCCTGCCTCTGTTCTGCCTCAAGTGCCCTGTCCATTATTCCACGCAGCGTGTGCTCCAACAGGTGGACAAGGGGGACAGTGTCACTGATGCATGCATTGTCACTGCTCACCATCCTCGTGGCCTCCTCAAATGGTGACAGGACAGTGCATGCATCCCTGATCATGGCCCACTGGCGTGGGGAAAAAAAACAAGCTCCCCTGACCCTGTCCTGGTGCCATAGTCGCACAGGTACTCATTGATGGCCCTCTGCTGCATGTGCAGCCACTGCAGCATTGCCAATGTTGAGTTCTACCTGGTGGGCATGTCACAGATTAGGCGGTTCTTGGGCAGGTCAAATACCTTTTGGACGTCTGCCAGCTGAGCACTGGCATTATATGACCGGCGGAAATGCACACAGACTTTCCTGGCCTGCCTCAGGACATCCTGTAAGCCTGGGTACCTGCCCAAGAACCGCTGCACCACCAAGTTAAGGACGTGAGCCAAACAGGGCACATGTGTCAGTTGTCCCTGTCGGAGGGCGGAGAGGAGGTTGGTGCCATTGTCGCAAACCACCATTCCTGCCTTAAGTTGGCATGGCGTCAACCACCTCTGAACCTGCCCCTGCAGAGCTGACAGAACCTCTGCCCTAGTGTGGCTCCTGTCCCCCAAGCACACCAGCTCAAGCACCGCATGGCATCTTTTGGCCTGCGTACTTGTGTAGCCCCTTGAACGCCTATGGAGCACCACTGGTTCTGGGGACAAAGCACAGGAAGAGGCCATGGAGGAAGAAGAAGAGGAGGGGGTGGAGGAGAGAGGTGTGTCACAATCATTAGTAGTGGCATTTTGGAGGCGTGGTGGCAAAACAACCTCCAACACTACTGCACCTTGTCCTGCATCCTTCCCAGCTTCCAGCAGAGTCACCCAAAGCGTGGTGAAACTTAGGTAACGTCCCTGTCCATGCCTGCTGGACCATGAGTCAGCGGTAATATGCACCTTACCACTGCCTTCCCTGTCCAGCGAGGCATGGACATTGCCTTCCATATGCCGGTAGAGAGTCGGAATCACCTTCCATAAGAAAAATTGGTGTTTGTGTACCTGCCACTGAGGAACCGCACATTCCACAAACTCACGGAAGGGGGCAGAGTCTACCAACTGAAAAGGCAGCAGTTGAAGTGCTAGCAATTTTGCCAAGCTAGCATTCAACCGCTGGGCATGTGGATGGCTGGGAGCTAACTTCTTTCGGCGGTGCAGCAGCTGGGGCAGGGAAATTTGCCTGGTACAATCTGACGTCGGTGTACCGAAAGCAGATTGCCCACAAGTACTTGGCTGTGACACACCTAATTCTACACCTTCATTCCTCTCAGTGCAGGTCTCAGAGAGGACAGAAGGTATAGTGGGGTTGGAGATCTCAGCTGATGAGGAGCAAGGAGAGGTCCTCTTTGTTCTTTGGTGGGGGTCTTTTAGATACGTTTGCCAACGAACTGCATGACAGGTCAACATATGTCTGGTCAAGCATGTGGTGCCCAAGCGGGAGATGTTTTGGCCACGCGAGATACGCTTGAGACATATGTTGCAAATAGCAGCGGTGCGATCTGATGCACTCTGATTGCATGCTTGGTCAATCATCAGCCAGCAATGCACTGCGATGTCGCAGTGAATTATGGGCCGTGACGCGCCACATGAATTTGGCGCAAACAGCCCATATCGTTCGCAATTCGACGAACAGGCGAACAGACGATGTTCGACTCGAACACGAAGCTCATCCCTACCCCCTATATACCTGAATTCTATCTTGATCCAGAACTGTGCCCATCTTCAGCGGTGCTGTTCGCTGATTCTCTCCTCACAGGACACAGAGGGAACAGTGGGAGCCATTGGCTCCTGCTGCTGTTGATCAAATACTGTGGGAGGTAGCGGGGGGGTTTGGGTTGAGCTGCACTGTACATGTTTATGAACGCACACAGCAGAGACCAGAAGCATGCCTGCACGTGTACCCCCATAGCATACGTAGCACATGGCTTTCTATAGAGGCACACAGAAGAGGAGGAGCCAAGTATCCTGGCAGGGGAAAAAAGGAGGTTCAGAGTTGCTCTGTGCAATACCATTGTACAGAACAGGTAAGTATACCATGTTTACTATTTTAGAAAAATAATTAAGCCTTTTAAACCACTTTAACCAGTTACCAACCGGCCCATAGCCAAATGACGGCTGCAGGGCGTTGGATAACTCTGGGAGGGCGTACAGTGACGTCCTCCCAGAATCCTGCTCTTGCGCGCCCCCTGGGGCACGCACCCGAGAACATCCGTGACCGACGGGTCCAGAGGACCCAGCACATCACGGATCCCGGTAAACGCCCGATGATCACGGCCGTTTACCATGTGATCGCTCCGTCAAACAATGGAGCGATCACATGTAAATAAACCGGCGTCATGTCATGATGCCGGTTCTTCTCTCCCCTCTCTGTACCGATCGGTACAGAGGGGGAGGGATCGGATGGCAGCAACACTGTGGGCTGGATGTGTAGTGCCCACAGCGCTGCTCAGTGACAAATACAGTCACATCCATGGATCCATCCATCCATGCTCAGCCATCCCCCCCATGCTCAGCAATACCCTGCACTACTCTGCAATTCCCTATGCAATACTCTGCAATACCCTGCAATACTCTGCAATGCCCCGCAATACTCTGCAATGCCCCACATTACTCTGCAATACCCTCCAATACTCTGCAATACTCTGCAATACCCTGCAATACCCTGCAATATTCTGCAATACCCTGCAATACCCCGCAATACCCTGCAATACCTTGCCTACTCTGCAATACCCTGCAATACCCCGCAATACCCTGCAGTACTCTGCAATACCCTGCAATACCCCTCAATACTCTGCAATACCCCACAATATTCTGCAATACCTCGCAATACTCTGCAATACCCCACAATAGCCTGCAATACCCCGCAATAATCTGCAATACTCTGCCATAACCAGCCATACTCTGCCATACTCTGCAATACCCAGCCATACTCTGCAATACTCGCTGATACCCAGCCATACTTTGCCATACCCAGCCATGCTCGGCCATACTCTGCCATGCTCAGCCATACTGTGCCATGCTCAGCCATACTGGGCTGTACTCGGCCTCTGTATGTGGCTAGGCTGTGGAAGTTTCACACATGTGGTATCGCCATACTCAGGAGGAGTAGGAGAATCTATTTTGGGGTGTCATTTTTGGTATGTACATGCTATTTGTTAGAAATATTGTATAAATGGACAACTTTGTGTTAAAAAAAATGCGTTTTAACCACTTCCCGCCCACCGCCCGTCATACGACGTCCTTGAATTTGAGCAGGGATATCTGAATGATGCCTGCAGCTACAGGCATCATTCAGATATCAGCTTTTTCAGCCGGCGATTCCCTACACCATAAGAATGATCATAGCAGCTGTTCCACTGCTTGATCGTTGTTACGGGAGGCGAGAGGGGACATCCCCTCCCTCCCGCCGCCCTCAGGTGCTTCTATCGACTCACCGCTATGATCGAAGCTAGGATCGTTTTTTTTTTTTTTCTTTTAATTATTTCAAGCTTCCCAGCCTAGAGGTGAGATGTGGGATCTTATTGACCCCATATCTCACTGTAAAGAGGACCTGACATGCCATATTCCTATTACAAGGGATGTTTACATTCCTTGTAATAGGAATAAAAGTGATCAAAAAATTATTTTTATGGAAAAAAGCATCAAAGTAAAATGAACAATAAAAAAAAAAAAAAAAAATTCTCTGTGTGCTCGCATGCAGAAGCGAACACATACGTAAGTCCCGCCCAAATATTAAAATGGTGTTCAAACCACACATGTGAGGTATCGCTGCGATCGGTATAGTGAGAGCAATAATTCTGGCCCTAGACCTCCTCTGTAACTCAAAACATGTAACCAGTAAAAAATTTTAAAGCGTCGCCTATGAGGATTTTTAAGTAGCGAAGTTTGGCGCCATTCCACGAGCGTGTGCAATTTTGAAGGGTGACATGTTAGGTATCTGTTTACTCGGCATAACTTCATCTTTCACATTATGCAAAAACATTGGGCTAACTTTACTGTTTTGTTTTTTTTAAAGCACAAAACTTTTTTTTCCAAAAAAAAGTGTTCGAAAAATAGCTGCGCAAATACCGTGCAAGATAAAAAGTTGCAACGACCACCATTGTATTCTCTAGGGTCTTTGCTAAAAAAACATATAGAATGTTTTGGGGTATGTAATTTTCTAGTAAATCTTTACATGTAGGAGAGAAATGTCAGAATTGGCCTGGGTGCTCCAGAACGCCTGAAGGTGCTCCATGCATGTTGGGCCTCTGTATGTGGCCACGCTGTGTAAAAGTCTCACACATGTGGTATCACCATACTCAGGAGTAATAGCAGAATGTCTTTTGGGGTGTAATTTGTGGTATGCATATGCTGTGTGTGAGAAATAACCTGCTAATATGACAATTTTGTGAAAAAAAATCTTGATTTTGCAAAGAATTGTGGGAAAAAATGACAACTTCAAAAAACTCATCATGCATCTTTCTAAATACCTTCGAATGTCTTCTTTCCAAAAAGGGGTCATTTGGGGGGTATTTGTACTTTTCTGGTATGTTAGGGTTTCAAGAAATGAGATAGGCCTTCAGTAATTCAGGTGTGATCAATTTTCAGATATTGGCACCATAGCTTTTGGACTCTCACAAAGACCAAATAATATACACCGATGTGGGTTATTTTTACCAAAGATATGTAGCGGTATAAATTTTGGCAAAAAATATATGAAGAAAAAATTACTAATTTGCAAAATTTTATAACAGAAACTAAGAAAAATGCATTTTTTTACAAAATTTTTTTCTTTTTTTCTTTTATAGCGCAAAAAATAAAGAACCCAGCAGTGATTAAATACTACCAAAAGAAAGCTCTATTTGTTAGAAAAAAAGGACAAACATTTCATTTGGGGACAGTGTTGCATGACTGAGTAATTGTTATTCAAAATGTGAGAGCAGCGAAAGCTGAAAATTGGTCTGGTTATTGAGGAGGTTTAAGTGCCCAGTGGTCAAGTGGTTAAGCCAGAGCTGCCATCTTAATAACTTTGAGGCAGAGCTGCCCACTTAATGACTGGAGATGTGATGTTTGGTGGGATTGTAGCCAGGTGCAGGGCCAGCTGGAAAGTCCACTCAACCTTTGCTTCCCACCGCTGATCACTGGAGGCTTTCAGAGAAAGACTGAGGGGGACCCCTTCTACAGCGACCATCCACAGCAGCATTCTGGGTACTGCTGAGAGGTCTATCCACCCATTATTGACACTGCTAGCAGAGACTACTGAAAGCAGGACACCAAGTGTACATAACCCATACCACACTCTATACTGTGCTTAATCCAAACCTAGACTACACTTATACCAACCCTATACTGAATTTACCACATCTGAACCACATCTATCTTGCACCTGTGTTGAGACTATACTGTACCTATACTGTCTGCAGGTTAATAGGAATTGTTCTTAAGTGCAAAGATGCTCTTAAAGGACCCCAAAGATAGTCGGCAGAAGTACATCTCAATGAACTGTCCCTCCCATAATAATTATTCTGCAAGCTCCCTTTGTTCACCTGCCCATTCCACTACCATCCTCCTTTTCTTTTGGACAGTGCATACCCAGTTGGTCTAGGACTAGCATTGTGGCCATAAATGCGCTCTGTCAGTATAATTCCAGCACTGGGTAGATTAAACTTTACTACTGCTCACTGCTGCACTTAAGGTGGTCTTACTACTGTTTATGCTGATCTAGGTGCCAAATGTCATCTTATGCATAGTCCTTACTGGTAATCACGTTGTATGCTAAATTGTGTTATTACCATTGTTAATCCATTATGCTTGCCTAGTTACCAACCATATTTGGTGACAATATATTAGGTCTGCATTTACTACCTGGTTTGGTGCCTGTTTCTTTGATATAGCACTACTATTGGGTACTAAGTACAACTTTCAGTGATTTCCTGTGATATTGTATGTTTGTACATTGAAACTGGTGTGTCAGAGGGGATGAGGTTTTTGAGAAGGTTTAGGCAAAAAATAGAGGGCCCATCCTCAGGGGCGTACCTAGAGCATTTGGCACCCAGAGCGGATACTATATCTGGCACCCTCCCTTCACTGATCACACCTGTACGCACTAAGCCCCCTTCATACCTGTACGCACTCAGCCCCCTCACACCTGTATGCACTCAGTCCCCTCACACCTGTATGCACTCAGCCTCCTCATACCTGTATGCACTCAGCCCACCCACACACCTGTATGCACTCAACCTCCTCACACCTGTATGCACTCAGCCCCCTTATACCTGTACGCACTCAGCCCACCTACACACCCGTACGCACTCAGCCCCCTCACACCTGTGCGTATTCAGCACCCTCACACCTGTACACTCAGCCCCCTCATAACTGTACGCACTCAGCCCCCTCACACCTGTATGCACTCGGCCCCCTCATACCTGTACGCACTCAGCCCACCCACACACCTGGATGCACTCAGCCCCTTCACACTTGTACACACTCAGCCCTCTCACACCTGTACGCAATCAGGCCCCTCATACCTGTATGCACTCAGCCCCCTCGTACCTGCATGCACTCTGCCCCCTCACACCTGTACGCACTCAGCCCCCTCATACCTGTACACACTCATCCCCCTCATACCTGTACGCACTCAGCCCACCCACACACCTGTACGCACTCAGCCCACCCACACACCTGTACGCACTTAGCCCCCTCATAGCTGTACGCACTCAGCCCCCTCATAACTGTACGCACTCAGCTCCCTCAGGGCCCATCCTCAGGGGCGTACCTAGAGCATTTGGCACCCAGGGTGGATACTATATCTGGCACCCCCCCTTCACTGATCACACCTGTACGCACTAAGCCCCCTTCATATCTGTACGCACTCAGCCCCCTCACACCTGTATGTACTCAGTCCCCTCACACCTGTATGCACTCAGCCTCCTCATACCTGTATGCACTCAGCCCACCCACACACCTGTATGCACTCAACCCCCTCATAAATGTGCACACTCAACCCCCTCACACCTGTATGCACTCAGCCCCCTCATACCTGTATGCACTCAGCCCCCTCACACCTGTGCGCACTCAGTCCCCTCACACCTGTACACTCAGCCCCCTCACACCTGTACGCACTCAGCCCCCTCGCCCCTGTATGCACTCAGCCCACCCCCGCACCTGTTTGCACTCAGCCCCCTCATACCTTTACGCACTCAGTCCCCTCACACCTGTATGCACTCAGCCCTCTCATTAGTAGGAAGTGGATGGAAGGCGCGTGATCAGATGCTTACATCAAGAAATGTATGGTTTATTTATGTAAAAGAATACAGACATATAGTCATATAGATAAAAAATCAAACAAATACTACATAATATTATAAAAAAGGAAAAACAGGTAACAAAATAAGTACTAGGAAGTCATAATTGGGGTGTGCCCATATTGAGGCAGGTATTTAAGAAAGGCTGATGCGTTTCGCGGAAAACCTCTTCATCAGAGCCAGGAGAACTGGAGCACAGTCTGTATGGGCCGGTAGGCCGACATGTGTACATGGGGAGAGGTGGTGTGGCTAGTAGGAGGATGTGTCCTGTGATGGACAATTGATTATTCCAAGTTCCATACCAGTCCACGTCCAGGTGTTCTAGATGGGGTATAAATAAGAACAATATATATCGTACACTACAGACTGGAGACGTAAGATAAGTTTACATTGAAAAATGCATTCAGAAAGTTCAGATGTGAAAACTTAAAATGATAAAAAGTATATAATATAAATATATTAAAAATAAAATATATTAAAAATAAAAATTACCATATCAGTACAAAGAATTAATGATAGATAGTGGGATTTTGAAGCACAGAACATGAGATTCTAGTCTAAATACATACAAATGAATACAAATAAAAAAATCTACGCATACATAAGTGTACGCACACATACTCGTGTACACATACATGCATATACATGCACACACATACACGTGCATAATACACACGCATGTAGATGCATAAAAAACATATATGCATATGAACGATGGTAAATGAAGTAAATAATGCACTGAGACACATTGAGAGATATTGTCTTTCTGCATGGTAAAACCGGTTGTGCTTCTTTCCAAGGACATGCGCATGCGTGTAAAGACTGCCAGCACGTAAAACGTTGTGCTGGAACAGATATGTGGAGGTATGCCCCTGTTCACGGAAAGCACAAATGGGGGCACAAAGATGGCCATGTGGTTTGTGCAGAAACAAAAATGTGTTCATTCAAATGGAAATCCACAAAAATATATACAAAAATGCATATATCAAATGTACATAAAAATCTAAAAATATGCATATATATAAATAAAGAAACAATATGCACAAAATAAATATATGTATATATTCACATAAATCTGTACACATATATATATATATATACACATATACACACACATGTGCACACATATATATACATATACACATACACACATATACATGTCCACATGCATACACACACATGTGGAGACCACCCCTACACAGCATGTATTGTGCCTATGTAGAACCAGTGTCATGGCGGTAGGGTGGGAATGTGTAGTTTGTGCAACGCAATAGCAGAGAGTGGTGGGAGTGGATACGTTGGGGGGATAGTCTGGTGTTGGTGACTCAGCCCTCTCATACCTGTACGCACTCAGCCCCCTCGCCCCTGTATGCACTCAGCCCACCCACACACCTGCACGCACTCAGCCACCTCATACCTGTATGCACTCAGCCCACCCACACACCTGTACGCACTTAGCCCCCTCATACCTGTACGCATTCAGCCCCCTCATAACTGTACGCACTCAGCCCCCTCAGGGCCCATCCTCAGGGGCGTACCTAGAGCATTTGGCACCCAGGGTGGATATTATATCTGGCACCCCCCTTCACTGATCACACCTGTACGCACTAAGCCCCCTTCATACCGGTACGCACTCAGCCCCCTTACACCTGTATGCACTCAGTCCCCTCACACCTGTATGCACTCAGCCTCCTCATACCTGTATGCACTCGGCCCACCCACACACCTATACGCACTCAGCCCCCTCATAAATGTACGCACTCAACCCCCTCACACCCGTACACATTCAGCCCCCTCACACCTGTACGCACTCAGCCCCCTCACACCTGTACGCACTCAGCCCCCTCACACCTGTACGCACTCAGCCCCCTCACACCTGTACGCACTCAGCCCCCTCGCCCCTGTATGGACTCAGCCCACCCACACACCTGTACGCACTCAGCCCATTCATACCATTACGCACTCAGCCCCCTCATAACTGTACGCACTCAGCCCCCTCATAACTGTACGCACTCAGCCCCCTCACACCTGTATGCACTCAGCCCCCTCACACCTGTATGCACTCAGCCCCCTCATACCTGTACACACTCAGCCCACCCACACACCTGTATGCACTCAGCCCCCTCATACCTGTACACTCTCAGCCCCCTCATACCTGTACGCACTCAGCCCCCTCACACCTGTACGCACTCAGCCCCCTCACACCTGTACGCACTCAGCCCCCTCACACCTGTACACTCAGCCCCCTCACACCTGTACGCACTCAGCCCCCTCGCCCCTGTATGGACTCAGCCCACCCACACACCTGTACGCACTCAGCCCCCTCATACCATTACGCACTCAGCCCCCTCATAACTGTACGCACTCAGCCCCCTCATAACTGTACGCACTCAGCCCCCTCACACCTGTATGCACTCAGCCCCCTCATACCTGTACACACTCAGCCCACCCACACACCTGTATGCACTCAGCAGCCTCATACCTGTACACTCTCAGCCCCCTCATACCTGTACGCACTCAGCCCCCTCATACCTGTACACACAGAGCCCCCTCATACCTGTACGCACTCAGCCCCCTCATACCTGTACGCACTCATCCCACCCACATACCTGTACACACTCAGCCCCCTCACACCTGTAAGCACTCAGCCCCCTCACACCTGTATGCACTCAGCCCACCCACAGACCTGTATGCACTTAGTCCCCTCATACCTGTACGCACTCAGCCCCCTCATAACTGTACGCACTCAGCCCCCTCACACCTGTATGCACTCGGCCCCCTCATACCTGTACGCACTCAGCCCACCCACACACCTGGACGCACTCAGCCCCTTCACACCTGTATGCGCTCAGCCCCCTCACACCTGTACGCAATCAGGCCCCTCATACCTGTATGCACTCAGCCCCCTCGTACCTGTATGCACTCAGCCCCCTCGTACCTGTATGCACTCAGCCCCCTCACACCTGTATGCACTCAGCCACCTCATACCTGTACACACTCAGCCCCCTCATACCTGTACGCACACAGCCCCCACACACCTGTATGCACTCAGCTCCCTGATACCTGTACACAATCAGGCCCCTCATACCTGTATGCACTCAGCCCCCTCATACCTGTACGCACTCAGCCCCCTCACACCTGTACGCACTCAGCCCCCTCACACCTGTACGCACTCAGCCCCCTCACACCTGTACACACTCAGCCCCCTCACACCTGTACACACTCAGCCCCCTCATACCTGTACACACTCAGCCCCCTCATACCTGTACGCACTCAGCCGCCTCATAACTGTAAACACTCAGCCCCCTCACACCTGTACGCACTCAGCCCCCTCATACCTGTACGCACTCAGCCCCCTCATACCTCTACACACTCAGCCCACCTACACACCTGTACGCACTCAGCCCTCCCACACACCTGTACGCACTCAGCCCTCCCACACACCTGTACGCACTCAGCCCTCCCACACACCTGTACGCACTCAGCCCCCCCCTCACACCAGTACACATTCAGCCTCCCCTCACTTGTACACTCAATTGCCCCCTGTATATATGTTAGCCCCACATACACACGCACATCTGTAAACACACACACAGCTCTGCCCCCCCATACACAAACACCCTCCTTCCTTCACTTGTACTCACAGCCCCCACTTGTAAGGTGGTCTTCCTTGTCCCAGGTCTTGTTTCCACATGTCCCTGTGAAAATACAGTACAGGCAGCACACACAAGGGGCGCACATACAGGAAGCAGCCAGAGGTGGCAGTAAGGAGCCCGATGTGAGCTTAATGACACAGCAGAGCAGCAGCAGCTGTCGACTCACTCACACAAACACAGAGAGCAAGCACAGCTACAGAGCGCCTCCTGCACCGCCACTTCCTTGTCCCAGCTTTGATAGCCAGTCTGACACCCCCCAGTGTGTGCCGAGAACCGCTCGGTTCTCGGCAGTTGCCGCCGCCATCCTAGGTGAGGGAATCAGGAAGTGAAGCGTTGCGGCTTCACTTCCCGGTTCCCTACTGCGCATGCGCGAGTCGAGCTGCGCGTCCTAATTGGTCCCCGCTCTCTCCTGGGAGCTGTGTGTTCCCAGGAGACAGCGCGGTGGGGACGGGAAGAGGCGTAGACTCCCATGGGAGTCTATGCTGGAAGTGGGTGCAAATACCTGTCTTAGACAGGTATCTGCACCCTCCTCCCCCCTGAAAGGTGCCAAATGTGACACCGGAGGGGGGGAGGGTTCCGAAAAGCGGAAGTTCCATTTTTGTGTGGAACTCCGCTTTAATAGGAATACTGGCAAACTTAAACTTAAATCCCACACTTTTCCAGATCTAATGATCTGTCCAACAGTGTGGGCCTTTCTTCATGCATCGATTAAGTCCCTTAAAAAACAACACTGGCCTTGTTTACCTTAAAATTTAACCAGAAAACAAACCCGGGCATTTACCAACCTTCAGAAACACACGTATCTGGTAATTAAACAATCTGATAAGGGCGGGAATATAGTCCTTTTTGACACACCTCCAATACCAGACTATGTGCCTGGATGTTTTGAACAATAGAACATGGTATACACCAATTGAACACATCATGATTCAACAATTTATTGATGAATTCCGGAGCTTGTGCATTGGAGCATTTTGGGAGGATCTCATTGATGAGGATACTCTCAGGTTCATCAATACTCAGACTCCTCAGGAACCAACTTTCTACACATTACCAAAAACTAGCAAAAACCTTCTAGCACCACCAGGGAGACCCATCTCCGGCGTTGGGTCCCTTACTAAAAAAGGAAGCAAAATTCTAGATGCATTTTTAATGCCACATGTCTTAAGTTTGCCGTCATACATCCGGGACACAACAGACCTGCTCCAACACAGCGAGGGGGTCCAGGTCCCTCCGGATGCCCTCCTCGTGGCTATAGATGTTGAGGCTTTGTACTCGAGCATCCCCCACGAGCAGGGTGTCCGGATGGCTGGTACCTTCTTGATGGAGCAGGATCGCAATACTTGACCTTTTAATCATTTAATTTTGAAACTACTACATTTTATTTTGACAAAAAATTACTCTACATACATGGATCAGATCTATTTACAAACACAGGGGTTGGCTATGGGCACCTCCTGTGCACCTCCTTATGCTAATCTCTACTTGGGGGATTGGAGAGAGCTGTCTTTGGAAACGAGTCCCTGCAACCATTCCTGGCCCATGTGCTGTACAGGTTCATTGACAATTTATTTGTCATTTGGACGGATACAGAACAACTGTTAATTACATTTATCGAATGTTTAAATACCAACCAATTTAATTTACGTTTTACATTCACCTATACAATGACAGTTACATTTCCTTTCTTGACCTCAAAATTTTTAAAAACTCTACTGGCCAAATAGCAATGGATCTCTACCGAAAACCTACAGCGGGCAATACACTGCTCCAAGCCTCCAGTTCTCATCCCCGCCCTCTGATACGCAGTATCCCATATGCCCAATATTTGAGGCTGCATCAGAACTGCACAGCAGATGGGGATTTTCATGTTCAAGCAGCTGCTCTTCGTGAGCGCCTGCTGGCACAGGGTTATACCCGCACCAATCTTAGGAAGGCCTTCAACAAGGCTTTTGCACAAAGTAGATTGTCTCTCTTATATGGCCCCCCTCGTGCAAAACCACCACAAACAGTTAAAATAGTTACTTAATTTTCTACTCATCACAATCAATTATGCACCCTGTTGTCAGAACATTGTCACTTGCTCACGGATCACCACGTTTTGGGCAAATATGTCAGGCCCAAAGCGGAATTGGTGTTCCGTAGAGCAACTACAGAGGGACAGACTTTCTAGTAGTCACTACCGGGGGAATTCATGTGAGACGATGGGTCCACGTGGTACGTTTCGCTGTGGACATTGCCGCCGTTGCCCCTGGATTCAGGAAGGCTCAACTTTTATTCTCCCTAACGGCAAAACTTTCTCCTCTCCCCAACATGCCAACTGTGGCACGAGGGGAGTCATCTATCTAATGGTCTGTACCTGCAATGCATTCTATGTAGGCAAGACCATTAGAAAACTCAGGCAAGAATGGGAGACCATTTATATCATGCTTCTAATGGCAAACTAAAAGAAACAAAAGTGTGGCACTATATATCACATCCACAGCCGTGTGTATTACAATGAAGACATGTAAAAATGGTGAATACTACCAAAAAATGTATGACCATAAAATGGATAGTGTCAAATAATTAATCAGTGTTGATCACATATAAGGTAAATACACAATAATACTTAATCATCATATGTGCCAGTGATTAATAAAAACCCGTGCTGGTTCCATGAGCCAGACACCAAACATAAAAAACATAAAACTTTAGAAGTCCATAAAAAATGTGTAAAAAAATAGTGAAGAAAACATCAACAGAGTTCAAAGGGGGTGATGCATGGCCAGATGGTATTCACAGAATTTTAGTCGCACCAAATCTGGCGAGTGGGCAGAAGGGAGACCACAAGTGTGCATAGATTGTACATCAGTGCCGGGGCCAACACCAGGAGTAGAGGAGGCTTACCGGAAAGAATTGACCTGAAATGGCGTACGCCAGACAGGTCAAGCATAATAACCACTGGTTCTGGCAAATGCGTCTTGTCAGATGTCATCAACAGATGGTGGAAAGAAAAGGGGGGGTCCGCACGGCTTCCTCTCCCATAGGTAATCCAGCATAAGCCAAACGTGTAGTTTCATATGCCATGCGAGGAGCAAACAAAACTCACATAGCGTAAAAACATTTTAAAACACTAGTTTATTAAAATAATAAAAAACAGACTCACATTTTGGAAGAACGAAACAGAGCTCAAATATCAAATAGCGGCGATCGTGAGGGGTCCACCCAATGATCGCCGCTATTTGATATTTGAGCTCTGTTGCGTTCTTCCAAAATGTGAGTCTGATGGTGGAAAGAAAAGGGGGGGTCCGCACGGCTTCCTCTCCCATAGGTAATCCAGCATAAGCCAAACGTGTAGTTTCATATGCCATGTGAGGAGCAAACAAAACTCACATAGCGTAAAAACGTTTTAAAACACTAGTTTATTAAAATAATAAAAAACAGACTCACATTTTGGAAGAACGAAACAGAGTTCAAATATCAAATAGCGTATAAAACTACACGTTTGACTTATGCTGGATTACCTATGGGAGAGGAAGCCGTGCGGACCCCCCTTTTCTTTCCACCATCTGTAGATGACATCTGACAAGACGCATTTCCCAGAACCAGTGGTTAAGCCTCCTCTACTCCTGGTGTTGGCCCCGGCACTGATGTACAATCTATCCACACTTGTGGTCTCCCTTCTGCCCACTCGCCAGATTTGGTGCGACTAAAATTCTGTGAATACCATCTGGCCATGCATCACCCCCTTTGAACTCTGTTGATGTTTTCTTCACTATTTTTTTACACATTTTTTAGTGACTTCTAAAGTTTTATGTTTTTTATGTTTGGTGTCTGGCTCATGGAACCAGCACGGGTTTTTATTAATCACTGACACATCTGATGATTAAGTATTATTGTGTATTTACCTTATATGTGATCAACACTGATTAATTATTTGACACTATCCATTTTATGGTCATACATTTTTTGGTAGTATTCACCATTTTTATATGTCTTCATTGTAATACACACAGCTGTGCATGTGATATATATCACCACACTTTTGTTTCTTTTGTTTTTTTTTTCTACCTTGAGTCTATAAGTGTGTTGGCTGCTTTTCACTTTGTTTCTAAATGTAGAGCTGTACTTAATTTTTATTTTTGCTTTCTAATGGCAAACTCACTACGGTGGGCCATCATATTGGCTTACACCATAGATTTCAACCTGAAGTTGTTAAATTTCTGGTTCTGGAAGTTGTCCCAGAAGACCCAGACGACCCCCGTGGGACAAAGTGATTTTGAGAAGTGAAACCATCTGGATTGAGCGACTGAATGCCCTCATCCCACCGGGTTGCAATTAAGCCCTTTCATACAAACCCTATTTATAAATGATATAACCTCTGGTTCCACCTTTCCTGATTTTGCCTTTGTCCTTTTGGCCGGTGTCTTTGCTGACCTTTGATTGTGGCTCCCCTTTTTTCCACCCACAACCCCCCCCTTTCTCTCTCCCTATCTCCCCCTCTCCTGGTTCTGTGTCCTTGATGACCGGGATGGCTGTTAAATGTTAATTGGGTTAAATATATATTCTAAATAACCTCTTTCAGAAAAACTGAAATTTAACATGGTCCTAAGAATTCAATCCCTTTGCTGTGACACTCATATATTTAACTTAGGTGCTGTCCATTTCTTCTGATCATCCTTGAGATGCTTCTACACCTGCATTTGAGTCCAGCTGTGTTTGATTATACTGATTGGACTTGATTAGGAAAGCCACATACCTGTCTATATAAGACCTTACAGCTCACAGTGTATGTCAGAGCAAATAAGAGTCATGAGGTCAAAGGAACTGCCTGAAGAGCTCAGAGACAGAATTGTGGCAAGGCACAGATATGGCCAAGGTTACAAAAAAATTTCTGCTGCACATAAGGTTCCTAAGAGCACAGTGGCCTCCATAATCCTTCAATGGAAGACGTTTGGGACGACCAGAACCCTTCCTAGAGCTGTCCGTCCGGCCAAACTGAGCTATCGGGGGAGAAGAGCCTTGGTGAGAGAGGTAAAGAAGAACCCAAAGATCACTGTGGCTGAGCTCCAGACAAGGGAGATGGGAGAAAGTTGTAGAAAGTCAACTATCACTGCAGCCCTCCACCAGTTGGGGCTTTATAGCATAGTAGCCCGACGGAAGCCTCTCCTCAGTGCAAGACACATGAAAGCCCGCATGGAGTTTGCTAAAAAACACACTCCAAGATGATGAGAAATAAGATTCTCTGGTCTGATGAGACCAAGATAGAACTTTTTGGCCTTAATTCTAAGCAGTATGTGTGGAGAAAACCAGGCACTGCTCATCACCTGTCCAATACAGCCAAATACAGGGATATCCTGGACGAAAACCTTCTCCAGAGTGCTCAGGACCTCAGACTGGGCCGAAGGTTTACCTTCCAACAAGACAATGACCCTAAGCACACAGCTAAAATAACAAAGGAGTGGCTTCACAACAACTCTGTGACTGTTCTTGAAGGGCCCAGCCAGAGCCCTGACCTAAAACCCAATTGAGCATCTCTGGAGAGACCTAAAAATGGCTGTCCACCAACGTTTACCATCCTACCTGACAGAACTGGAGATGATCTGCAAGGAGGAATGGCAGAGGATCCCCAAATCCAGGTGTGAAAAACTTGTTGCATCTTTCCCCAAAAGACTCATAGCTGTATTAGATCAAAAGGGTGCTTCTACTAATTACTGAGCAAAGGATCTGAATACTTAGGACCATGTGATATTTCAGTTTTTCTTTTTTAATAAATCTGCAAATATGTCAACAATTCTGTGTTTTTCTGTCAATATGGGGTGCTGTGTGTACATTAATGAGGAAAAAAAAATTAACTTAAATGATTTTAGCAAATGGCTGCAATATAACAAAGAGTGAAAAATTTAAGGGGGTCTGAATACTTTCCATCCCCACTGTATATATACAGTATCTCACAAAAAAGAAATTACAATTTGCTACAATGTATAGTAGTGAGTGTACAGCCTGTATAACAGTGTAAATAAAAATAAAATAACTTCAACACACAGCCATTAATGTCTAAACCGCTGGCAATAAAAGTGAGTACACCCCTAAGTGAAAATGTCCAAATTGGGCTCAATTAGCCATTTCCCCTCCCTGGTGTCATGTGACTCATTAGTGTTACAAGGTCTCAGGTGTGAATGGGGATCAGGTGTGTTAAATTCGGTATTATCACTCTCACTCTCTCATGCTGGTCACTTTAAAGTGGAGTTCCACCCAAAAGTGGAACTTCCACTCATTAGATTCCTCCCCCCCTCCGGTGACACAGTTGGCACCTTTCAGGGGGGAGGGGGGTACAGATACCTGTATATTACAGGTATCTGTACCCACTTCCGGCGTAGATAGCCGCAGAATCTGCGGGTATTTACGCCACATCCTGTTCCCCCCCCCCGCTGCCTGCTGGGAAACACACGGGTCCCAGAGGCAGCAGGGACCATTCGTATTGCGCTGCGCGACTCGCGCATGCGCAGTAGGGAACCGGGAAGTGAAGCCGCACGGCTTCACTTCCTGATTCCCTTACCGAAGATGGAGGCGGCAGCACCCGAGGACGGAGAGACGCTTCGGCCTCGGGTGCCGACATCGCGGGCGCCCTGGACAGGTAAGTGTCCATGTTTTAAAAGTCAGCAGCTGCAGTATTTGTAGCTGCTGACTTTTAAAAAAAATTTTTTCGGTGCCGCTCCGCTTTAAGTTCAACATGGCACCTCATGGCAAAGAACTCTGAGGATCTGGAAAAAGAATTGTTGCTCTACATAAAGATGGCCTAGGCTATATAAAAATGCCAAGACCCTAAAACTGAGCTGCAGCAAGGTGGCCAAAACCATACAGTGGTTTAATGGGACAAGTTCCACTCAGAACAGGTCTTGCCATGGTCAACCAAAGAAGTTAAGTGCACGTGCTCAGCGTCATATCCTGAGGTTGTCTTTGGGAAATAGATGTATGAGTGCTGCCAGAAATGCTGCAGAGTTTGAAAGGGTGGGTGGGTCAGTCTGTCAGTGCTCAGACCATACGCTGCACACTGCATCAAATTGGTCTGCATGGCTGTCGTCCCAGAAGGAAGCCTCTTCTAAAGATGATGCACAAGAAAGCCCGCAAATAGTTTGCTGAAGACAAGCAGACTAAGGACATGGATTACTGGAACCATGTCCTGTGGTCTGATGAGACCAAGATAAACTTTTTTGGTTCAGATGGTGTCAAGCGTGTGTCGCAGGAACCAGTTGAGAAGTACAAAGACAAGTGTCTTGCCTACAGTCAAGCATGGTGGTGGGAGTGTCATGGTCTGGGGCTGCATGAGTGCTGCCTGCACTGTGGAGCTACAGTTCATTGAGGGAACCATGAATGCCAACATGTACTGAGACTTACTGAAGCAGAGCATGATCCCCTCCCTTCAGAAACTGGGCCGCCGGGCAGTATTCCAACATGATAACGACCCTAAACACACCTCCAAGACGACCACTGCCTTGCTAAATAAGCTGAGGTTAAAGGTGATGGACTGACCAAGCATGTCTCCAAACCTAAACCCTATTGAGCATCTATGGGTCATCCTCAAAATGAAAGGTTGAGGAGCGCAAGGTCTCTAACATCCACCATCTCCGTGATGTCATCATGGAGGAGTGGAAAAGGACACCAGTGGCAACCTGTAAAGCCCTGTTGAACTCCATCTCCGAGAGGGTTAAGGCAGTGCTGGAAAATAATGGTGGCCACACAAAATATTGACACTTTGGGCCCAATTTGGACAGTTTCATTAAGGGGTGTACTCACTTTTGTTGCCAACGGTTTAGACATTAATGGCTGTCTGTTGAGTTATTTTGAGGGGACAGCAAATTTACACTGTTATACAAGCTGTACACTCACTACTTTACATTGTAGCAAAGTGTCATTTCTTCAGTATTGTCACATGAAAAGATATAATAAAATATTTACAAAAATGTGAGGGGTGCGCTCACTTTTTTGAGATACTGTATATTCATACACACATACAGTGCCTTAACTACTTCCGGACCACCTGCCGTCGTTTTACGTTGCTACTTTGAAGCGGAATAATGTTGTTATGGTAGCAGCTAGCTATATATATATATACTGGGACAGTACGGTTCCCTGTCCTAGTGATTGTTGCCCAGGATTCTCAAATAGGCAGGTTGAGAGGCACTAGGTGGAGTATTTAATTTGGAGGAAACTGTTAAATCAGTTTCCTCTGTGGTTGGTAATATCCAGTTGGGGACTTGGAGATTTCATAGTGATCTGGGTGGGATGGAATCTCCAGTCCTGGGACCGGGTTTTGGGAACAGCCAAGAGTCTGATTGATTACGCAGGTGGGTCCTGGGTAAGAATGAGCTCCGGCGTGTTCGCACATCCCACGTGTAGAGCCCGCCAGGAAGTCACCACGGCGCTGCACTAATCACAGGCAGTTAGACATTTCCCGATCTCTGCAGCCGCACATCAGGAAAATGTCTCACTGCCTGTGATTAGCGCAGCGCCATGCCGACTTCCTGGCGGGCTCTGCATGTGGGCTGTGCGAATGCGCCGGAGCTCATCCTTAGTCCTGGGCTAGTAGCAGAGTCAGGACCAGGGTTCTGGGCTCCACCCTCCTGATGAGTCCAGGCATGCAAAGGAGAAGTGTGCTTGTCGGCACAGGATAGTCTGACAGAGCAGACGGAGGGCCCAAGCCGATGGGCTGTAGCAGCAAGGAAGCTGTAAAAGAGAGTGTCAGCAGAGGTACAGAGTGGGTACCAACTAGGGACACAGTTACAGGGTCAAGAGGACCAAGCTCAACACCTGAACAGCAGTGCTGACCAGAGAGCCAGGTGGCTCTGTATTTTCCATTTGTTATTACATTATTGCTTTGAAGTTGAAACCCCTATGTGAGCTTCCTCTGCTTCTGTTTACATTTCAGAAGTGATGTAATCTCTCCTCGTGACGGTCTTTTCGTCCGAAGCCTGAGGAGAGAAGACATCACTGTGAGTTTGCACCAGCAGCACACTAACACCAGTACACGTAGGCACACAAATAACCCCCCAATCCCCACCTTGATCATCCCCACTGCACCCCCTGTCACAGTGACACCAAAAGCAGTTTTCATATTTTTACTGATCACTGCATTGGTGTCATTTGTGACTTTTATAAGTGTTAGGGATGTTAGTGGTAGGCCCCTTTAGGTCTAGGGTACCCCCCTAACCCCCCTAATAAAGGTTTAACCCCTTGATTGCCCCCCCGTTAACCCTTTCAGCCCCTGTCGCCAGTGTCACTAATCAATCATTTTTCTGATCGCCGTATAAGTGTCACGGGTGACGCTAGTTAGCCAGTTAGCTATTTAGGTTTACCGTCAGCTTTTTATAGCGTCAGGTACCCCCATATACTACCTAATAAAAGTTTTAACCCCCTGATTGCCCCCTAGTTAACCCTTTCACCAGTGAGCATGTATAAGTGTTATGGGTGACGCTGGTTAGTTTGTTTTTTATACCTGCCGTTTATTACCCAATAAAGGTTTAACCCCCTGATCGCCCGGTGGGTGATATCAGTTGCGTTTTAGGGTCAGTTAGGGTCTGCGTCGCCCCAGGCTGCGTCAGATTAGTGCCAGTAGCGCTAACATCCATGCAGGCAGCATACACCTCCCTTAGTGGTATAGTATCTGAACAGATCACTATCTGATCTGATCAGATCTATACTAGCGTCCCCAGCAGTTTAGGGTTCCCAAAAACGCAGTGTTAGCGGGATCAGCCCAGATACCTGCTAGCACCTGCGTTTAGCCCCTCCGCCCAGCCCAGCCCAGAGTCAGGCTTAATCCCTGCAATCGCTAACAGTTTTTTTTGGTAGCGTTTGATACAGTTGCTGACAGCCTAGGAGCTTTTTTTCCTGTGAATCTCACTAGTGTACCAGTAAATTTAGAGCCCAAAATGGGAAATCGAAGGTACACTAGTGAAGAGGGCTACACGTTTCTAAGCATGACAGATAGTGAAGAGGAAATCACTCATCTGTCAGATTCAGGCTCAGAATATGATCCTGTAGACGACAGCGGCTCCATGACAGATAGCTCTGACGACGGAATTGTGGTCCCTGCCAAGGTCAGGCGTACCAAACCCTGATCTTCTTCTGCTGTTGTTGAGGTGCAAGAACCGCAGGGCTCTCGAATGAAGCAGAGAAGTACTAGTGCCGCTCATCCTTCTGGTCAACTGGCAAGCACCAGCGGCCTAGTACACCCCAATCATACATCCAGCACTGCAGTATCATGTGGTCACGTGGCAAGTCCCATAAGTGCAGTTCAAGCTGGCGATGTGGCAAGCACAAGTAGTGTCCTGCTGCCACCAAGAAGACAAAGACAGGCCCGTCGTGCCCATAGTGTCCTTCCTGCAGAATTAGCCAATCCTGATTGAGAGCCCACCACTTCTGCAGCATCCGTACTTCCCCCATACACTGGTCAACCCGGCATTCAGGTGGAATCAGTTGATTTTATGTCACTTCATTCTTATTCGCTGTTTTTCACGGAAGATCTCTATAGATCTATTGTGGACCAAAGCAATTTGTATGCTGGTTAATTCATCGCCACTAATCCCCAGTCCTCCCTTGCCAGAGATTGGAAACCAATTACGGTTTCCGAATTTAAGACCTTTCTGGGCCTATCCCTCCACATGGGCATAACTAAAAAGAGTGAGTTGCAGTCATATTGGTCCACTGACCCAATTCACCATATGCCTGTGTTCTCTGCCTCTATGGCCAGGGCACGATACGAGCAGATCTTGCGGTTCATGCACTTCAACAACAATGAACTCTATCGTCCTCATGGAGACCCTGGATACGATCGGCTCTACAAAATTCGGCCCCTCGTAAACCACTTCAACAAACGTTTTGCAGTCTTGTTTACTCCCCATCAAGTTGTCTGCATTGATGAGTCCCTGATTACGTTTTCTGGCCGCTTGTCTTTCAAACAGTATCTTCCCAGCCAGCGTGCCAGATACGGGGTCAAGATGTATAAGCTCTGAGACAGGGCCACAGGCTATACATATAGTTTTATAGTTTACGAGGGAAGAGATAGTCGCGTAGAGCCGGAGAACTGCCCAGATTACATAGGGAGCACTGGCAAGATTGTGTGGGACACTTGTTTGATCATCATATTGGTGCATGTGGCACCGTGCGACCTAATCGCCGGGGCTTACTTCAGATGCTTGTAGATTCCCGTCTTAGGTTGGGGGAGAGAGCCTGCTTCAAGTGTAATAATTTGCTTGCTGTGAAGTGGATAGATAATAATAATGTTTCCGTTCTTTCCTCCCTTCATGCAGACACGATGGTCCAAATTCCTACGGCGACTGGTGTTGTGGAGAAACCCCTCTGTGTCGACGAATATAACCTTAATATGGGAGGGGTGGACCTCAACAACCAGTTGTTGGCGCCGTACCTAACTGCCCGTAAGGCCAGTCGCTGGTACAAAAAAGTGTCTGTACACTTATTTCAATTGGCTTTGCTGAACGCTCATGTGCTATACAGAGCTTCAGGACGGACTGGATCCTTCCTTAAATTCCATGAAGAGATCGTCAGAGCCCTTCTGTTTCCAGATGGTGCTCCACCTCACCTTCCCAATCCAAATGCAGTAAGCCGGCTGCATGAGAGGCATTTTCTGTATGTCCTCCCGAGTACCCCTACCCAGCGAGCCCCCCAAAGAAAATGTCGTGTCTGTAGAAAGTGCGGATATAGGCGTGACACCCACTATTTTTGTCCCTCCTGTCCTGACAATCCTGGTCTTTGCATTGGTGAATGTTTTGAACGCTACCATACACTAGTGGAGTATTAGCGTAGGGTCTCCCAAGATGCCATCGCATTTTGAGAGACCTGAACCTGGAACAGAACCATTACAGTTACAGTTACAAATAAAAGTGTAAAAAAAATTAAAAAAAACACAAAAAAATATAAAATAAAAAAAAACAAAAATAGTTGTTGTTTTATTGTTCTCTCTCTCTATTGTTCTGCTCTTTTTTTACTGCATTCTATTCTGCAATGTTTTATTGTGTTTTATTGTTAACCATTTTTTTGTTTTCAGGTACGCCATTCAGCTGCAGCGCAGATTTATCTATCTTGACAACAACAGCGTTTGCTCCCACGATACATAAAGCTGTGACTCCAGTGCTGTAGGAGGTGATTTCACCACCACAGTTAAAAAAAAGAGCATATGCAACCTGTGCCTAAAATATATATATGCCGAAGCATGGGGGCAGCAAGGGTAGAGGAGCGATTTGCTCCTAACTTTTGGGGCGGATGCCCCCATGCTTCGGCATATATATATTTTAGGCACAGGTTGCATTAAAAAATGTTTTATTTTTTACTATGTTTTTTCTGTATTTGCTTTGCAGGTATGGTATGTCTTACTGTATACTGTAATGTTACTTTGTTTTATTGTTAATCATCATTTGCTTAGCAGGTACACCATTCAGCTGCAGCGCGGATTTATTTATTTTGACAGCTCCAGCGCTGTAGGAGGTGATTTCACCACCACAGTTAAAAACAAAATGGTGCATGTATGCCCATCATTAGAAGTGGGTGGATGAAGGGAGGTATTCTAATGGTGGGCATACTCACCGATCAATCCCTTTTTTTTGTTCAGCCCACAGGCTGCATGAAAAAAAAGATTACAATATATGCCCAACAAGGCTGGACTTTGAGTGGTTATACCAGAATGTTGCCTGCGGGTTTAGGTACCATCTTTTCAGCCAGCGGTCGGCTTTCATGTAAAAGCAATCTTAGTGGCTAATTAGCCTCTAGACTGCTTTTACAAGCAGTGGGAGGTAATGTCCCCCCCCCGAATGTCCCCCCCCCACCGTCTTCCATGGTTTTCTCTGGCTCTCCTATCCCAACAGGGAACCTGAGAATGCAGCCAGTGGTTCCACCAGCTGACCATAGAGCTGATCAGAGACCAGAATGGCTCCAATCATCTCTATGGCCTAAGAAACCGGAAGCTACAAGCATTTCATGACTTAGATTTCGCCAGATATGAACAGCACCATTGGGAAATTGGGAAAGCATTTTTATCACACTGATCTTGGTCAGATGATTTGAGGGCAGAGGAGAGATCTAGGGTCTAATAGACCCCATTTTTTTCCCAAAAAAAAATTACCTGTCACTACCTATTGCTATCATAGGGGATATTTACATTCCCTGAGATAACAATAAAAATGCTAAAAAAAAAACAATGAAAGGAACAGTTTAAAAATAAAATTAAAAAGCAATATAAATAATTGAAAAAAAAAAAAAAAAAAAAAGCACCCCTGTCCCCCCTGCTCTCACGCAAAGGCGAATGCAAGTGTCAGTCTGGCGTGATATGTAAACAGGAATTGCACCATGCATGTGAGGTATCACCACGAAGGTCAGATTGAAGGCAGTCATTTTAGCAGTAACCTCCTCTGTAAATCTAAAGTGGTAACCTGTAAAGGCTTTTAAAGGCTTTTAAAAATGTATGTAGTTTGTCGCCGCTCCACGTTAGTGCGCAATTTTAAAGCATGTCGTGTTTGGTATCCATGTACTCGGCCTAAGATCATTTTTTTTTATCTCATCAAACATTTGAGCAATATAGTGTGTTTTAGTGCATTAGTGCAGGCTCCCAAAAAGTCCCACATATGTGGTATCCCTGTACTCAGGAGAAGCAGCAGAATCTATTTTGGGGTGTAATTCCACATATACCCATGGCATGTGTGAACAATATATCATTTAGTGACAACTTTTTGCAAAAAAATAAATAAAAAGTTTGTAATTTTCCCGCAACTTGTGGCAAAATATAAAATATTCCATGGACTCAACATGCCTCTCAGCAAATAGCTTGGGGTGTCTACTTTCCAAAATAGGGTCATTTGGGGGGTTTTGTGCCATCTTGGCATTTTATGGCCTTCAAAACTACGATAGGTAGTGAGGTGTGAAATCAAAAATTTATGCCCTTAGAAATCCTGAAGGCGGTGCTTGGTTTTCGGGGCCCCGTACATGGATAGGCTCCCAAAAAGTCCCATACATGTGTGTCACGGAACGTCCCACACTCCGCTTGAGTGCTTCCGTCATATACCACTTCCTCCCAGTCTGTATACAGATATCCCAACCTCTCTGAGCACAACACAAGGCGACACTTGCTTGTTGCTACCAAGAACTCACTTTATTTAGAATCAAAATTACAAGACTTTATATGCCGTTGGAACCTCCTCTAACAATACAACTGTAACTTAATTAACATGAGCTAATTATCTAATCCTTTATACAGCCTAGGTGACTGAGACATGACCTTTCGCCCAGACTTGTGGTCACCGAGCTTCACACAGTTATATCAACACAATAGCAGCTCCAATAGGAGTCGTCCCGTCTCCTACATTGTATAGAGGACAATGTCATCAGCTCATTCAATTAACATAAACACAGGTTGATGACACCAGCATCTCCTCACAGGATGTGTCCCAACAGAATGAATCAGTCTTATCAGCAGGGGGCTGCTGGAGGAATCCCCCCTCCCTCTTCAGGGACACAAATCTACAGTAAGGAGTCCCCATACAATATATACATATATACACGACTGAGTCCGATTAGTACAGTTAAGCCTGGATTTCTCATTCACCTCACAAAGAGTATTGTTCCATTGAAAATCCAGGGCCCATAATCAAAAGGCAACAGGCTTGCATACAGTCCTCTCCAACAGCCTCTGTTCTGGCTAGGTCTGTCACATTTCTCCCCTTTCGGCAGGAGACTAACACAGGAGGAGACCCCAGACGGGTTGACTCCGAAGTTAGTCCATAGTTCCAGTCCTCTACTGCCTGTACCCACACAGTACCCCAAACAAATTATTCCAAACAGAGTATTACTCACCCAGCCATCCTTTGCCTCTCTCAGAGAACATATCTGCCGCTGGGGAGAGGCCCGGACTGGCCCTTCTCCCTGGAATCCTTTCTGCCGCTGGAGAGAAGACAGGGGGACTGGGCTCACTCCATCCTGCTGTTGGGGATCTGGGCCGACTGCCCAGCATCCCTGGGGTATACAGGTGGGGACTGAAGCTCCATCAACCGACACCAGATCAAGCTGCAGTTGTGAGGTGATGACTGCATTCTCTCCTTGGATCCTGATCTGCAGCTCGCGATAGACTGCCACCTCCTCACCTTGGGCCTCCACAATTGCTGCAGGTGTGGGGCAGAGATCTTGGACCCTCTGTCCGGTTGCCAGCACTTCTGCTGGGGGATTGCCAGGTGGTTCCTCCTCTACAGAAACGTCTATTAAATCCCCAGTCTCTGGAAGTGGTAAAAGTGTGGGACAGAGGTCTTGGACCCTCCGTTCAGTTACCAGATCTTCAGCTGGAGAAGTTTGTTTTAACTCCATAGATGCTGCTGGCAGAAAACCACATGTCCCTGTCAGTGTTGTGGGAGAAAGGCCCACTACCTCTTCTCTCAAGAAGGCCGAAGCCACTGTTGGTGCTGGGCAGAACACAGTGAACTTTGGCCCTGATAGCAGCTCTTCTGCTGGAGGCTCATCAGGTTGTTTTTCCTCAGCAGAAAAGTCTATCAAATTCCATGTCTCTGCAACTGATGTCTGGGGATAGAGGTTCACTATCTCCTGTCCATGGAACCCAGAAGATTCTATCATTTCTGGGCAGAGGTTAGCAGAGCTCTGCCCTGTTGTCAGCACTTCAGGTTTGGGGACGGCAATCTCCGGATTTTCCACTGCCGATTCTCTGGCATGCTGCTGAACTTGTTCTAGCAGTTTCCTGTATGCCCTTTCCAGATGCTGTTCCTTCCTTAGCAAATGGTCCAGATCAGGTTTGAGCTCTGAGACCCCTGCAAGACCAAGCATAGACTCTCTATATTCTCTCAGGTCCTCAAGGTAAGGTTCCCCTTCATCGCCAAACATAAAAAGATCTGTAAGGTTCTCCCACAGCAATCCAGGGCCGCCAAAGTCATATCCCTCTGGAGAGCATTCTGTCATCTCCCCTAAATATCCCTCCTCTGCCTGCCATTGCAGAGCCCGATAACGATTGTCCAGCTCTATCTCCTGCTGGACCAACCTGTCCAACTCAGTCACCCATTGCTCCTGGGGCTGCTCTCCCAGGAATGCCATCCGCAATGCCCGTTGGTCACTGGCCCGTTGCTCTTGGATTGGAAAGCACTTGCCCTGTTTTATACCAGCGAGACGGAGGGCTGCAATCCAGAGCTCCACCCGAATTTGCTGCCTAAGCTCCAGGTATTCATCCTCAGACACAGTCCTGGTGTATGTTGAAAGGATGATTCGCAGCAGCCCCGGGAATTCTGATGCCAGGTCCATATCTCCGCTGGGGTGACTGAAGTCTGCTATGCTGATCTTGGATCCAGTTGGAGGTTTGGATGTCCCAGACTATAGGAAGCTATCCCACCGCTGCCACCAATGTCACGGAACGTCCCACACTCCGCTTGAGTGCTTCCGTCATATACCACTTCCTCCCAGTCTGTATACAGATATCCCAACCTCTCTGAGCACAACACAAGGCGACACTTGCTTGTTGCTACCAAGAACTCACTTTATTTAGAATCAAAATTACAAGACTTTATATGCCGTTGGAACCTCCTCTAACAATACAACTGTAACTTAATTAACATGAGCTAATTATCTAATCCTTTATACAGCCTAGGTGACTGAGACATGACCTTTCGCCCAGACTTGTGGTCACCGAGCTTCACACAGTTATATCAACACAATAGCAGCTCCAATAGGAGTCGTCCCGTCTCCTACATTGTATAGAGGACAATGTCATCAGCTCATTCAATTAACATAAACACAGGTTGATGACACCAGCATCTCCTCACAGGATGTGTCCCAACAGAATGAATCAGTCTTATCAGCAGGGGGCTGCTGGAGGAATCCCCCCTCCCTCTTCAGGGACACAAATCTACAGTAAAGAGTCCCCATACAATATATACATATATACACGACTGAGTCCGATTAGTACAGTTAAGCCTGGATTTCTCATTCACCTCACAAAGAGTATTGTTCCATTGAAAATCCAGGGCCCATAATCAAAAGGCAACAGGCTTGCATACAGTCCTCTCCAACAGCCTCTGTTCTGGCTAGGTCTGTCACAATGTGGTATCCCCGTACTTAGGAGAAGCAGCAAAATGTATTTTGGGGTGCAATTCCACATATAACCATGTGTGAGCAATATATCATTTAGTGACAACTTTTTGTAAAAATGTATTTATTTTTTGTCATTATTCAATCACTTGGGACAAAAAAAAAATATTATTCAATGGGCTCAACATACCTCTCAGCAATTTCCTTGGGGTGTCTACTTTCCAAAATGAGGTAATTTGGGAGGGTTTTGTACTGCCCTACCATTTTAGCAGCTCAAGAAATTAGATATGTAGTCATATACTAAAAGCTGCGTAAATTCCAGTAAATGTACCATAGTTTGTAGATGCGATAACTTTAGTGCAAACGAATAAATATACGCTTATAGACTTTTTTTTGCCAAAGACATGTGGCAAGGTGAACCTTGGGGGAGAATTACCTGCTGGTGTCTTCAGCGTCATATGGCTCGATTGGACATCTGAGGTCCCTGGAGGAAAAGGCCCTGGCTGGGTATTAGCCACAAGCGTCAAAGCTTGTGCAGCTGGTAAGCGTGCACTCTCTGTGGTGGTGGATTCACTCTCACCGTCCTTAAAGTCACTTAAAGTCCACCAACTTTTGCTGTTTGTCTATTCACTTAATTTTCTCATTGGAGGAATTTCCAAGATTCCACTGTGCATTGGAGGACTTTATATATGTCACATAATTCACCCATTGGAACTTGTTGTTATTTTTAAAAATTAAAAATGTAATTTAATTTAATTTAAAAATATTTTTAATTAAAAATGTTCTAAATTTGTTTGCATTCACATTGGGCAACATGTCAATCTGAGAGCGCAGCTCCCTATCACTTTGAGTTGCAGCTATAATTTTAGGTTCATATACAGCGCAGTCTTTTTTCTTATACACAGCCATTAATGTCTAAACCGCTGGCAACAAAAGTGAGTACACCCCTAAGTGAAATTGTCAAAATTGGGCCCAATTTGTCATTTTCTCTCCTCGGTGCCATGTGACTCGATAGTGTTACTAGGTCTCAAGTGTGAATGGGGAGCAGGTGTGTTAAATTTGGTGTTATCTCTCTCACTCTCTCATACAGGTCACTAGAAGTTCAATATAGCACCTCATGGCAAAGAACTCTCTGAGGATCTGAAAAAAAGAATTGTTGCTCTACATAAGAATGGCCTAGGCTATAAGAAGATTGCCAAGACCCTGAAACTGAGCTGCAGACAATACAGCGGTTAAACAGGACAGATTCGACTCAGAACAGGCCTCGCCATGGTAGACCAAAGAAGTTGAGTGCACGTGCTCAGCAGCATATCCAGAGGTTGTCTTTGGGAAATAGACATATGAGTGCTGCCAGCATTGCTGCAGAGGTTGAAGGGGTGGGGGGTCAGCCTGTCAGTGCTCAGACCATACGCCGCACACTGCATCAAATTGGTCTGCATGGCTGTTGTCCCAAAAGGAAGCCTCTTCTAAAGATGATGCACAAGAAAACCTGCAAACAGTTTGCTGAAGACAAGCAGACTAAGGACATGGATTACTGGAACCATGTGGTCTGATGAGACCAAGTTAAAATTTTTTGGTTCAGATGGTGTCAAGCCTGTGTGGCGGCAACCAGTTAAGGAGTACAAATACAAGTGTCTTGCCTACAGTCAAGCATGGTGGTGGGATTGTTATGGTCTGGGGTTGCGTGGGGAACCATGAGTGCCAACATGTACTGTAACATACTGAAGCAGAGCATGATCCCCTCCCTTCGGAGACTGGGCCGCAGGGCAGTATTCCAACATGATAACGACCACAAACACACCTCCAAGACGACCGCTGCCTTACTAAAAAAGCTGAGGGTAAAGGTGAGGGACTGGCCAAGCATGTCCCCAGACCTAAACCCTATTAAACACCTGTGGGTCATCCTCACACAGAGGTGGAGGAGTCCAAGGTCTCTAACATCCACCAGCTCCATGATGTCATCATGGAGGAATGGAAGAGGACACCAGTGGCAACCTGTGAAGCTCTGGTGAACTCAATGCCCAAGAGGGTTAAGGCAGTGTTGGAAAATAATGGTGGCCACACAAAATATTGAAACTTTGGGCCCAATTTGGCCATTTTCAATTAGGGGTGTACTCACTTTTGTTGCCAGCAGTTTAGACATTAATGGCTGTGTGTTGGGTTATTTTAAGGGGACAGCAAATTGACACTGTTATACAAGCTGTACACTCACTTCTTTACATTGTAGCAACGTGTCATTTCTTTAGTGTTGTCACATGAAAAGGTACAATAAATAGTTACAAAAATGTGCGGGGTATACTCACTTTTGTGAGATACTGTATATAGAGTAGCTTTCTAGTCTTTGGTTTGGTGGCTGCCTTTGTTTTCTTTTTTCTAGATTCTTTTGCATTATTTTAAACTGGCAACCCTGCACATAACACACTTAATGTGCCTGGGTGGCTACGTCACTCTTTTATGGAGGATCTATGGAGGAAATCATACTTGCCACCAGTGGCAGCTGGTGGGTTGGCAGGTCTTCTCCTAGGCGTCCAATAGGATCATTTTAGCCAATTGGGAAACGAGTCTCATAACCCGCTTCCTGATTATCCAGGAGGAGGATTTGTGTGAGAATAGCAAATATTTATTCGCTGTTGTCACACAACTGGGTGGGCTCGGAGCACAGTGCTCTGCGCCCAGAGACCACCCTTTTTTGAAGGCTCATAGAGCCTCTGACTCTAATCACGTGTGTCCAAAAAAACCACACCCCTCTTTGGAATCCATGGTCTGGCGTCTCTGTATGTAGATCAGGGGGCTGGACACATGGATGGGGGGGGGGGGGGGGCGGTGCCCATGCGCATTCTATGAATGGGCCACCACCGCTTGCCAGCCTAGACTACAAACACATCCATACCTCTTCATCTCCATGGGGCCATTTTAATCGGTGGTTTACAGAAGAAAGCTATGAATGATGATATTCTTCTGTGCAGCTCAAAGGAGGTATTTTCTGTATTTGCTGAAAATGTTCCTAACTTGCCTCCTCATTGCCCACTTTAACCCCTTAAACCCCTCACTATCTTGCTGTAACCTCATGCATTCCTTGCTGTTGTGAGGCACTTGCAGAGGCACAAATCACTTGAATAACTCGTTCTCAATGGGCGCTACACTCGCCCCAAAGCTACAGGGGGTATAATTCCTGCCGTGGCCGCAGCATGTGTGCACCCCTAGCTGTTGTCTCTGCAGCTAAAGGGGGAGCAAGTGGGTGGCAGTTATAACGCAGCTCAACCACTGGGTTTTACCACTACACCACTATTATGAACAAACCCTTAAAATTACATCCTGATTTGTATTTAGATTGGAGCAATAATTAAATATGTAAAATGTAAATATATAGTGTAGTGTATGATTTGTAATTATTTTTGTTATAATATATACAGTATATACATACGGCATATACGTATATGTTGGAATTAGTAGTATACTGTATATATGTATACTATATATGTATACTGTATATGCATTTCATCTAACAAAGGGAAATCCAAAATCCCATATTTGTTGCAGTAGTTTGATTAGCTGCTTATTAAAATGTGTTTTTTTTTTTTTTTTAATGTGTCACAATGATTTCAGTCCTCCTAAAATAAATATATATAAGAAAAGAAGTCTTATATGAGGCCTCTCATAATCCCTTCCATTAGTTGTTTTTTATTTGTCCTCAAAGCTCTGCAATCTGTCACTGGAAGTAGCCATTGCTAATCCTTTCAGAGCAGCAAATGTTGTGAGCGGGGAGAGGGAGAAGGGGTGACAGGAGTAGACAGCTTCTGTAAAGACATGTTCGCTGGGATTTGGCAATTCCTCCCCACTCCTCCAGCACTGCCTACGCAGCGGGGGCTTGTGAGAATATTAACATCAGAACACTAAGCAGATCATGATGTCATCAGGTGAGTCACTGGGGGACTTCTACAACATCAAACTTCCCAGACCTTATGAGGGTTTTCTCTATAATGAGCTTATTTACATTATGGATAGATTTATTCAGTTCTGGCCTTAAACCTTTATGTTTAAATGCTAAAGGTTTATTTTCTTCTATAAGGTATACAGTACTTATCATTTTGTTTGCTTTTTTTAGCCAGCAGTGCTCGAACAGCTTATAGATTATTGCATGCTGAGCTGTAGCTGTCAATGTTTTTTACTGCTATGGTCTTGCAAAAAGCAAAATAATACACACACACCAGTTTGACTACTGGCCAGTGAGCTCATACAGGCCAATTAATAATATACAGTATGGGAAGATCATTTACAACTTAAGAATATAGAAGACACCACATAAGTTAGATCTGAGCAGCATTAACCAGGAACAATTCCAAGGTTTCAGATAACAATATATGGTATGTCACTTAATTTATGACTTATTGAAGGGTTAGCTAAAGCAGAGCTCCACCCAAAGGTCTTGTTCGTACCCCCCCCATACACTGCCACATTTGGCACTTCTTGGGGGGGGGGGAGTGGATACCTGTCAAAAACCTCTCCCACACACCATTCAGAAAGCTCAGAGCGACACATGCATGTGCAGTAGGAAATGGGCTGTAAAGCCACAAGGCAGGATGCCAGTGCCTTCACCCATGGACGCATCATCTAGGGGTGCCGACATCATGGGATACCTGGACAGGTAAATGTCCTTTCATTAAAAGACAGCAGCTACATTTTTTTTTTTACTGTATATTTTTTTTAATACAGGCTCGAACTCCACTTTAAAACCGTGTTATAATAATGAGGGATTTTAATTATCCAGACATAGACTGGGTGGAGGGAACCACGCACTCGTCTAAGGCTCGCCAGTTCCTAAATGTCTTGCAGGACAATTTCATGGGTCAGATGGTAGATGCCCCAACTAGAAGCAAGGCATTATTAGATCTACTGATTACCAACAATACAGACCTGATCACGGATGTGGAAATACGTGGCAATTTAGGGAACAAAGATCACAGGTCAATTGGCTTCAGTATATATCACACAAATCGGAAACACAAGGGGAACACAAAGACACTGAATTTCAAAAGAGCCAACTTCCCTAAACTACGAACCTTGCTAGAAGATATAAAATCTTAAAAACAAAGAACACAGAGGAGAGATGGGTTTACTTTAAGAGCATATCAAATATTAAAAGGGCATTAGCCAGTGTATCCCATTGGGAAATAAATTTAAAAGAGCGAACAAAAGTCCAGGATGGCTGTATGCAGTTTTCATCTTTTGACGAATTAAATAGACAGAAACGCAAAGTTTTGAAGTTTTGAAGTGCAACTTACATTTTACAAACCATGTCACAAAGTCCTGGTCAAAAGTAGCAAAATTGTCAGCACAATAAACACAACTGATTTATTTATGCTGAGACTGGTACTGGTTTTACCTTTCATAGGCTTGTTAAAGTGATTGTAAAGACTTGTTTTTTATTTTTTTAAATAACAAACATATCATACTTACTTCCACTGTGTAGCTTGTTTTGCACAGAGTGGCCCCGAACATCCTCTTCTGGGGTCCCTTAGGCGGCTCTCGCAGCTCCTCCTCACATCAGATAACCCCCTGGGAGAAGCGCTCTCCCGGGGGGATACCTTGCGGGAGCTCTCCTGAGTCCAGAATTTGCGTCTATAGACGCCCCCCGGCCCCCGCGTCATTGGAATTGATTGACAGCAGGGGGAGCCAATGGCTGCGCTGCTATCAATCTATCCAATCAAGAGCCGAGAACCCCGGCCAGAGGAAGAGCGTGTCTCCGGCGTGTGAAGTTCTGGGGCTCAGGTAAGTAAAATGGGGGGGGCTGGGGGCCTGGTCACTGCCAGGTGTTTTTTCACCTTGATGCATAGGATGCATCAAGGTGAAAAAACACGAGGGTTTACAACCCCTTTAAAATCAGCCATGGTTTCATCAAACAGACACGTGATGCAGCTAAATATAACATATAAAAAACAAGAGATTGCCGCGTTGGTATCTAATAAACAAAACTATATGATGGTAATAATGAGTCCAACAGTGATAAAATAATATAAATAATAGTTTCCAAAAGTTGTACAAAAATCATGGATTTACACACCCCATCAAAGATCCACCCATGGAAAACAAATGGAAATGGCAATGAAGTCAGCCTTGCAAGTCAATCTTTTCCTTTTCTCTCATACAGATTAGGGATGAGCCGAACACCCCCCCCGGTTCGGTTCACAGCAGAACATGCAAACAGGCAAAAAATTTGGCAGAACACACCAACACCGTTAAAGTGTTTGGGCACCTGGGTCCTTGCCCCAGGGGACATGTATCAATGCAAACATTTTTTTTTTTTAAACGGCCATTTTTTCAGGAGCAGTGATTGTTTTAATGCTTAAAGTGAAACAATAAAAATGAAATATTTCTTTAAATATCGTGCCTGGGGGGTGTCTATAGTATGCCTGTAAATTGGCACATTTTTCGAGTGTTTAGAACAATACCACAGCAAAATGAAATTTCTAAAGGAAAAATTGTCATTGAAAACTGATCACGGCTGTAATGAATGGTCGGGTCTTGGCAATATAGATAAAACTCATTAAAAAAAAGAGCATAGGATCCCCCCCCCAGTCCATTAGCAGGCCCTTTGGGTCTGGTATGAATATAAAGGGGAACCCCGAACCAAAATTTAAAAAAAAAATTGCGTGGGTGTCCCCCTAAAATCCTACCAGGTCCTTTGGGTCTTCCCCCCCTTTTCCTGCGGCCTGCCAGGATTCGTGCTCGGATAAAGGTCTGGTATGGATTTTGGGGGGGACCCCTACGCCATTTTTAAAAAAAAATTTGGGGCAGGGTTCCCCTTAAAATCCATGCCAGACCTGAGGGATCTGGTATGGATTTTGGGGGGGGCCCTACGCCATTTTTTTAAAATTTGGCGCAGGGTTCCCCTTAATTTCCATACCAGACCCAAAGGGCCTGGTAATAGACAGGGGGGGGGGGGATCCCATGCTCTTTTTTCAATTATCTGTATCTATATTGGCAAGACCTGACAATTCATTACAGCCGCAATCAGTTTTAAATGACAATTTTTCCTTTACAAATGTCATTTTGCTGTGGTACTGTTCTCAACACAGGAAAAATGCGTCACTTTACAGGCATACTATAGATACCCCCCAGACACAATATTTAAAGGAATATTTCATTATTTATTATTTAAGAATATTTCAGATCACAAACTGGCATGGTAAGTTGAGCATAGACTCCACCCCTAGGACCAGAGTTCATTGCTACTGGACTCGTCTATTGATGCAGGCAACAGCATGTGGTGAAATTTGAGTTTTTTCAAAAAAAAATTTATGTTCAAAAATTATCAGTCATTTTTTCCCTTTAAAAATGCTTATAAATGCAAACAGTTACACGCGGTTACAAGCATTTGGCGTTTGAAATGCCAGTAAACTACAGTCCTGAACGTGATTTTTCTGCTTTCAAAAAAATGTCTGTAACCTCAACTGCCTCTAAACTACTATAAACAACTGAGTGTACATGTACACATAGGATCATAAGGTAAGAACTTCAGTTTATCAGCTGTAGTGTACTTGAGGCCTAAATCTCTAGAGCCTCTAGCCTCAGAAAATCTGGTGCTTTAAACTGTGCCCCCCCCCCAAAAAAAAAATCTTTACAGATCAATAGTAAATGTAATGCAGTAACGTTACTTTAAGTGGTTGTAAACAAAACTTGCAAGACAAAAGCATAGTGAGCTAGTACGCATAGCATACTAGCTCATTATCAATTACTGACCGAAGCCCCTGCAGCCGTCCTCGTACAGTGCTCCGGCGGCTGACATCGCTCCTGGAGTTACTTCCGGGTATCGCGGGCTCCGGCGCTGTGACTGGCCAGAGCCGCGATGACGTCACTCCCACTTATGCGCGTGGGAGCTGCCTTTGCTTCAGTTTGCTTCAGTTGGCATGCATGCTGATACAGGGGATATCTCCTAAACTGTTCAGTTGTAGGAGAGATCCATGGTAGCTACAGGTAAGCCGTATTATAGGCTTACCTGTAGAAAAAAGTGTGTTGTAAGTGTTTACAACCACTTTAACCACTTGCCGACTGCCTAACGCAGATATACTGCGGCAGAATGGCACGGACAGGCAAAATCACGTACCTGGTACGTGATTTGCCTCCCGCAGTGCCCGAGGCAGTTGGCATCGTTAGGGGAGCGATCCGTGCTGAGGGGGAGGCCACTCATTCATGGCCACCCCCTTGCGATCGCTCCCAACGAATGAAATCTTCCTCTGCTGCTGTAATGCAAACAGCGGCAGAAGAAGTGATGTCATCTCTCCTCGTGTTGGTCTTTTTGTTCCGACACCAAGGAGAGAGGTAAGCCTGCACAACACTACACTGACAGTAGAACACTCTAGGCACACTTTTCACCCCCCCGATCACCCCCCTGTACCCCTTGTCACAGTGACACCAATAGTAGTTTTGTTTTTTTTCTGATTATTGCATTGGTGTCATTTTGTGACAGTTATAAGTGGTAGGGCAGTTAGTGGTAGGCCCCTTTAGGTCTAGGGTACCCCCCTAACCCCCCCTAATAAAGTTTTAACCCCTTGATCACCCCCTGTCGCCAGTGTCATTAAGCAATTTTTTCTGATCACTGTATTAGTGTCAGGTGACGCTAGTTAGGGAGGTAAGTATTTAGGTTCGCCGTCAGCGTTTTATAGCGTCAGGGACCCCCATATACTACCTAGTAAAGGTTTTAACCCCCTGATTGCCCCCTAGTTAACCCTTTCACCAGTGATCACTGTATAACTGTTACGGGTGACGCTGGTTAGTTAGTTTGTTTTTTATAGTTTCAGGGCACCCGCCCTTTATTACCTAATAAAGGTTTAAACCCCTGATCGCAAGGCGGTGATATAAGTTAAGTTTTAGGGTCAGATAGGGTCTGCGTCGCCCCAGGCAGCGTCAGGTTAGTGCCAGTACCGCTAACACCCACGCACGCAGCATACACCTCCCTTAGTGGTATAATATCTGAACGGATCAATATCTGATCCGATCAGATCTATACTAGCGTCCCCAGCAGTTTAAGGTTCCCAAAAACGCAGTGTTAGTGGGATCAGCCCAGATACCTGCTAGCACCTGCGTTTAGCCCCTCCGCCCAGCCCAGCCCAGCCCACCCAAGTGCAGTATCGATCGATCACTGTCACTTACAAAACACTAAACACACATAACTGCAGCGTTCGCAGAGTCAGGTCTGATCCCTGCGATCGCTAAAAAAATTTTTGGTAGCGTTTTGATACAGTCGCTAACAGTCAAGAGCTTTTTTTACCTGTAAGTCTCACTAGTGTACCACTAAATTTAGAGCCCAAAATGGCAAATCAAAGGTACACTAGTGAAGAGGTCTACACGTTTCTGGGCATGACAGATAGTGAAGAGGAAGTCACTCATCTGTCAGATTCAGGCTCAGAATACGATACTGTAGACGACAGCGGCTCCATGACAGATAGCTTTGACGACGGAGTTGTGGTCCCTGCCAAGGTCAGGCGTACCAGACCCCGAACTTCTTCTTCTGTCCTTGATGTGCAAGAACTGCAGGTCCCTCATATGGAGCAGAGCAGTACTAGTGCCGCTATTCCTTCTGGTGAACTGGCAAGCACCAGCGGCCTAGTACACCCTGTTTGTAGTCAATCCAGTACTGCAGTATCATGTGGTGACGTGGCGAGTCCCATAAGTGCAATTCAAGCTGGTGAGGTGGCAAGCACAAGTAGTGTCCCGATGCCACCAAGAAGACGAACACAGGCCTGTCGTGCCCATAGTGCCCTTCCTGCTGCATTTGCCAATCCTAATTAGGAACCCACCACTTTTGCAGCACCCGTACTTCGCCCATTCACTGGCCAACCCGGCATTCAGGTGGAAACAGTTGATTTTATGACACTTGATGTTTATTCGCTGTTTTTCACCGAAGATCGCTATAGATCTATTGTGGAGCAAAGCAATTTGTACGCTGGTCAACACATCGCCACTATTCCCCAGTCCTCCCTTGCCAGAGATTGGAGACCAATTACGGTTTCCGAATTTAAGCTCTTTCTGGGCCTTTCCCTCAACATGGGCATAACTAAAAAGAGTGAGCTGCGGTCATATTAATCCACTGATCCAATTCACCATATGCCCTTGTTCTCTGCCTCCATGACCAGGGCACGATAGAAGCAGATCTTGCGGTTCATGCACTTCAATGACAATGAACTCTGTCGTCCTCGTGGAGACCCTGGATACGATCGGCTCTACAAAATTCGGCCCCTCGTAAACCACTTCAACCAACGTTTTGCATACTTGTTTACTCCCCATCAAGTTGTCTGCGTTGATGAGTCCCTGATTAAGTTTTCTGGCCGCTTGTCATTCAAACAGTACCTTCCCAGCAAGCTTGCCAGATACCGGGACAAGATATATAAGCTCTGTGACATGTAGTTTTTATGGTTTACGAAGGAAAAGAGCCATGTAGAGCCGACAAACTGCCCTGACTACATAGGAAGCGCTGGCAAGATTGTGTGGGACTTGGTGTCACCCTTATTCGGAAAGGGGTACCACTTATATTAGACTCAAATTTGGAACGGGTTACAGTTTCAAAAGTTACAGTTACAAAAAAAAATGTAAAAAAAAAAAAAAAAACACCAAAAAATATATAAAAAAAAAAATTGTTGTTTTATTGTTCTCTCTCTATTCTCTCTCTATTGTTCTGCTCTTTTGTTACTGTATTCTATTCTGCAGTGTTTTATTGTTATTATGTTTTATCATGTTATCATGTTTGCTTTATAGGTATGCAATTTGTTTATACTTTTCTGCCTACTGTGTTTTATTGTTAACCATTTTTTTGTTTTCAGGTACACCATTCAGCTGCAGAGCGGATTTATTTATCTTGACAGCAACAGCGTTTGCTCCCACGATACATAAAGCCGTGACTCCAGCGTTGTCAGAGGTGATTTCACCAACACAGTTAAAAAAAAGAGCATATATGTCAAAGCCGGGGGGCATCAGGGGCGGAGGAGCGATTTGCTCCTACCTTTTGCGGGTGGATGCCCCCATGCTTCGGCATATATATATTTTAGGCACAGGTTGCGTTAAAAAATGTTCTATTTTTTACTATGTTTTATTTGTATTTGCTTTGCAGGTATGGTAAGTCTTACTGTTATACTGTAATGTTACTTTGTTTTATTGTTAACCATCATTTGCTTAGCAGGTACGCCATTCAGTTGCAGCGTGGACTTATTTATCTTGACGGCAACAGCGTTTGCTCCCACGATACATAAAGCCGTGACTCCAGCGCTGTAGGAGGTGATTTCACCACCACAGTTAAAAAAAAGAGCATATATGCCGAAGCATGGGGGCAGCAGGGGATTGGAGCGATTTGCTTCTACCTTTTGGGGTGGATGCCCCCATGCTTCGGCATATATAAACGGTGCATGTATGCCCATCATTAGAAGTGGGTGGATGAAGGGAGGTATTCTAATGGTGGGCATACCCAACGATCAATCTCTTTTTTTCATGCAGCCCACAGGCTGCATGAAAAAAAAGTTTACAATATATGCCCAACAAGGACCAGCAACGTACTGGTATGTTGCTGGACTTTGAGTGGTTATACCAGAATGATGCCTGCAGGTTTAGGTATCATCTTGGTATCATTCTTTTCAGTCAGCGGTCGGCTTTCATGTGAAAGCAATCCTAGTGGCTAATTAGCCTCTAGACTGCTTTTACAAGCAGTGGGAGAGAATGCCCCCCCACCGTCTTCCATGTTTTTCTCTGGCTCTCCTGTCCCAACAGGGAACCTGAAAATGCAGCCGGTGGATCGGCCAGCTGACCATAGAGCTGATCAGAGACCAGAATGGCTCCAAACATCTCTATGGCCTAAGAAACCAGAGGCTACAAGCATTTTATGACTTAGATTTCGCCGGATGTAAACAGCGCCATTGGGAAATTGGGAAAGCATTTTATCACACCGATCTTGGTGTGGTCAGATGCTTTGAAGGCAGAGGAGAGATCTAGGGTCTAATAGACCCCAATTTTTTCAAAAAAGAGTACCTGTCACCACCTATTGCTATCATAGGGGGTATTTACATTCCCTGAGATAACAATAAAAATGATTAAAAAAAAATGAAAAGAACAGTTTAAAAATAAGATAAAAAAGCAAAAAAAAAAGCAAAAAAAAGCACCCCTGTCCCCCCTGCTCTCATGCAAAGGCGAACGCAAGCGTCGGTCTGGCATCAAATGTAAACAGCAATTGCACCATGCATGTGAGGTATCACCGCGAAGGTCAGATCGAGGGCAGTAATTTTAGCAGTAGACCTCCTCTGTAAATCTAAAGTGATAACCTGTAAAGGCTTTTAAAGGCTTTTAAAAATGTATTTAGTTTGTTGCCACTGCACGTTTGTGCGCAATTTTAAAGCATGTCGTGTTTGGTATCCATGTACTCGGCCTAAGATCACTTTTTTTATCTCATCAAACATTTGGGCAATATAGTGTGTTTTAGTGCATTCAAATTTTAAAAAGTGTGTTTTTTCCCAAAAAAATGCGTTTGAAAAATTGCTGCGCAAATACTGTGTGAAAAAAAAATTAAACACCCACCATTTTAATCTGTAGGGCATTTGCTTTAAAAAAAATATATAACGTTTGGGGGTTCAAAGTAATTTTTTTGCAAAAAAAAATAATTTTTTCATGTAAACAAAAAGTGTCAGAAAGGGCTTTGTCTTCAAGTGGTTAGAAGAGTGGGTGATGTGTGACATAAGCTTCTAAATGTTGTGCATAAAATGCCAGGACAGTTCAAAACCCCCCCAAATGACCCCATTTTTGAAAGTAGACACCCCAAGCTATTTGCTGAGAGGCATGTCGAGTCCATGGAATATTTTATATTGTGACACAAGTTACGGGAAAAAGACAAATTTTATTTTTTTTGCACAAAGTTGTGACTAAATAATTTATTGCTCAAACATGCCATGGGAATATGTGAAATTACACCCCAAAATACATTCTGTTGCTTCTCCTGAGTACAGGGACACCACATGTGTGAGACTTTTTGGGAGCCTAGCTGCGTACGGGACCCCGAAAACCAAGCACCGCCTTCAGGCTTTCTAAGGGTGTAAATTTTTGATTTCACTCTTCACTACCTATCACAGTTTCGGAGGCCATGGATTGCCCAGGTGGCACAACCCCCCCCCCCCCCCAAATGACCCCATTTTGGAAAGTAGACACCCAAAGCTATTTGCTGAGAGGTATAGTGAGTATTTTGCAGACCTCACTTTTTGTCACAAAGTTTTGAAAATTAAAAAAAGAAAAAAAAAATATTTTCTTGTCTTTCTTCATTTTCAAAAACAAATGAGAGCTGCAAAATACTCACCATGCCTCTCAGCAAATAGCTTGGGGTGTCTACTTTCCAAAATGGGGTCATTTGGGGGGGGGGGGTTATGCTATCATGGCATTTTATGGCCTTCAAAACTGTTATAGGTAGTGAGGAGTGAAATCAAAAATGTACGCCCTTTGAAATCCTGAAGGCGGTGATTGGTTTTCGGGGCCCCGTATGCAGCTGGGCTCCCAAAAAGTCTCACACATGTGGTATCCCCGTACTCAGGAGAAGCAGCAGAATGTATTTTGGGGTGTAATTCCACATATGCCCATGGCATGTTTGAGCAATATATCGTTTAGTGACAACTTTGTGCAAAAAAAAAAAAAAAAAAAAGTTTGTCACTTTTCCGCAACTTGTGGAAAAATATAAAATATTCCATGGACTCAACATGCCTCTCAACAAATAGCTTGGGGTGTCTACTTTCCAAAATGGGGTCATTTGGGGGGTTTTGTGCCATCTGGGAATTTTATGGCCTTCAAAACTGTGATAGGTAGTGAGGAGTGAAATAAAAAATTTATGCCCTTCGAAATCCTGAAGGCGGTGCTTGGTTTTCGGGGGCCCTGTACGCGGCTGGGCTCCCAAAAAGTCCCACACATGTGGTATCCCCATACTCAGGAGAATCAGCAGAATGTATTTTGGGGTGCCATTCCACATATGCCCATGGCCTGTGTGAGCAATATATCATTTAGTGACAACTTTGTGCAAAAAAAAAAAAGTTTGTCATTTTCCTGCAACTTGTGGCAAAATATAAAATATTCCATGGACTCAACATGCCTCTCAGCAAATAGCTTGGGGTGTCTACTTTCCAAAATGGGGTCATTTGGGAAGGGGGGGGGTTTCTGCCATCTTGGCATTTTATGGCCTTCAAAACTGTTATAGGCAGTGTCACGGAACGTCCCACACTCCGCTTGAGTGCTTCCGTCATATACCACTTCCTCCCAGTCTGTATACAGATATCCCAACCTCTCTGAGCACAAACAAGGCGACACTTGCTTGTTGCTACTAAGAACTCACTTTATTCAGAACCAGAATACAGTCTTATATACACAGGAGAAGATTACTCTAACAATACAAATGTAACCTAATTAACATGAGCTAATTATCTAATCCTTTATACAGCTTAGGTGACTGAGACTTGACCTTTCGCCCAGACTTGTGGTCACCGAGCTTCATACAGTTAATTAACACAATAGCAGTCGTCCCGTCTCCTACATTGTATAGAGGACAATGTCATTAGCTCATTCAATTAACATAAACACAGGTTGATGACACCAGCATCTCCTCACAGGATGTGTCCCAACAGAATGAATCCATTGAAAATCCAGGGCCCATAATCAAAAGGCAACAGGCTTGCATACAGTCCTCTCCAACAGCCTCTGTCCCGGCTAGGTCTGTGACATTTCTCCCCTTTCGGCAGGAGACTAACACAGGAGGAGACCCCAGACGGGTTGACTCCGAAGTTAGTCCATAGTTCCAGTCCTCTACTGCCTGTACCCACACAGTACCCCAAACAAATTGTTCCAAACAGAGTATTACTCACCCAGCCAACCTCTGCCTCTCTCAGAGAACATATCTGCCGCTGGGGAGAGGCCTGGACTGGCTCTTCTCCCTGGAATCCTTTCTGCCACTGGAGAGAAGACAGGGTGTCTGGGCTCACTCTGTCATGCTGTTGGGGATCGGGGCCGACTGCCCACCATCCCTGGAGTATACAGGTGGAGACTGAAGTCCCATCCACCTTCACAGGAAATCCATCCTCTGTTAGTTGAGGGCAGAGTCCAGCAGTCCTCGGCCCTGTTGCCAGCCCTTCTGCTGGAAACCCCACACCATCTGTTCTGGCTAACTGTTGGAGAGGGAGGCTGACTGCCCCGCCTCCCTGGAACTCTGTAGTTGTTGCCGGTGCTGGGCAGAGGTTGGTAGCACTCTGCCCTGTTGCCAGCACTTCTGCTGGGGACTACGCATCCTCCGCTCCGGCTAGCTGTTGGGGCAGGAGGCTGGCTTCCTCCACTCCCAAACTGTGTAGCTGCCATTGGGGAGGTGAGCCGGCTGCTTCCTTTTCCATTCCCTCATCTGGCTGCTGGGACGACATGTCGATGGTACTGTCTCCCAGGTACACGGATCTTTGCTGGGGAGGAAAGCCCACTTCCTCCACCCTGGCCAACTGTTGGGGAGGGACAACACACACCTCCTCTCCCTTCTCCCCCTGTATCTGCTGCTGGGAAGTGATTGCCATCTTCTCAGCCTGAGCCTCCACAATTGCTGCAGGTGTGGGGCAGAGGTCTTGGACCCTCTGTCCGGTTGCCAGCACTTCTGCTGGGGGTTTGCCAGGTGGTTCCTCCTCTACAGAAACGTCTATTAAATCCCCAGTCTCTGGAATTGGTAAAAGTGTGGGACAGAGGTCTTGGACCCTCTGTTCAGTTACCAGATCTTCAGCTGGAGAAGTTTGTTTTAACTCCATAGATGCTGCTGGCAGAAAATCACATGTCCCTGTCAGTGTTGTGGGAGAAAGGCCGACTACCTCTTCTCTCAGAAAGGCTGAATCCACTGTTGGTGCTGGGCAGAACACAGTGAACTTTGGCCCTGATAGCAGCTCTTCTGCTGGAGGCTCATCAGGTTGTTCTTCCTCAGCAGAAAAGTCTATCAAATCCCATGTCTCTGCAACTGATGTCTGGGGATAGAGGTTCACCATCTCCTGTCCATGGAACCCAGAAGATGCTATCATTTCTGGGCAGAGGTTAGTAGAGCTCTGCCCTGTTGTCAGCACTTCAGGTTTGGGGACGGCAATCTCCGGATTTTCCACTGCCGATTCTCTGGCATGCTGCTGAACTTGTTCTAGCAGTTTCCTGTATGCCCTTTCCAGATGCTGTTCCTTCCTTAGCAAATGGTCCAGATCAGGTTTGAGCTCTGAGACCCCTGCAAGACCGAGCATAGACTCTCTATAGTCTCTCAGGTCCTCAAGGTCAGGTTCCCCTTCATCGCCAAACATAAAAAGATCTGTAAGGCTCTCCCACAGCAATCCAGGGCCGCCAAAGTCATATCCCTCTGGAGAGCATTCTGTTGTCTCCCCTAAATATCCCTCCTCTGCGTGCCATTGCAGAGCCCGATAACGATTGTCCAGCTCTATCTCCTGCTGGACCAACCTGTCCAACTCAGTCACCCATTGCTCCTGGGGCTGCTCTCCCAGGAATGCCATCCGCAATGCCCGTTGGTCACTGGCCCGTTGCTCTTGGGTTGGAAAGCACTTGCCCTGTTTTATACCAGCGAGACGGAGGGCTGCAATCCAGAGCTCCACCCGAATTTGCTGCCTAAGCTCCAGGTATTCATCCTCAGACACAGTCCTGGTGTATGTTGAAAGGATGATCCGCAGCAGCCCCGGGAATTCTGATGCCAGGTCCATATCTCCGCTAGGGTGACTGAAGTCTGCTATGCTGATCTTGGATCCAGTTGGAGGTTTGGATGTCCCAGACTTCAGGAAGCTATCCCACTGCTGCCACCAATGTCATGGAACGTCCCACACTCCGCTTGAGTGCTTCCGTCATATACCACTTCCTCCCAGTCTGTATACAGATATCCCAACCTCTCTGAGCACAAACAAGGCGACACTTGCTTGTTGCTACTAAGAACTCACTTTATTCAGAACCAGGTAGTGAGGAGTGAAATCAAAAATTCACGCCCTTATGCCCCGTACACACGGTCGGACTTTGTTCGGACATTCCGACAACAAAATCCTAGGATTTTTTCCGACGGATGTTGGCTCAAACTTGTTTTGCCTACACACGGTCGCACAAAGTTGTCGGAATTTCCGATCGACAACCACGCGGTCACGTACACCACGTACGACGAGACTAGAAAAGGCCGGTTCAGAACCAAGCGCGGCAACCTTTGGGCTCCTTTTGCTAATCTCGTGTTAGTAAAAGTTTGGTGAGAGACGATTCGCGCTTTTTCAGACTCGTGGCTTTCAGATCGTTTTCTGCTGTTCAGTTTGTGCTTGTGGGTTTGTATCTGCTCTTCAGTGCATGCAGTCAGTTCGTATCAGAGTTTTCTGTGTGATCTTGCCTGCTCGTTGCTGTTTTTCAGGTCGCTCTTCACAGGCCTTGCTGTTCTTCAGTGCGTTCTGTTACTTCGTTCTGAGCAGCCGACCGTTTTCTAGCCATGTTTCGTATGCGTACTCCTCGTACAGTTCGTGCTGTGCGGGGGCTTGGTGTTGGGGTCCTGACCTTGACACAAGTCCAGTCCATGAACATGGTGGGGAGGAGTTCATGGACCAAGAATTGGTTGCTTCAGCGTCACCAGTTCTCTCATATGCTTTTGCTCCGTGAGATCCGTGAGAATAATCCTGATGATTTCAGGAACTTTCTCAGGATGACCGTTTGTTGGCTTTGCTGACCCCTTATATTAGCAGGCAGGATACCTGCATGAGGTAAGCCATCACTCCGGAGCAGAGGTTGGTCGCTACCCTGCGGTATTTGGCCACAGGGAGAAGCCTGCAGGACCTCAAGTTCTCGACAGGCATCTCCCCCCAGGCTCTTCTTTGTGGACATTTACTGCTTGTGTTTGTTTGAGCTGACCCTGACAGAAATGTGTGGAGTGCAGAAAATGTCGTGATTGTGTAACCTTATACAAAGCACCGTTGGCTGTTATTTACTAAATGCAAAGACACTTTTCACTACAAGTGCACTTGCAACTGCACTGAAACTGCACTTGTAGTGCAAAGTGGATTTCCCCTTAGGAAATAACCCCCATTTTCTCATAAAACAACAATTGCATCACCCCAAAAGTGTTGTAGCGTGAGACAATAATCCACACATTCTTGATGAACAATCTTTTTAATACCTGCACAATCACATGTGCATTTACCAAAGGTTTTTCTGACAAACCAACATGTTTGTTGTATACCAATTTTTGTGGTGTCATTATCCAAAATCAAAATGTGCATTTTATAGAAAACAGGCCTGTGTAAAACCCACAAGAAAGACACAAATCTTGATCTTACAAAGTTCACATTTGGTAGAACTGGAAGGCAATATCAGACATAAGTATTTAGGAACTGTGTTTGATATAGCGTTCAGATGGGGGGAAATCACCCCTGGAAAAGCCAAATTTGGAAGATGCACACCAATTTCACAATGTCAACATGTGCGACCTGCCATCACGGGGGATCAAGGGACGTGTTTTAGGGGAAAAAGCCCTTCCTCACCGCTACTTTATTATTGAGGAAGGGGTTGCACCCCCAAAACGCGTCCATTGATCTCCCGTGATGGCAGATAGCACATGTTGGCACACTGTGTGCATCCTCCAAATTTGGCTTTGGGAAAAATCACAAAAACATTTTGCACATTGTAGCACACAAAAGAAGAAAGTGATTTGGAGGGGCTTTAAACTAGCCCCAAAACATCAATGATGTTTTTATATTTTGGAATAACATCATTGATGTTTTGCTTGATGTTTTCCAATTGTAAATTACACCCCATGATCTCCCCGATCACGATCTGGGCACTTTCGGATGTGAAAGGATCTGGATCCACAACCTCACGATCACCTAAAAAGAGAGGAACCCCAAAATAAATTAGGTTTCAAAAAAATGCCACAATCCATCTCTTATCTGAGCCTGTGGTCGCAGACACTCACCTGTTGTGGTAACTACTTCCACCACGTCTTCATCCTCCTGCTCATCTTGTGTTGGGGGGATTTCCCCTTCTTCCAGAGGGGGGGGGGCTCTGGTCTCCTCGGATGAGGGGTGTCTTCCGAGTCTTTTCTCCCCTATGTAAAACAAAAATGGTATAATTAGCACACAGATATTTAATGTCAGAACTATAAAGATGAAACATTGCTTGAAAGTGGGGTACAATTATCTATTTTAGCCGACTTCCAACATGTAGCTTTTTTAGTGTCCTTTGTCAAGCTGCAATACTTTACCTGTTTGGTAAAAGCTTCACAGATGTATCCCCCCCTATAGTATACACTGGAGCACCTGTGTGGCCCCCTAATAATAATGGTGTTCTTGTGTCCCACACTAGTGCTCCAGTGTCCAGATGTGAAAACAGCTGCTCAGTGTCCTCTCCTTACACACAATCTAGTTTGCATTTCTTTCTAGTAACAAAGCCATCTACACAACCCAATTCTTTGAAGACAAGTATAGGGCGTCAAAATGGTGGCCAAATGCATATGGCCTAAACAATGGTATTTTATCGTCCGATAAAACTACTTACTTTTTTGCAGCACTCTCCGGATCTTTCTGTACTGCTCATGTTCTCGTAATTTCAGGTCCGACCACCGCTTCCTGAGCTGATCTTTCGATCGTCGTACCCCGAATTTCCGGTGCAGACTCCTGACCACTTTCGCCATGATCTTGGCCTTTCGGACATTGGGGTTGGGGTAAGGCCCATACTTTCCATCATAGTCGGCCTTCTTCAGGATGTCCACCATCTCCAACATCTCCCCAAAGGACATATTTGAGTCCTTTAATCTCCATCTGGATCGGGACGTTTCAGGCTCTGGCCTTTCCTCCTCCTCCTCCTCCTCGTTGCTACAATTAGCATGATCCTGCTGTCTATCCGCCATGTGCT